>NW_028186150.1:1251027-1294045 GCF_003343005.1 Rhea americana
ACACTGTCAATGATGAGAAGATTCAGTGCAACTAAGAGCACACTTCTGAGTTGCCTGGGAAAAAATCAGAACAGAAAGTGGCAACAGTTCTGAAGTTTAATACAGCATTATTACACAGATTTATTATTCATTTTTACTGTTTTTTCAGGTGGAATACCTCATGCAAGTTTAGTTCCACTAGGATCTCAAAAGCACGCAAGACGAACGTTTTCAGGAACAGGCAGAACAAATTGCAATTAGAAACTTTTCTTTCTCTTCCCTTTACACAATACTTACATTCCTAAAGCGAACCAATCTTCGCTTGAATTCATCCCCTGCAACCAAATCTGCTTCAGAAATATATAAGATGCAAGTTTTGTTTGAAAGACAGAAATCCACAAGTCCCAAGCCATCTTCAAAAATGAGCTTAATTTTCCCTTAAGAGATTATTAGAAGATAAGAATAGTCATTAGAAGTATAGTAACAATTAAGATTTCAACGTGTTAATAGTTATAGTGATTTAAAACTTTGACAGTCAATTTCATACTCTTGAAAAGCCTTTATTCTTTATTATTATTATTTTAAAAAATAAAGGAAAATTGGTATAAGCAATCCAGAGCACTGAACAGTGCCTTAACCAATGCCGATTAATAACACTTTCAAACTACAAATTCAGGGTAGTTTCTGCGTAAATTCTGGGCCTGAACAAACATCATCATATCAATCACATCATATARCATTCTGAAAGTATCTTCTTGATTTAGTTTGCTGAGCCAACAGGAGACAGCATGGTCCCAGTGTCCATGTAAACTGAAGGGATTTCAGTAGAGGTTCATACTTGTAATAGCCTCACTGCTGCGGTTCCCAAAAAGCAGATAGTTCTGCTTCTTCTCTATACTACAGAAGGAGTATGAAGATATGATACTTCTGACCATAGATACATAGCAGACACACAGGAACTTTCAGTCTACTAATGTAGGATTCATCTCAAATACAAGACCAGTCAGTCACAGAGTAAACACATATTCTAGCCAATCTAACAATACTAGGAGATAGAATGCTTTGCTTGATTTTTTTTTCCTTCTCCCAATTTGTTTGTACTCACCTTGTAGCCTTTGGGATATTTCTGACCCTCTCCATTTCTCATTTCCAATCACATGTCCATAAGGGACAACTATAGACCCTACTGTGAGAGGGGAGTGCGCTTTTGTTGTCATTGGACCTCCTTTAACTCATTACTTCAGTGGCAGCCACAGCCTAAAAGTAAATGTGAAAAAGATACTAACATATTTTGTAAACTTGTTCCAATCTSGAATAGATCATATCTCATCCCCCAAATAAGCATATAAAAATTGGTAAGAAATCTTTCTTGCTTAAATATAGACTAGAGCTTTGTTAATTCCACTCCCAAGTTTGCCAGTCAACTTGAAAAATACCTGAATTTACAAAAATATCTGAATTTAGATGCAAAAGTGGTAAACACTCACCCCTGAGAAACTCAACTTCAATTACTGAGCTGACTTCAGAGGCATCTCCAGCCCCAGCTGATAAAACTCTCGAGCCAGATACGTCAACTGTTGGGCAAGGCCCTTTTCTGAGCTGCCAGTTKTATGCTTTCTTCTGATTTTCGGGAAAAAACGGGAGTCTCCGAGGCTACACCGTCATTTCAGGAGAAAAAGGCAGAGAGGAGCGGGTACGCCCGCAGACCCCGTCACGCCAGCCGCCGCCCAGCACCCACCTGCCCGGGAAAGGCGAGCGGCCCGAAAGGAGGGAACAAGACCCGCCGCCGCGCCGGCTGCCGCTGCCGCTGCCGCTGCCGCTGCCGCTCCCCCTCAGGCGAGGCACCGCCTTTCCCGCCGAGCAGCCAGCGGCCCGCCTCCGCGCCTGCGAGCACGATTGACAGCGGCAGCCGCAAATGGAGAGCGAACGCTCTGCCAGCCGCAAGCCAATGAAAAGGTAGGGCGGGCAGCACCCCGCCGCTGGTAGGTTGCTAAGGCCGGAGGAGRGGTGAGTAAGGCGCGTGCTGATTGGAGGAGCGCAATCCCGCAGCAAATCCGCGGTGCTGTCGTTGGCAGGCTGTTGGCGACGGCGGAGGCGTCGCGCGGGCGCAGGGGGCCTTTGGTCGCCTTCCCGCGCCGGTGGCCATGGCGTTCAGCCTCAGGAGAGGCCGGGGCGGCCCCTTTGTGAGTCTCGCCCGGCCGAGGGGGCCCCGCTCCCTGCGCAGGAGGGCCGGGAGGGGCGGCAGGGCCGTGTCCGGGTTGGGAGCGCGGTTAGAAAACGCTGAGTAAAAGGGAAGTCTGTAACGCTGCGTTTAGTTAATTAGCACAGTTATTTGGTGAAGCTTCCTGTAAAGTCAGCAGCCTTCCCCAGTTTGTATTCTCCAACGGGATAGCGATGAGGCGTTTAAAGAATGATTACGGAAAAATTATCTAGAGCAGCCATACCTGAAATGCAGCCCCGGTTCTACTCCATGAAGGCAATAACGGCTGCGTGGAGGTGGTGGGCCTCAGCGCGACCTAGTGTTTCTGGTGCCCAGAGAGAGGGCAAGAGGCGCAAACTCAGATGCAGGCAATTCAAGACATCTTTACTGTAAGGGTTGTCCGACACTGGATTTGGTTGCCCGCAGGGTCTGTGGAGACTCAACCCTTGGAGATGCTAAAAATGTGAATGGAAAAGATCTAGAACAACCTTCTCTAGCTGAGCCTGCTTTGCGCAGGGAGGCTGGACTAGACGATCTCAGAGATCCCCCCAGCCTCCACTGTTCTGTGGTTCCGCTTGAAATACTCTTTGTAGAGTATACTAATCAAAGTTCTTCTGAGCTGGTACTTAACGCTGTCCTTTTAACAAATTTCACGGAGTTTTATGATTAAAAAATCATTTATTCCCCCCTCCCCCGACTAAATCCTTGTGATTTTAGGATGTGTTTAGTGACAGGCTTTTCTTCCATCTCATATTACTTTGAGAGTTACTTCTGATTGACTGAATGATTCTTTTGGGGGTTGTATTGTTACTACGATGCAGAGTTCAAGTGTTTAGAAAAAAGTTATTTTCTACTACTTTTTTCCTTGTGTATATATAAGCAAAAACCCAAACTTGGATTCATAAGTTAAAACTATATTCGCAGATTGTGATACAGTGGGTGGAGAACCTACGGTCATAGGTTTTAAGTAAATTGCGTTTCTAACCTTCATTAGCAACTTAATACATATTAAAAAGTTATACTTGGAACCATTTCATGTCATTTGTTTACATTAATTGCATGAAATTTGTTTCTCTTTTATATTATTTTGCATGGTTATTTTTTGTGCATGTTCATTTCTGTGTTTTTTTTAGTTGTTAACCTTAAAGTCGTTGTCAACTAATTTTATTTTAAATTGTTTAGAAACATATAGCTCATGGCCTGGTCCCTGCTGCTACCATAGCTCCTAAAYCTGCAGTTCCCCGTACCCCTCCCCCTCGTAGTCCAAACCCTTCTCCAGAAAGGCCCAGGTAGGTTTTTGAGTTTTGAAAAATTTTTACTTAATTTAATTTCACTTTATTACAATAACATAGTAGAAAAGCATGATTAGAAAACTTGAGTCCTAACTGTAGTACTTACCTAAGTCTTTTCATAAATAGAATATATTTTTTAATTGGGGAAGTTCCCTTCTTTGAACTGTAAAGATACATCTTTTTCTCCCTTTCCTAAGAATGCTTAATAATTAGTACAATGACCTTTCTGAATATGAAAGTTATTACAAATCTGGGTCAGTTGGACCCAGTTGGACTGGGTCGTTGGGGACATTTTTATTTGGCTACTAGAGTAGACTAGAGGACTGTAGCAGTACTAGCGCTTTGAGTAAGGAAACTTAACTTAATTTGTGCTTTTGTAATGGGTTAATRAACAGGTCACTTTATTGCATATTAAAAAAGCAGAGACTCAAAAGTTTTCATTTAGGAATGTGTTTGATTAGACTTTTAAAATCTATATTAGCTGATTAGCTGTACAGTCAAGGTACGTAAAGGGAAAATAAATTTATCTTCCCTTTTATTTTTAGTTTCTTACGGTTTTTGCTTTATGCTTTCTCTATGTTTAAGTTGATTCTGGTTGCTTTCTAATGTCTATAACATTCCTACTTGATCATAGTTCACTACTTTTTTTGATCCCAGTTGCTATCATTTCTGTTACGGTCCTCACCATTTATTTTCTTTACTCTTCAGTCCCATTTGTTTTTTCCTCTTTATTTTACCCTTCTGCAGTATCCCTCAAATAGGCATTTCTATGCATTTCTACTTGTCCTAGTTTGCAACACTGGCATTTATTAGCAGCTTCAGAGGCATAAATAGAAGAATCAGAGTGGGGAATAATGGAATCTAATGTACAAAATAGCAGAATATGGATCAACTTTTTTCAACACCACTCTTACTGTTATGACTAAACTGAATGCTAAGTACTGTAAAATATCAATGTCAGTTTCAGGCATGTAACTCAGTATTTAGTTATTTTCATGCTTTTAATTTGGGGAAAAACTGATAGGTATTGTATTTTACTCTTAGATATCTACGTTATGAAAGCACACCCAGTTTTGTGCTTTGCTTTGGGAGTTAATTTAAAATCAGTCTTTTAACACCTTCAGTGTTCCTGATGACTGTTAATTTTGAATGTGTTACTTTGCTTAAATAGTGAAGATATTCTGCAAAAATATATATATAAAATACGAAGCACAGAAGACATCAGTTTTGTTTCACTGTTTTATTCTATTTTCTTCCAGATCTGCTCTGGCAGCAGCTATCCTTGCAACAACACTAACAGGGCGTACTGTTGCTATTCCTCAGCCTCGTCAACGATCACTTTCTGAAAGTGATTCCACCTATGTGGAACAAGAATGCTTTGAACCATATGCGACAGTTGCAGAGCTCAGAATGGGGTAGTGTATACTCTTTATTTTGGTGTCTTATACTGAAAATAAAATATGGTAGTGATAAAATTTTACCCAAGAATTACAGCAAATTAATTCAAGTCCTGGTGTTATTGCCACTTACATAAACTTAATTTTTTCTCTCCGAATCATAAATTGAGTCTGAAGTCTCTACAATCCTTCTTCCATTTCCCATAAAGTGATGTCATACATGCAGCCATCAGAGGGAGAGATTTGGATTGTACACAGTGTGTGGCATCTGTTATTTCTTCCAAACAGTTATCAGTGATACAAGCAGTTTATCACTGAGAAATCATCTGAATTACACATTAGGTAATTCCTTTTTGCTAAATTATTATTTCACACTACTTTGTGTTGAAGAATTAGCAGCCCTCTATCTCCAAGTCTGGCATTCTCTTTATACTAGACATGAAAATGTAGCTCAAGTGTTAATTCTCTAATTTAAAGCATATATAAGATTCCTTGTTTGCAGCTAAAGAAGCTTAGATGCCTGTTCATGTCTGCTATTAATCTGTTGTGTATATTTTCAGACTGATGGTTCTACTTACTACCATGTACTTTTTTTTTTTTTTTTTAAGAATAAGTGACACTGAACCGTGCTTTTAATTGCTTGCAGGCCCAACTGGAAGCTTGATGGTGGTGAAAGATCTCCTGTACATTCCCTGGAAATATCAGGCAATTATTGTGAGGATGAGGAGGACATGGATACTTATCTTTCAGATGCAGATAAAGAGGCAGAGTCTAGCTGTCAAAGTAATGAGAAGAGAGGAGAAAGCTTTAGCACTAATGCTATTTATGCCGTTCCTTGCAAAAATAAGAAGGTAGGGTTTTCAGGTTGGTTAATTTCTTTACATTTTTATATTAAAATACAGTAAACATTAAATATTTTTAAAGCTGTACATTTTTTTTCTTAGTATTCAAACATCTGTTCAATTTTTACTTTTCATAATTAATTTACTCCTGAATGAGTTAGGTTTGTTTATTGATCTTCACAGATTCCTTATCTCTGCTATTAGGGGCTTTTTTTTTGTTATGAATACACTGGTATTGTGGTTCTTACTAGGCAAGACTACAATATATACTATGTATATATTGTAAAATATGCAATATTTTATGCTGAGGGTGATATAGTGGCAGCTCAGCTAGAGGCCGTTCGCCGGTGGTGTACCTTAGGGAACAGTATCGGGGTCAATACTGTTTAACTTTATTAATGACCTGGATGGGACAGAGTGCACTCTCAGGAAGTTTGCAGATGATACAAAATGGGGATTGGTTGATGCGCTAGATCATTCAGAGGGACCTCGTCAGGCTGGAGAAATGGGCTAACAGGAATCTCTTGAAATTCAAACAAAGGGAAATACAAAGCAGCTTTGGGGAAGGTGGAGTTTTTTTAGTGGAAAATAAATTGCATTGAGCAAGCAAGCAATAGCATCATAGACTGCATTAGGAAGAGCACTGCCAGCACGGTGAGGGAGGTGATTCTTCCCTTCCATTCAGTACTGGAGAAACTGGAGTTTCTGGAGTACTGTGTCCAGTTCTGGACTCCGCAGTACAAGAAGGACAGAGGCCTACTGGAATGAGTCCAATGAAGGGCCACTAAGGTAACTGGAGGTAATGGGGTTTGGAGCGTCTGACGTACAAGGAGGGGCTGAGATGGCTGGAATTGTTTAGCCTGGAGAAGAGAAGGCTTACAGGGGATCTTATCAATCAGTATAAATACCTGATTGGGGAGATTAAAGTATATGGAATCAGTGAATACTTTTCTCAGTGGGGCTCAGTGAGAGGATGGCAATGGGCACAAGTTCAAATACAGGAAATTCAACTTAAATATAAGAGAAGACTTCTCTACTATGAGAGCAGTCAAACATTGGAACAAGTTGCCCAGAGAGTTTGTGGAGTCTCTACTTGTGGAGATGCTCAAAACCTGACCAGAAAAGATCTGGAACAACCTTCTGTAGCCAACCCTGCTTTGAGCAGGGGGAAGTTGGACTAGACTAGGCAATCTCCAGTGGTCCTGCAAACCTCAGCTACCCTGGGATCCTAAACAGGACGCAAATTATATGTCAAGGGTATCTCACAGAAGTAGAATATTAATATAATTTACATCTTATTTGAATCATTATTTCATGGGCAAATACCTGCTTATTTATTTTACTGAATAAAAATAATGGTGGTTAAGGCCTGAGTAACTCTATCAAGGTGCAACAGTTGTGTGGAGTGGATAGTTAATGCRTTCAGTATATGCTGAGTTACTATTTTAGTCACTCAGCTACCTGATTATCATTAATTTACAGAGTAGTATGAAGATTATTAGGACTTGTTAAAAGCAGTAGGAATTTTACTTGGGTGAAAATGTGCAGTGCTTACATATGGTAAAAACTTAGTTACTGAGTTACTATCATGCTAATGAGCAGAGACCTATCTAGAAACAGGAAGACTTAGAATCACACAGAAAAAGTGACCTTGTATCTTGAAGACTAGTGAATTTTTCCATGTTATGAGTTTGGATTGTCTTAACTAGGAATGAGCAGCTTAAGACTCCTAGRACACATTTAAAGTTTAGTTTGGGGCTCTGTCAAAAATGATACAAAACTTTAATGACTAGGAAGAAGGAATTGGGTAGTAGAGAGGCAATACAGTGCTATGTATGTGAAAGGAATCAGAAAACATCCCTAGCGGAAGATGGAGTGGTCAGTAAGAAAAAGATGAGGAAGAAAAGGGACTGGATGTGAAGTATGTAGAGCACTGACACATGACTAATACAGAAAAACAGCTAAGGTAAACAATATTAAGAATTACATCTGAATTCCTCAGTCCTATGAGTAAGTTTAGATATAGAACAAGTGAATGTAGGATGATTCCAGACTCTGTGCCTGAAGAAAGTGACAAAAACTATTGCCCAGTGAACTGTATGACTAGCATAGGTCCCTATCTCCTGTTATTTATGGTAAGGATTGAAGTACTATTCTGAATGCARCTAGGACATTATTGTACTAAAGGTTTCATACAGATGTCAAGACACTTTACCATGGTCTATTTTAACAAAGTGGTAATTATTTAGATGTTGTGTCCTATTTTTATGTAGGAAGAGTTTCCACTATCCCATAGCACTAAAGTTGACAAGAAAGAGGCATCTTCTCTTGAAACTGAGTTTCAGGTGCTGGTGAACAAGTCAAATGTGCAAATAGAAGGTAAATAAATTTATTTTAAAAGTCTTACTTTATATGCTGGGGAAATAAATAATTTTTAGATAAACTAAATTTAATAGTAACACAAGATAATGATATGTCCTTTTCTTAAAAAGAAGAAGAAAGAAAAAGAAATGCTGCTAAATACTCAGCCATTTCTAATAGTTACAGGAAATTCAAACTCTGCATAAACAGGGGAAATTAGTCTATATTCACTCTGTAACTGATGCTCTACTCCCCAACATCTGTTATCAGACAGTGTAAAAAAGAGAATAAAAGGTTTTGTGAACTGTCTTGCATAATAAAGCTGTTTTCTACTGTGTTTCTGTTGGTATATGTGCCAAAATAAATCCAGTTTAAACTCTGCAAACTATTGGAGTGTTACCATGTTCACAACACAATAAAAACAGAAATGACCAACATTTTAAATAAATGAGGAAATAAAACATTTTCATTCCACTGTTTTCTTTGAATAAGAAAATGTCACATCTGAAAGTCAGTACAAGCATTTTTTTTTTTGATATGTATATGGCATGATACTGGGATTATTTACTTTTATATTATAATTAAAGTTACATTGAATTTGATATAACTTCTTAAACCAGGAATATTTTAAAAATAATAATTAATTTTGATATTTTTATTACTTCTGTTTATTTTTGTCCTTGTTATTACCAGTACCTCTGCTACAAAATATGCTTGCTATCAGAAAACCTATTTTTGAGTTGAAAGATAAACTTTTGTGGCTTATGTGCTTTTCTTTTTTTCTTTTCATGCCTTGAGAATTTAATAGATTAAAGTTTAAAACCATTAAGTATCCAATAAATATGGAATACCATATTCTGTACATCTTATCTGGAAGGTTTAAAATATTTAAATAAAGCTGTTTGGTATGAAGGACTTTTCTACTAGGTGCTGTTTGGTCAGCGTCTGTTAGCTGGCAATAACAAAAGGGATACTGTATTAAGTGCTAAGGAGCCAAGTTCTGCTGGTTCTGCTTTTTGAACCTTCAATTCAGTTGACATAGATATTATGTCCTTCTAAGGACATAATCTTCCACAGCTCCGATTTAAGATGCAATTAGATCCTGTTTCTTTAATTATATCGCTGAATACATTGCACTGGGGCTCCAGCTGTTCTCTTACATGTACTAAGCACTTATTTATAATACAAAAGAGTTCCATCACTCCCTCACCATGTTTCTAAATGGAAGGGATCATTGTATTTTTCTTACCTGTCATAGGCAGTGGGTTAGGTATACTCTCAATGTAATGTAGGAATAGGTTATCAGAAAAGTATTTCTTTGTAGGATTGCAAATGACTTGGAAGTGATGTGGATGCTGAACTGCTCAGCCCTGCAAAGTTGGCAACAATTTTCAGCATGCTCTGAAAGCAGATAATGAGAAAATTTGCAATCACAGAGAAATGTTCTGACTGAATTTCTATTGAACGTCAGGTTCACCTCACCCTCAGAATCACTAAGCTTCTCAAATGAGTTTTATGCAATGGTTAGTTTTATTAGATCAGAGAGCTTTTGGTAYATGATTAGATCCTGTCACTGAGCTATTTTCTCTTAACAACAGCAAGAATAGAATACAGTGGAAGAAAAAGCCATGATGAGTAAGCCAGACCAATCTAACTGCACAGGAGTTTTATTGCATAACAGTCTTGTCTGCTATTATTTCAAAACTGGGAAAAGGAGAAGTCATAACATTTATCCTAGAGCTGCAATATGCAGTTTTTACAGAGGATGGCAACACCATAATAGCTATTGGAAAGAAAGAAGCAGCATAACTAACCCATTTTTGAAAATCTTTGCTTTACTAACTTGTATACATGTTGGAGCCCAGTGTTATTTCAGTGGAGTTATTTCAAAAGCTTTATAGAAAACAATACCAATAATAGATTGCTTTGATTAAATCATTTGGGAATGGCCTGCATTAAACAAATGAAAATAGGGTATAGAAGCCATTTCTGATTCCTCTTTTTCCTATGGCTGCAGGTCTTGGAAACTGTCAGATTTGCAGTTGTCTTTGTTCAGAGATGCAATAGAGCCTAAGCCCAGTAAAATTAATGAAAATCTTTCATTTTTTTTCCTCATCGCAAATTCTAAAAGAATAGCAGAGTACATGACAGGAAGACAGCAATACAACTTAATTTCTTCCACAACTCTTTTTATCATGTAAGGTAAAGTAAAGCTCTCACATCAGTATCATCATAGGCTATGAAAGATATAAGTGAAAGCTAGTTATCTAACTTGTCCTTTCCGGATGAAATTTTTATAATTATTTACAATTGGTAATATGTATCCTTACATATCCATATATATCCTTGTAATTTATGGACTTACTCAAAGATCTGTTTTTCTTTAACAGAAAATGAACGTCTTGGCTTGAATTTAAAGGTAAGACTGAGATGAAAATTTATTTATGATGCATTTTTTKGGGGGAAAAAAGGCATTATAAAGAGCAGTCTACAATCACTTAGAAGAAAATTAATTTGTTGCCACCAAGGAATCTTCTTCATTTGGAGTATAAGAACAGCTAATCATTCATTTTGAAAATCCCACTACATAGGTATATAAAGGATTATGTTATATCTTCTGTTCTTCCTTATGTGGGAAAGAAACTAGGTGAAAGTGTTACAGCATGTTACAGCAAAAGAGAGCTCTTGGTGGTAATTCCCAATTTCTGATCCCAACTTTACCAGATTTCTATGTTTCCTGTTGGTCCTATCTGACTACTGTCACCTTTACTAAGCTTGAAAAAAAAATACAAGTTTACTTTATCAGATAAACTTGCTGGAACATTACTTACAAAAATGGACAGTTATTCTATTGCTAACGTTGCTTTTTCTTCAGATTCTTGACCACATATATTTTGCTTCTGAAATTGTTCCTGAGTTTGGAGTCATTTGGTCATCAGTGTCTCAGTGTGTGAAATCACATGGCATTATATCTTTGCTGAACTTCAGTCTGTTTTACAAAAATGTGGAGAAAGTTATGATCACTTCAAGTAAATACATTAGTATATATTCTACCTGTAATTCTTTTCTGATGAAAGAACTTTGAGAATTTAGAAAAAAGTACTTTTTATTAGCAAAGAAATTACAGCAGGAACTTATTTAATCAATTTTCAAGCTCAAAAGAACAAAACTCTTCAAAGGGGTTTTACGTTTTTATTCATTAGGATACAATTTTCTCCTAATTATGGACTGACAGTTCATACCATAATTGACTATTCCAGACTCATATGTTGTACAAACTAGAAAGAGGGAGCAAGATCCATCCTATTAGGTTGTGAAGCTTTATGTCTATGTAACATTTACRTTAGCCATTAAATTATTTTGAGAACTGTACATCTACGACAACTACAGAAAATACTGAAAGATTTCCCCAGAAAAAAAATTCTGATTGACTGGTAAGTGACAACATAATGTCAAGATGGGTGAATGACCAGTCATGTATCTTCAGTTTGTAATCCAACCTTAAACTTTACTGACCTAAAAGAAGAAAATTGTTTCAAAAGTTGTATTTCATAAGTTCTCCAACAGTGATGCTGTTCAGTGCATTTCAGAAAGGATAATTGTTAAAGCAACTTTTCTCATGGTTTGTTTCTCTGTTAGAAAGAAAAATCATCAGCTGAAAAACTGCTATGTGAAAAGCCTCCACCATCCCCAGGTACTTCTGATATCTCTGTGATGTTACTGTAAATTCTGCACTTAAAGGAATGCACATATGTATAAAAACACATTGTCCTGGTTTTACTCGCTAAACCTAATTTGGGGAAAAAAATCTCTCTCTCCTGTACAGGAGGTGAAAAAATGCTGAATACTCTGTGATATGTGTAAAAGCAATAGTTTCAATTTTTTTTAATATATATATTAGGTGTTTAGGTTGTTTATAGTTTCCAATATGAATGAATTTTGAAGTCTTAAGTAAACAACTGAAATTAAAGCCATTATGGAACTTTTGAACCCTTCAAGTTGTATCTATGCTAGAGAATGTTACCATTGTAAAGTATCCCATTGCAACTGAAATGGTAACTATGTGGTGATATGTGATGCGTGGTCTACCTTCAGCTAGTGCCATATTTCTGTTATTGCATCCATGCAACAAATTGAAGCACAGCGCCTTTGAACTTTTCCCAAGGTTACATGTATCACATGGATGAGAT
Organism: Rhea americana; assembly: GCF_003343005.1. NCBI lineage: Eukaryota > Metazoa > Chordata > Aves > Rheiformes > Rheidae > Rhea > Rhea americana. The sequence continues at coordinate 1,263,289 of NW_028186150.1, forward strand.
ATGGGTTTTTGAACCCTTTGTGCTGCTTAGATATCTGGTGCCTTCTCACAGGAAATTAACAGTGCTCATAAGTGCCTGTAATATAATATGTTTCATATGTTTAATATTAATATTAAATGTCCTCTATAAGAGAGAACTCTATTTTAGAACTTGTTCTTGGTTTTGACGTATATTGCTATACTAAGGAACTGTTCTGTAGGAAGTCATATTCATGCTTATGTGCTATTAAGTTATGCTAGCTTGCAGAGTTTGAGGGTAAGGGGAAAATCTCAGCTTTTATTTTAAAAGATAAGCTTACAAGCCCATACAGATGTAAAGAAAAATTTGAAATTGTTTTCTAGTATTACTGATGCAATAGCATATCCCTGATTTTGCAGGTGATCTTAAATTTAATTTTTGTGAGGACTGTTAAGTAACTTTTATTCAAGCTTCATGAAGTTTCACTTGAATCCTGCTCAGCGGGGAGGAGAGCAAGGCATTCATTGCAGAGGTGATTAAAATAAAAGGGGATAGAACTGACCAGCCCATACAGACACATACACTTTGGTTACTGCAGTGAGTATTCCTGTCTCACCTCTCCAGTTACCCATGCTAGGGAGCGGGAAGTGTGCTGATATTTTCTTTGCTCTCAAAGGAAGGAATGTCTTCAGCGTTTGAGAAGATGGAAACTTGCAGACACTTTTCATTTGGAAGCTGCCCTCCCAAATCCACATTTTTCATTCTCTCTGGCCTTGATCTTCTGGGAAACATGAGTTGCTTTATAGCCTGCATAGTCTCACTCATGCAGAGTGCTAATATTAGAAAAAAAATGGATTATAATTTGCTGAAAATATTGATGTATTCAAGTCTGAGTACCATATAAACTCATTGTGTTGTGACATCTACAGATATATCTATTCGGTCAAGGCAAGCATGGGAGACTATGAAAAAAGAGAAGTTTAGAGAACTAAAACAAGAAAATCAGTCTCTAAACAATGCATACCAGGCTATAGCCCAAAAATTTGAGGAAACAAAACAGCAAATGGAAGAACTGCAGTTAAAACTGAACAGACTAGAAGAAGAAAACATAAGGCTTAAAGAAGCTGCAGAGAGATCACACAGAGAAGGTAAGGCAGGAGAAACATTCTTCTTTCCAGATAAGCTCTTAYGAAGCTCTGTTTTATTTTTCTAATCTCTGACAATCTGTTCCTGTAGTAGTAGGTTTCCACTTCATGGATTTGAGTGGGTAACTATGCAGAAGGCATTTTTGAAGAGTAAATATTTTCTATATATGTAGAAATTTTATTGCAGAAAACTTAAATGATTATGAAAGAAAAGTTATTTCATAAACTACATGTGATAGACCTGCCATTACTTACTTGATTGTTTCATAATATAATGACTTTTTTGTATTAGTAATGTTCTATGCATTTATTCCATTACAGTATTTTGAGAGATGTTCTCTTTTTATGGTTCTAGCTATTGAGAATTCTTTTCTTTAACATCGACAAATTAATGTTTCCTGAATTTTGGTTGAGCTCTTTCTTATTTTTTTTTTATTATTATTAGAGGAAGCTTCAGAATTACTTTCTTTAAGACAACAAGCACAAGAACTAATAGATGAGAATGATGCTTTGAAAATGACTGTCCATCGTTTGAATGTAGAGCTAAGTCGCTATCAAACAAAATTCAGGCCATTGTCCCAAGAAGAGGTGAGAACGTTGACTATGAGGTTTGTAGTCAAATGTCCCATGTCCTTTCATTCACCTTTGAGTTTTTAAGATTATTTTCTCTGGTTTTACCCCACAGTCTCCAAATATTTTAGACTTTTTTCTGAAATTCAGGAGAAGCATTTATCTTAAACTTGTATTAAGTTAGGCCTTTTCCTGTATTAGTAAAATGATGAAATTTTATTTTTGTTGACTTTGTGAGCGTGTGTGTTGCATACACCACCCATGTAGTTAGAAACATAAGCTTGACTGGGGTAATAGTTGTGAGCTGCCCACTTTTGCAGTAGGCAGTGGTTGGTGCTTCAAAAGTGGAAAATAATTTCAAATTCTTAAAAAATCTCTTTTAGCATCCGAAACTAAAAAGTTTACCCATGAAGGGACCACCACCCCCATGGCTGGTAAGTAAACTACTATTTTCACTTGTGTTGATTCCATTTTAAGTAAAGAAACAAATTTCTTTAAAGGAACCAAGATACCAATGTTTACAGGATATTATTTATTTACACTGAAATATTACACCCTGATAGAATATGGTAAGCATTTGTTTGTTCTGTAATGGTTAAACTAGATGCAAGACAAAACTTTACAATGAATGTATGTAGCTCACATCTGAGTTTATGGCAAGTTACAGGCAGCCTATAGTGATCAAGTGTGAACAGTTAAATGTGAAATAAGTAGAAATATAGTTACGCTAAGAATCATAAAGAACATCTTCACTTTTAATATTGCCTGGCATATAATCTGTTTCAAGGTCTATTGCTTAATTGTTAATTTTATATCATTATAATTTATATTATATCTGTATAGATAATATGGTATCACAGTCTGTGAAATGGAATGCCTTTGTAACATGTGGAACAACTTCTCCTTCATGTGATAATCCAGTCTTAAATTTTCCTGTACTATTGTTAGTCAGATCTTAAAAACCATACAGAAATAGGAAAGTCCTCTCTCTGCTCCATCTTGTTAGCTATAATATCCAAGGCTTGCATACATATTTCCTTAGCTTTAAGTATGTAGGTTTAATGTTAAGAAAAGTGTACCAATGTAATGATAATTAAGTACTGAAATAGGTAGCAAACTGAGAATGTGGAATCTCATCATTACAGGTTCAGGGGCCCAGTTCTCCATGGTGACCTGGACAGACACCTGAATTTAAATCTAGGAAACAAGAGTTTAAGACTAAAGCTACAGAAACTTTGTATATGATAATATCAGATCTCATAAACTAGGGAGGGTGAATTAGAATTAGTATTTGGAAGTTTATTTGAAAACTCCCAAAGCAAATTTTTTGAATATGTTACCTGCAGCATGAAATAACTAAAGTTCCTAACTCTTGAGAGTGTAAAAACTCCTTTCCCACTTACTAATTCATCTTGACTATGTTTGGTTATTATTGCATTCACTGTGATGTTTTAGTTTGGTTTCATATTTATTAGCATCCACATTCTGCTGTGTTACGTACACTTACAAATAATAACTGCTTTTTAGTGAAAGCTGTAAGCATAAGTTCCATCTTTGTCCTTTCCAATGCTTGCTCCTGAAACAGTGCTCTTAAATGCTTCTGCAGCATCGTTTTGCATAAGAATTTTAGGTGATCTGAGTGCATGCACAGACAAAGAAGGCAAATTTATATATCAAGAACACAAGTAATTTAAGTGAAGAGAAGAATGATTAATTTAGTTGATATCCATGAAATTGCATCATACCTCCATATAATGCATCTGCATGCACGTGAAGATAACTTTTTCAGGTTGAAATGACAGGTTATATTAGCTAATTCCCTTTTAGATGTAGATTTTCTGTGTGCATTTCCCGTGAGACGTGAATTTGGTTTCTAGGTTGAGCTTGTGTAGTACTAAATGATCTCCTAAAACATACTAAGCACTTTTGTGCCTCTTTGAAAGTAATGATATTTTGAATTGTGAGCCTACTGAAATTATCCTGTCTATGTTTTAAGCTATGTTGTGAGCTAGTGATTTCAYCTTCATCTATACTTGGAGTTAATAGCAACTGAAAGTCCTTAATACCTCATAAAACTAGCAATGTATAGCAGAAGATGACATATAAAATATGGACATTAATATTGTTTGTAATTGATTTTTGTGGGTTGAAGTGTATCCTTTTTTCAGTTGGATATGAGGTATTTGTCACCTCTCCTGTTGGCGTATGAAGACAGGATTAGAGAAAAGGATGATTTAAATCTTGCACATGAGGCAAGTTACCATTTAAAAACGTGTACTTTTACAATAAAGCAGAAATAAATCTGTTGAAATTTCTTAAAGGGTTTTGCTCAAAGTTGTTTTGTGCCTACGAGTAGAATTGACTTTGTGTTGCTTTTGCATATGTGCTTAACTGAGCTGTCTTAGCTTCTCTGACTGTTTTTTGTCATCCTTCTCAGATGTACCAGAAAGCACAACGCTAAAATGTACAAGAAATGTGCTCTCACAGCACAACAGAGTGAACATAACAGTCAGTGGTAGAATAGAGATGCAGCATTCCTGTATAGCTGCTCTTCCACATACAGGCCTGTAGATTTTTGTGATCGGAAAATACTTATTTCTAATTATTTAAGTAATAACTGCCACTTCTTCTTGTTCTTTATAAGTACTTTTGCCACTGAATCTGAAAATAGCCATCAGTTTCTTCAGAATGAACACAGTGACCAAATTTGAGGAACTACCTAAGCTTCAGAGCAGAATTGCTCTATCTTTTCAAAGTATTTTATTTACTTGGAAAAAATTAAGCCATAAAATAAACGGAAAGTACTAAGAGTTTTATTGTTGTAAATCCGCTGTATTGTCCTAATGTATTAAAACATATTTCATTCTGAAAATGTGGAGTATCACTTGGTAATTTCTTGAACTTACTTTCCTGAATTTCTTGAATCCGTATTTTAGGGATCTATAACTTGCTTAACTCAAATGACATGTATCAAAAATATAACAAAATTCAAATAATTATAGTATTTTTAACCAAATGTTACTACATTAGTGAAGCAATTTAGAAATTAACTATGCATATCTGGATTAAAGATGAGTAGTAAGACAACACTCTGTTGCATGGGAATTAGAAAGGCGACTAGGCAGGTGTATATATTTATAAAAGTATTTTTGTTGATATAAAAACGAAATATTTACCTTTAAAGATTTCTGTGGATTCCTTTGTCTTCCAGGAGGATATGAAGAACTTTAAAGCACGCGTTGAAGAATTGGTGAAGGAGAATGAAGACCTGCATGAGCAATTAAATAAAAATAGCTCTGTTACCGCTACGGAATGGCAAGTCATTATCAAAAACATTATTAGTTATAGTTTGCTGTATGCAAACTTCTAAGACTACAGATATTAAGGAAAAAATCTGTTTCCTTTAAGTGAATTAAATTTTTCTGAAGAATTAATAGGGTTAGGATTTTGTCTTGTTAAAACAATGACAATTTACAATGCCTGAAATAATTTTGGAGTAAAGGTAAAATTCTGAAAGTGCAGATTAGCATCTGAAGTCCATGTAATTCTGTCTAAAACCTTACAGGTTACATACTTAGCTCTTAAACTTCTACTCCYGGTAGGAGCATGCCAATAACGTAAGTTTTACATTAGTACAAAATGGTATATGACATTAGAATAATTTGATAGGCTTAAGAATTAAAACAATGAAAACCTAATGAAATTAAATAATATAATGTACATAAGAGGATTAATAACAATTTRCCTTTGCCAAGCATTCATTAGTTGCGAACTAAGATGTGTAAGAGACTGGTTTTAGTGATTTATCACAAGATGATTATGAGTTCTTAGAAGAAAAGCTGTAAAACAACAACAACAAAACAAAAAAAAAGCAATATAGGTCTGTGGTACGCTAGGATGCAGGTGGGAGACATTTCTTATGCTTAACCCTGTTGATGAAATATGATCTCAATTATATATCCTCTTGAAAATTGCAGTTTCATGTGGAAAATAAACTTTGTTCTTTGATTAAGTGTTATACTTCAGAGACTTGTTTAGTAAAATTCATGATCCATTTTCAACCTTAACTTCAGGCTATATATTTTTGTTTGAGAAAAAATACATTATTTCTTCCAGTTTGTAATGTTCAGCATCTTACATCAGCCCTGATCTTCCTGTCATGAATAATGAGTGGATATTGAAACTCAGTTTTCACTTCATGTTTATCCATTCAGATGAGAAGATGCAGCCTCAGGTGGTTGAATAACATAACCTCTAACTTAAATTTTTATTGATTTGTTAGTAGCTGATGCGCATTTGTTCTCCCTCCTATGCCTACTGCAGAAAATTTCACAGTAAGTGAAATAGGTTAGTTAAACTTACAGGCTCCTGTCTGCAGAGATTTTCAAGGAAACTGTATTTATGCTTGCATTCTGGGTAATACTTCTCAACTTTTCTAGCTATCATTAAAACAGCAAATAGTTTCTTAAGCTTTCATTATTGTCAAAAAGACTAGTTATTAGCTTCTTTGAAAGCAGAGTTAATGCTAATTATAAAGCATTATTTTCTTTGCTCAAGAGAGTTCTGTTTAAAAAGTCTTTTTTTTACAGGCTGATAGAACACTGGCAGTATTTTTCTGGCTATCAAAGCCAAATAGATCCAAATCCTATGCAAAGATTCATCACAGGTTTTGAAAACTGTAATACAGTTGAGGTGCCTAGTTGCATAGCTGTTTCCAAGTCATCTGGCACAAGTGAACTAAGTAGCTTTCCCTCTTTCTATAGTGTTCTTGCTTTAGTTAGTTGAAAGATTAAAACATTATTTCAAATAGATATTTACAATGGGGGTTGTGAGTTCACGCGTCTAATAAGCTTATCATGGGTTTCAGTGAGGTTTTCAATGAGGACTTTTGTTTGTTTTTTAACAGAGTTTTAAGGAYATTTTTATAAATTCCGACTRTTAGAGATCGGTTGTGTTTTTTTTTCCTTGGGGCGTAAGTTCATATTTGAGTGATATTTCATTTACAAACCAATCACCATTGCAGGCACCAGCTGCAAACTCAGGCCAAGTTAGTCTTGGAAGAAAACAGATTGTTGATGGAGCAACTTGAAATTCAACAAGCTAAAGCAAAAGATAATCACAAACAACATGTTCAAGAAGGTAAGATGCTCGAGTTGCTAGTCGCTTGAACTAAGTCAGAGATGGTACTGCAGGGTTTTTGCATCTGAATATGTGTTTACAAAGCACCAGTGAATACAACTAACACTGTTATGAAATCAAGCCCTGGATATCAACTGATACTAACAATGTACGTCAGTATCACTTATTGACACTATGTAGCATATTCCATTTTGAGTTGTTCTGGAAAAAGTAACCAGAACTGTTAATAATAGACATAACTACAYTTATTTTTATAATTTAAGAGTACTTTAAGGTTAATATTTGTGAAGTAGTATTTTGCTTAAGTGACTAATTTAGAACTTGCATTTTCTACTTTGTAATCTGTTTATTGCTTATAGTTAATTATAGATAATAGCATTTAATTTTACTCCTTTATAGTCTGATATTGCTTAAAATTACATGTATCTGTCAAATATGTAATCTGTTATCTGTTGCTGTTTTATTAGAGGTTTGTATTTACTGAGCACAGCTTGAATTTGGAACATTTAACAGAGAAGATCATTTCTTGATTAAGATTCATTTTACTACTATTACTTTTTTAAAAAACTAGTTACTTCTAATATCACTTAAGTAAATTGCTTGATGGCAAAATCTAAACTGTTAAAATACAAAATTTAAACTGACAATTGTTACATAACACTATGAGCAACTGTGAAATAACATCTTACTAGTTTAGCTGGAATTCTACTAGATAATTGAGTTAGTCATGCTGTGCCTATGGTTTATTTTTTTTCCCCAAAAAAGTTTCAAAATTGACTAAACAGATGATAATCTTAGAAGACAAAAAACAGAGTCAAGACAAAGAAATAGCAGAGTACCAGAAGCAGTTGGAAGCTTTGCATTCTACCTGTGAAGAGCTGAAAGCCAAACTGGATAGCAAAGTAGGAGCAGAGGAGCACTTTGCTTTGGTGAATGATTTAAAAAGGTATTGAGTCTGCCCATGATTTTATAGAGGCATAATTCTGCAAAATAATCAGATTCTTATATGTGTACACAYTGCTTTGTAGATAGATGGGAAGTGACCACAAACTTTTTCTAGTGATTTTTATTTATGGCAATTTATTGGCAAAGTACAAAGAAAAAAGAAGTATTTCAAAAAATATTACCTTGCTTTTAAAAAGTTACAATTATAGAAAGAAATTCCACCTCTAGAGATATCTGTAGAATTGTTTCTACCATAGATTACATGTTGCTATACATGCTCTTTAAAACCTAAAAGAGGAGGCATTAAAAACATCATTTTTATTAAAACTAATTCTGTCGACACTGATGCACATTTTTTGATGCATCTGAAAAAAATCTCATTCTTTTGCTCCCATCTTTGGAAAACATCTGAAGGATCCTGCAGTTTTCAAGTAAAAATACTGAGTTTCTCCAGTCTTTACAATATGGAAAAAAAGACACTAAGTGCTGTCAGGTAGTGTATTCTGTAAAGCAAAGGTTTTTAAAGCATTCAATAAATTTATTTGATCTCAAGTCTAGGATAGCAGAAATTGCTTCTTTCTTGGTACTGTAGCTTCCTGAAAATTCTCAGATGTTCTTTTTTGGCATTGCTAATAATTTATTTGGAAAAAAAAAGATAGGAAGGGAGTACATTTGGACTATACAGAATATCTTTATAATTAAATTCTGTTCAGAATTTAGTCAAATAAGTTATTTGAATAATTTTGTTTATATTATGCTTCATTCACTATTTGCTGTGTAATCATATTGTGTTATCTCTTTTTGACACCACCAAATATTAAAAATTACCAACTTTTTTCATATCTTCAGATGACCATCCTACCTAACCTTGTCTTTCTAGTGAGGTAGATATCTATTTAACATCTGTTCTACACTGTTGGTTTTGGCAGTCATTTACAACAGGAACAGGAGAAAAAGCGTTGTGAAATGGAAGATCTAATAGAAAAGATAGCATCATTGCAAGCTCAAAACAAGAAACTGCTTTTAGAGAAAAATAAGTTCATAGCTGACAAGAAGATCCTGGAAACTGAGCTGGAAATGAAGCAAAGGACAAACAGGTTTATCTCTTTCTTTTCCATTTCATATTAATATCTCATTATATTTCTAAAAACATAGCAAAAGTATCTGTAAAAATATTGTCTCACATTCTACAGTGTGTAATTTCTACCTTTTGCAGAGTAACTGCATTTCCTTAAACACATCTCTGTTACATCTAGCAGCCCTGGTGGTTAAGGAACTTTGCTAAATTTTATATACCTTCATACACCCCTCCTTCTCTGTCTTCAGATGCAAATTAAGACTATATCTGTAATGACAGTAATTACAGTAATTAATCATTTGCATACTGATCTGAAAAATGGCATTCCAGCACTTGCAGACCTTCTAATGCACCTGAGTGGTTCAGAGGTAGACCTAAAGTATTTGAAAACTAAACCCAGTATTGTTACAATATTTAAGAAATATGAGCTTGTAACTATTGCACAAATTGTTCTTATGAATCATTGTTACTGTTGTTATTCACACAGCATATAACAAACAGTCAAAAAAGCCCAGTAATGCACAGCAATACTTTCAGGATCACAAATACTTTGAGCCCATATATCTGTGACAGTATATTTTATTTGACAATATATTACATGACAGTATTTAAATTCTTTTGAGACTTGTGCAAGTTGATTTGCACACATAATGGAATTCTGATGGTTTTCCTTTTTATATTAATTTTGTAGGCAACTAAAGAAGAAAATAGGGTTTTTGAAACAACAGTTGGAAGAAGCAATAGAAAAAGAAGTTGCAGCCCATCACTATCTAAGCAGCCTTATTGGTTTGGTGGAGAAGACAGCTCAGGAACGTGACCATCTTATATTTTTGGTAATTACCTTTAAATAATAAATGTGGCTGCATTTCCATTCCCAAACAGTCACTAGGTTTTTTTCTGATCTGTATTTTAATAATCTCCTTATCTGGATGCTTATTTTTTGAAATGTAATCAGTCTCCATGTACTAGAATTACCTAGCAGAATTCTCCCAGACTTGAGTCCATAGATGCTACTGAGTTGTGTTTTTGATGGAGAAAAGATCATTCATCCATACTCCAAGTTCCTCCGTTTTATGGTCTAAATAGACCATAAAATGACAGACTTTTCCACTGAAATGTTTCAGTGTCAATAAAACTTTTGTTTATCCAATTTCCCTTATTACCTGCTAGAGTTGAACCAGAACCACCTGTCCCTAATTTTGATCACTGAATTTAAAACCTACCTAGGCAGAAAGTTAGACTTCTTTAGATATCTTATAGTCAGGTAATCAGTTAAGGTTGCTTAAGAGGAAGACTTAGAAAGTACAAAGAAAGAACTTGATTACTTGAAATAGATCCTAATGGTCATWAAGAGCCACTACTGAGCTTGACATGTAAAGGTATGTTTTCACCCCTTACACACCTCAAAATGCAGTAATCTTATGTGTATTTACTCCATTCAACTATTGCTATTACCTTAGCCTTACTCCTTTTTAATTCAGTAGCTGAATTTCTGAAATAGCGTATTGAAGAGCTGAAATTCATTTTATGCAGATTTAATCCAGGGAAGCTAGGAGAGCAGGAAGGGTACAGCACTCTTAAGGAGTAGCTTATATTCCTATTTAACGAGTGTTTAAGAAAAAAGAAAGAACACCAGAAAACAGAACCCTGTAATAACCAAACACTCACAAAAATATATGGATATTCTTAAGTTTACTGTTTGCAGGAATAATGACAACCTAATGATAATCCAGTAAGAGTGAAACATGGGAGCAACAGAATACTTTAAAGCAATTTTGGTAGTGATATAGTGTCAAACTGTAATCCAGACTTCGCAGCTATCAAAGTTATTCTTTTATTGTATGATTCAGCTGCCACACAATATATCAAAATGTCACTGACTTAGCACCAAGCTTAAAGATATCAGTGATGCTATCTAATTTTGATTTTCTGTGAAAGGAGATACGTCTCTGGAATAGACAGGAATGATCTGAATAGTTCACAGTAGTCAGGTATTGCTGATTCTAAAACCTGGTTCTTTTTTTGAATGCTGTCAGTGGATTTAATCCTCAGGGTTTAAACCCCTTACAGTTTTAAAATTACTTCATTGTTTACAGCCTATGCAGTCTTTGGTTCTCTTTTTAAATCAGAGAGACAGTGTAGTGGTTATGAAGTGATGGAAACAGTCATATAAGGCAGCAGCATTTCATAAGCTACATGCCAAATTCCTATCATGAAACCCTGCTAATTTCAAGGGCTCCTTTGAGAGAACGTTACTAATACAGTTTCTGGAAGGATGACTCTCTCTGATAYAGATGGAAAATTATATAGATTTGTAATATGGATTACAACTTGAGTAGCTATGATCCTTTCAAAACAAAGCTGCTCTAAGGTATAATTGTGTTGGCCAGTTAGCATTCAGTCTGTTGATAAATTATTAATTAGCCATTATAAGAATCATTTTCAGGATTTTCTCTATTTTCATTCTAAAGACTACTGGAGCTCAAAACAGAGCTTTGTCTTTCTCCACRTCTGTATTTGTCTGCCCTAAGTAATGACTGCACTTAGCTATGTATGCTGTATATTTGCAGGCCAAGTGTTTGGAAAATGAGAATCACAGTGTTCTCAACAAAATAGTGGAAGGCAGTGTGCGCCTAGGAAGGTTAGAAGAAAAAGTTAAGGTAAGCAGTATTTTTAAGTTAAGTATTATATAAAACACTTCTTATGCTTGAAGTAGAAAAATCAATAACCTGTGTCAGTGTTTTTATCTGTTAACAAATCAACAGTAAAGCAAAATTAGTTCAGACTTYTTCCCATTTGAATTGTTTGTCTCAGTATATAGCTTCATCTAACAGAAGCAAAGATTACCAGGAAGGATTTTTGAAGTTAAATTATGAAGACTTCTAACAGTCCATAATGGTTAAAGTATGTGATTGATTAAGCTGTTTTAAGGTTCAGTTAAAAATCTACCAATGGATAGAATAACACATAGCAAGAGCAGTTACAAATTCCATGGCAGAGGCATTGGCAGAAGCCATACAAAAGACATACAGTTATACAGTTAGACTTAGTGGGACAAAACTCATAATAATATCTAAGGTCACGTCTTGTATCAGTAGTAAGAAGATTCCAAGAGTAAACCAAAGTGGTTTTTTTTTTTTTTTTTTTGTTTATTTGTTTGTTTTTTTAAATCTAATCAGCCATACCAGTGTTCTGGGTACATTTTTCCATAGCTTTGAAAAGGGATCTTGCCCTAGTTGAGTATGAGAATTTACAGATACTGACTCAAAGCTATACTCTGCATCATGAGCTGAGACAATACTTTGACTGGAAGTCCTTGTGGAGTCTCTTTGTACTTCCATAACTGTAATTGCTAAGCAGTTTGATCCGTGGGAATGACTTGAACCAGGCAAGTTTTTTGATGTTAAAACTACTCTTACTCTTAGAATTCCCTGCTCTTTTGTCTTTTAATGAAAGCTTGGACATAACATTTGCATCATTAGAAAGTCAACTTTGCCTTCATGCAGCTCTGTCTCACAGCAGCAAAAAAGACAGTTAACGCAGGGTGATCCATCTCCTCCATGAAGTATTTTAGTTAAATATTAGCACAAGATCTGCAAATACAATCCAAAATTTTGGGTTTACAACTGTGAATGTTAAATCTTTGAAAGCATATTTTGCAATCCACTTCACTGGGTATCCTTTCGTGTCCTTCAGTCTGGGAGTAACTCATCTTTAAATTAGGCACACTTGTCAAAAAGAAGTCAGATTATAACAAGTTGTCTCATGGACTTTAAATCTTCACTTGATGTTATTTCTGCCAATAAAAAAAAAGTCTTTATAAAAATAAGCAACCTTTACTGTCAGGGTACCAAGCACTTACCATTTTATTGCCCATCATCATTTTCATGTAGCTTTACCAATTAGCCTGGCCTTAATTTTCTTCTGTCATCCTGCTATAGACTGCATTTAAAGCATAGAAAATTGTTACTAGTGCACAGAAAACATGTAGGAATTGTGTGTTTCAGAAATGCCCATAACCATTGCATATATCACTCTCTGTATTTTTGTAAAGCAGCTGTGGAGAGCAAGGTATGTGGATGAAACAAGAGTGCTTCTTCACCATGTTCCTATCATCATTACTTTGGAGCTAGGCAAAGGTGCTTTGAATCTAACAAGGAGACTATAGATTTAAGTCTCACTGTATGTATAGTGGTTCTGTCCACAGAATATTCCTGCTTCATTAGAACTGTTTTGTTTTTTTCCCCTGTTAGGGTCCCTGAAGATTCAAGGGACAGTGTAGTTATTTTTTTCCTCCCCCCTGTGGACTAAAACTTCTTGTGTGGCCTTGTGAATCCTAAGGATGGTCCTTAACCACACACAATTTGCTCCTTAGTTTCAGATCAAATAGAAATGAATAAACCTCAAGGGAGAAATGTTAAGTGCATTTGAGTCTTCCTTTGTACTCTACTTAACTGATGAAAAGTCTGAACACCTCTGGGGTGCTTAGCTGACTTGCTTTCTTTCCCTTAGGTAGAAGCAAAAATATTTTTTAAAAATCTAGAAAAAAGTATCAGGCAAAACAGTATTTCATAGAACATGAACCTGCATTTCTATCCCAAATTTATCAGTAGAGAAATGTGAGGACCCAGGTAGTACAACACATGGTACTGCAACTGCCCATTTTCCCATTGTTCCAGGATACGTTCAACTATTGATCTTTTAGACTTCGTGATATTAGCTGAAGTATACAAAGAATCCCTAACTGAATCTTGTAAGTATAGATGACAATATTTTGTTCTCCAAGTTAACAGTAGTTGCATAGAAAACAAGAATTACAACCAGAAATGAAAGGAAATGCATTTATTTTACTGATAAGAAAACATTAAATATTCTATCCCTCTTTCTTACAACTGAGACTGTCTATATGTGTATTAGAGAGACATACAAGTGTATGTATGTGCTGGATTTTACCAATTTKTGTCTGAAAATGCATATGCAAGATGGGATCTCCCTTTAATTTAGAAAAGAATAAAAGCTGTCTAAATCATGATACGACATGTAAGTTAGCATGCTAAGTTGACAGCRCACACATTATCCAGTGAAGCTAATATAAACAAGATACAAAAAAGCTTCAATGACATCCATTTACAGTTACATATCACAGTAGTAATATTTAAACAAACATTTAAACAGGTAACATTTAATCTGTATTTTATAATTAACTATGTAAACACTTTTCAGAATAATTCATACAGTGCTATTCAGTCATAAATTACATGATTTTACCAATCTTCCTTATTACCACTGGGATTTAAAACAGGGCTATAACATGTATGAGACAACAAACAGAATGCTGTCAGAGGGCAGACAAGCCCACAATATGCATTTATTTCAGTCTTACACTTTGTCAAGAACATCTTTTGCACTGATGGTGTGAAAGTATTTTTTGCGTACAATCTTGATAGATTTTAACACAAAGCACACATAAAGGGTTGCCTTATTTTCCTGCAGCATTTTCTATGGTAAAAGAGGATGTCCTCCAGTTCTGTGAAACAGTTACAGCTAGCTCTAAGTGACTTTCTGCTCTGGAGGAACATGCTTACCTTCACCTATAACATTGCAAGTATATAAGTTTCTAACTCTGGGTTTTGAAGACTTCTCTGTGAGCCTAAAAGCTAAGTGATGCAATTGGTTAACTTGTGCGCTTCTAATTTTTTCCAATYCTAATGGTTCAAAGTCTCTATATAGCCTACATCAAACATCATATTCTACAGATATGAGAACAGTTTAAGCAGTTTATAAACACAGGAGGAAAAAAAGCTGATACTGGATAGTATCTGTTCTTTTTCCTCAAGAGAAGCATGTAGAAATGTGTAATATGTTAACAAGCCATGTTTTTCAGTTGCACATGTTCTTACGTAATTTAATTGAAAAGTTAGTTCAAAGTTACTTTGTACAGAAAGTATTTTTTCCTCATTTTTAAGATGAGATCAATGCATTCAATTACTATGCCAATTAAAAAAAAAGCACTTGTGCATCTCTGAAGGAACAACTACATGAAGCAGCAAAAATATTTTAAAATGTGAAACTCATCTCTTTTTAGTACTAAAATTAGAGAATTTATAGAACACAAATGGTATTAACTACTTTCTCATGGTCTACATCAATAAATCTGATTGTTGGACAAGTAAGTGGTAAGCAACATGTGCTGTAAAGTGTACCTTTACATCTTGGAAAACAAAACCTTATTTTTGTAGCTAATTCTTTTCATTGAGAAGACAAACTGTATGGTAATCAGTTTACACCTTATCTATGCAGGACAAAGTACAAGCATACTACTTTCAAATTAACAATTAGGTTAAAAAAGACTGTATTAATGCAACCTACATGACATATTTAAGCAAGGAATCACTGATGGGAAGATTTAAATGCAAATGAGATCTTTATCTACTACTACTGTTTGTGGCAATTGTCCTTATTTTTGCCATAATCATACTTTTCCTATGGTCTTTAACTCTTAAAGGTATATAAAAAGAAAGCAGCTGAAAAGCTTGGAGATATCAGTTTCAAAATGACTGAGCAGAAGAGAGAGTTCGCTGGAAAGACCATTCAGTACCAGCAAGAAATGAAGCAGCTCCAGCATCTGTTGCAAGATAAACAGGAAACACTTGATGAAGTGCTGCAGCAGAAAAGGTAAGTCAGGCACAGGCAGAAACAATCCAATTAGATCTGATGGATAAAAGGGGTTGGAGAAGGCAAATGCCTATTTAAAAATTAACCCTCAAAGAAGAGCTCAGCTATACCACTCCTCCACAGGCATGTTTCCTTGCTACAGAAGTCATTTTCAACCATACAGATATTTTAAAGCTGTTCTCCTTAACCCTTTTTTCCAAAATTAGTAAAATTGATAAAAATTGCTACTGAACTGAACAATTTGTAGCATGGAAAGAAACATAAGTTAAACTGTGATACCTATGCCGTTTGTCAGGCATGTTGACAGCATTAAACTAATATTCAGAATTCAGGGATCTCTAGTTTCATCTTCTCAATTCAAATTTTCTTTGTCCCAGGTTCATACAAGCATTAACAAGGCAACACATTAAAAAAAAAATGTAGTCTTGCTCTTAGAAATTAGCAGTTGAAATCAGCATAGTGTTTTGCACTGCTGTAAGGATAAGCCAGATTTAGCACTTGCATGTTCATAGAACATGAGTACTGGGCATGTTGCATGCAGACTCCAGTTAGAGCGAAGTGGCAGCAAAGAACAGAAGCTTGTCCCTATCAAGATAGGAAAGTTATTTTAAGAAACAAATCAAAACAGTGTAAGTGTTCCAACACAAAAGGTCAGAGTGAACCAATAGGTGAAACTCAGGATGGCTTGTTAGTGGAATTCAGTCATGTCATTTTGCTCCTTGTGCCTTACATCCCACACAATGTAAGCTCAGAATACTAATGGTCTTTGTAAAGTATTTTGAAACATATACTGAGTAACTGGTAGTTATCTAGTCATTCTTATCGCTGTCTCGAGGAGACATACTATATTCATAGGAACAAAGTCTTTTCATCTACAGTTTTGGCTTTTCAAAAATGCAAGGCATCTTCACAACTGCTTTTTGGTTAGCAGAATGAGTAAGGTCAAACTCATTAATGTGGCTTCATATTCTTGGGCAGAGTCCTGGGGTACTTCTATCAACTGTACAGCCTTCACTTGTCTTTTGCTCTAATTCCATTCTTAAAGGTTAATATTTAATGATTTCCTCCTCTACCAAAAGCTCATTCCAACCAGTAAATACAAGAATGATCTTAAGGCTAAGAAAGAAGAGTATTTTCTTCTCTTGCACCTGCATATCCAATCATAAGGTTAAACATAAAATGAGCTAATGTTAGTTTTCTGGGTCAGGGTTGCTTTTCACCACTTCTTTCTCAACAGAAAGTGTTATTGATCACAACCAACCAAAAAGTGCTGGTTATGTATTTCCTAGTACCCACTTTTTGCCGTAAGTCTGATAATACTTAATCTGAAAACATTTATGCTTTGCATTGATTTATCTCCCATTTTTAGAATGTGGAATTCAGWAGAATTTGTATAAAGGGCCAGCTCAAAAGGTGCTTCCAGTCATGCCTTGAAATGACTTAGATAAATCTATAGCATTAAGATTTTTGTATGTGCTCACTTTGCTTTCCACTTCAAATGATTATTTTTCTGATTATTTTGCTGTATACTAGAAATGAGTTAGAGAAAACCCAAGAGTTTAACCTTGATGAAATAGTTTTACTAAGAAGTGGGCTGCTGGACTACACTGCATCATGAAAGAGTGTTAACTGCCATGTTTGAAAAATAACCTGTTTCTTGAAACAAAGAAAAGCAATGAATTCAGGCAGTCAAAGAGACATCAGCCCATGAAATAAGTTAAAATGCATTTAGGGCTGTCCATCATCTTGCCCCCCATCCCAAAATTTGTATCACTTCTCAGTTTGGCCTCAGCCCTCCACAAAGAGGCACTAGCTGAGCACAGCGAAGACCTGTGTTCAGTTTGGCCACACCTTTTCAGCTGCTCAGGGGACAGGTGTCAAACTCTTGGCATCTGGCACAAGGGAGAACAGGAGACATGCCTTACAGAGACCTACCTGTGATGGGAAGCAAAACTGCAGTCATGACAGATCCAGATTCAGTGGGCTGTGGCATTCACAATATTTAGAGTTCATGTGCACTGTTCTTTTGTGCAGACTCAGTCCAACTTATTAGATGGGTCCAAGTTTTCTTTTCTCATACTTTCTGACATAGCCTTTAGTAGGATTTTTAAAACACAGTAAGAACTATTAATATTTCAGTCAGAACTTTACAAGCATTTGAATACATATATTGTATAATTTATGTAGGAACATACTGTAATCACATACTGCTGAAAAGTGTTTTTAAAATTAGCATTTCTGTTTTTTTTCCTAGGAAAGTGGAAGGTGAACTTGAAGTTATTTGGGAATCCACATCCAAAGAAAATAGAAGAATGAGAGAAATCTTACATAAATCTCTGGAGAAAAACAACATGTGGAGTACTATCAGAATTCATGATTCATACTTAAGTGAAAACTCACAAAAGGACTTAGTTTATGGACATGATTTTAGCTATTGTGATGTGAAACCTTCATCACCTAAAAATGAAATTCAACAAGAATCTCAGGGATAAAGATGCCTTTTGTATTTCATCTGAGAAAAGATTTTCTCAGAGAAATCAAGAGTTCTGTGGCTGAATTTGACTTTCTCAGCAACACAAGATGCAACAGAAGGGCGTGTATCCTCTTCAGAAACTCTCTCATGTATTTTAATTCAAAGGCCTAATTTCAAGAAATCCAAGGAAATTACCAAATAAAGTATGAACAAAATATGATCAACTTTGAAAAAAAAAAAAAATCTGTACTGTCTGTTTTCATTGCTAGTGATGAAGCATCTTGACATACGGAGTTGCAAGAACATCCTTACACTGGATTGCCTGCAAAAAATCTCTTCTTACCATCTTAAGGACAGAGAAAATATTTGACTGTGTAACAAACAAGACAAAAGCATTTTGGTTTCATCTTCCCTGAAACTAAGTGTCCTAAAGACAAGTGGTAGTGCCTGAATGCACAACTGTCTAYCAAGTAGGCTGAGCCCAGGATTCAACATGTTCTCTACCATAGCTTTGCCAAGAGGACAAGATGTCAGCAGAAGATACAATCCTCGTCAGGACTGAGTGGGCCTTCCCTCTTTAAAGTCTCCCTCTTGAGATTCAGTAGCTTTGCAGGAAGCCACAAAGTGCATAGCTGGCATAATCACTGACTTTTCACAGTATTGCATATCAATTTCGGGGTAGTATGTATTAGTATGAAATAAAATGCTTTTATTTTAGAATTTACATTTAATTTTGGGGATCATCTTTTTGATTGTTGCTTTGTTTTCACAACAAGAATTAAATGGTAAGAAAAAACTATATAGTTATAATATCTGTAACAATACAGCAGTTGTATAATATTAGAAATAATGAAGAATCTCCTTGGCTTTGATTAAATTCAACAAGAACAACAGAAAATACAAGTTAAATTCCAAAATACACTCTGATGGGGATTAGAAGCTTACTGCTTTCCTGACTAGCAAATTTTACTGCTTTTCTGTTTCACAAAAAGGTTAGACTCAGCAAAACAGTATTACATAGGTGAGGGTGGGGAGAGTACCTTTTATAGCACTACCATTTTTAAYAAGTCTGTGCGCAAGTACTTCTTTTAAAGCAAACTTCCTCAATAAACTGGAAGGTAAAAAAATCTATACAATCTCATAGCAGTTACAAGATCACTAGTGATTTACCTCGACTGTGCTGAGATGTGACCCTGATGGGAGACAAAACTAAGATAGCTAAGTCATAAATACATGTGAATTGTGAAATCAGTGGAAGTTTAACATGTACTTTAACTGCTTTCCATGAGCTAAGAATAAGCACATCAAAACATAAAAAAGGTAAGCTATTTCAAAATACCAATTCAAAGCCAGAGAAACCTTCAGGAAATAAAATAATTCTTCATACTACATGTGCTAGAAAACAGATGGAGAGGTTTTTTTTCTTGTTATTACAAACGTTCTCTCTCTGATACACAAGCTGTAAAATAAATAAATAAATAAAATAAAATAAAAACACTCACAGCTGAAGAAACCCCTACCCACTCAAAATAAACTTTCCTGTCCATACTGGAGCAAAACTAGTATTTTTAGGATGTTGAACTGGTTGGGCAATGAGTCACGAAAGCAAGAGAAAGCCATCTTTGATGGCTAGTTGCACAGTGCATAAAATAAATCTACAGTTACTAGGGATCATTACAGTGATCATAACTCAATAAATAAGACCAAACCCATCAGTTTCTAGCACACTGAGATTCTCTTTAAAACATAAGCTTAGAAGATCCGAACAGTTTCTAAACTGAGTATTGTTATTAAAAAAAAAAGTATGAGAAAACATGGAAAATGAGCAAGAGTTACAATATTTAAGAAGTAGCTGCTCTCAATCTGATTTTACTATCTTTGCTGGTTTGGCTGCAAGAGGATGTGCTTCTACTTAGGGAAAACATGCTCMCTAGATAACAGAGTACTTGGCATCTGCTGGTTGTCTCTTTCGCATTGACATTATTTATCAGGCCACAACTGATACATGGTAAAAATCATGCTAGCACCTGTAAAAGACTATTCAACTAACCTGTACCAGCAATACAGAAAGCTCTGCATTCATCTTGTTTCAGCAGTGTAAGTAGTTAAACAAGTAGATAGCAGTGAAAGCAAACAAAAGAAGCAAATAAAGAGGGAGATAATGCAGTGCACTGTATTATACGTAATTCTTAAAGAATTATGACATTAGAAGAGATTATTATTATTAGACCTGACTGTAGYCTGATTTCCAAGCAAATACCAGTATCTGGTTATCTTATCTTTTTCCTCCAGAGTGAAAGAGGATTTCCAACTTGATAATGTATTACTTTTTAAAACATGCTACCCTTAATATTACACAATACTAACTACTGATAAATACAAATTTTTCCACTCCCAATATTACTTGCAAAGATGCAATAGTGCTAAACCACAAGCAAGTGATTATCTGGCAATATTCAGGATAGATTCAGCTTTGGGGAGAGGCTGAGGAAAATACAAAGTCACAGATTTCTTCTCTAATTAGTATATGAAAACAAAAATACAAAACTTCTAATGACTCTTCACATTTCTGTTAACATTATGAAAATAAGTTACTTCAAGTAACCTTTGAATTAAGGTATTTTAAGTAATGGGATGAAGTTCATGAAAGGAAATAGCACTGGGAAAAAGTATTGAAGGCAAAATGTTTTAAACTGTGAAACCACCACCCAAGGAAAGTCAAAAAACCTGAAGCTGATAGGAGGCTATAGAGCCTCTATCAAACACTGATATTTATTCCATTTCCTAAATTCCAAATATTACCATATACTTTATGGACACTATACGGATATTATAAGCCATTGAGAACTCTAGCTCCTGCAGTAATCAAACAAACTAAAGTCTGTTTTTCTCTCTAGCTGACAATTTGCATAGAAATCACTTGGTACATACCAGAGCACATACTGTGAATCCTGCTCAATATTCACAAGCCTGAACTCAAATCTTTCAAGATCTTTTCTACACACAATAACTCAACAACCAAGTAAACTTTTCCTGATTCAGTCTATTATGCCTTTGAAGCTTTATCAGTACTGTACTGACAAAGTATTAGTTCTGATTTCTCTCATGTTTGTTGTAGTTTTCAATAAAGAATCTAGAATCACTGAAAAATGCCTCTGGAAGGATTGSAGGATTAACTGGATCACTACCAACAGATGTTGGTTTAATCTCACTAAATATGTTCAGCAAAGGAATCCTTTTAACATCTTTGGGCAACATATTCTAGCCCCTTGCCATCCCTACCATTAGAATGATTCTTATAGTGTTTAACCTAAATCTTTCTTGCTTCAGTTTAGGTGCAAGAACTCTAGAACTATCCACCACAGACAGGGAGAAGTTTGTCCCATTCCAATTTATGTTCTACCAAGCACCCACTCAGTGTGCTCTTTTAAGCTAAAACACTTTAACAAACTCTGTATGACAAGCTTTCCAGACCAGGGAACGTTCTTACTACCCCAGCAGACTACTCCCAATTAGAAGTTCCAAACCGCTAAAATAAAGACAACTCAAGTCCAAAACTAGACCCAGTTTGCCAGCAGAAACCCTAACACTGCAAAAAATAAAGATTTTTTTGCCTGTTTTGCAGACTCCATTCCTATTCACACATACTAGCATATTTTTCACAAAGCACAATCATGACAATCATTCATTTTTGGTGAAATATTAAATCTCTCTTCTACAATCATGCCTCTGAATTCTCTGAAGAGCTGCAACATAACCAGTTGTTCCCATCCCCAACYTTTATGGTTGGTCTTGTCTACACACTGCACCTTGCTGTCATCCTAATCACACCTTCTTCCATGCTCTCAAAATAATCTGAATTATCATTTTGTATTACATGATCYTTCCTATTTGCTCCAAATCTACATATTCACAATATTCAAAATTTGCACATTCWCAGTATTTTCTGTCAGCTGCAAGATAAACAAGACCACTGAACAGGGCAAACCCCTGTAGAACAGGCCTTTTCCAGAGTGAAGAGTGAGCCACTGATGCTTTCCTCCCAAGTTTTTCAATTAGTTCTTCATCTACGCTATTACAGAACTTTTTTTTTTTTTTTTAATATATATATTTAGACCTCCTCAGCTTACTGGTGAGACTGTCACAGTAGAGCCCTGCTAAAACTGATACACACTTCACTGCCTCTTCTCTATCCACTTGGCTTATTACTTTGAGAAATAAAACTAGATATACTTTGAGAAATAAAACTAGATATACTTTAAAAGGCTTACTGATAAATTCATACTGGCTGCAACTCTTTCCTCTGCAGTCCAGGGTCATAGTTATGACTGCTATGCACTACAGTACTACCAAGAAATAAACAAAATATGCTTCCTATTTGCATAGGAAACAATTTATGCAKCTTTCAAGTGCTGAAATGAATAAACTATCGTATTCTCAGTAAATTATCAGCTTGTAAACAGACATGAGTTCCAAACACCCTAACGTGAAAATGCTTAGGGCACTTGTGTTGAAATTTTGTATAATCAAGCCAACAAATGAACTGGGTTAGTATCCAGGCACTTAAGAAAACTATACCTAAAATACTCACCCCTCAGTTATTTTATTCATATTAACTGTTTCATAGATCCTATACTTCAAAATAATTTCACTGTTTTATTCTACTACAAAAATTTTACCCATGCCAATTTGTCTTTTTCCTGTTATCCATCTGATATTTGCAAACTCAATTAGTGCTGATAGAGAATACTAATTTTAAGCACTTTCCTTCCTTTACAGCATCTCCCTGTCTGTAAGCTGAACCAATTAAGTTTAGAGCTTTCTTCCACAAARCTACCTAGAAATAGAGAAAGGGTTTCAACTTCTATCAAGAAACTGAAAAAACAAAACARTTTAGGATATGTAGAACTGTACTCACATTAAAGTTTTGTCACTCAATTTACAGAGCATAGTCAGAGTATGCGATGATACTGAAAAGTGATAGATGATAGATGATAAACTGAAAAACAGAAAAARGGAAAAAATTAAAATAAAGGGAAGTCTGGAATAAACTCAGTAATTCAGATGCATCTTTCAACTACTGCTACAATACCCTCGCACTTCCTCTTACTTSGTTGTCAGAGCAGAATACCACATACTTTGTGCTTCAGTTATTGTGTAGACACCAGAGAGAATCTGTTACTCAGACACACCAAGATATGTATGCCTTACAACGCGTTGTGAATTGACGGTCAGTTTTCTCTAATTCTAGCCTAACATAAAATTCGAGATAAGAGCAGTATTATCTACAGAGCTGACTGCAGGTTCTCTGAAATGCTTATCATACAATCAAGGTGAAACAGAAGGCACGCATATTTTGTGTGTTTTTGTAATGATTACCAGGAAGCATCTTGTAAATTACATACAATAGCAAGGAAATCCATGCCATTTAAAAGTCACTTAAAAACAGCTATTTTCTTTTTCCCTCCCTCCATGTTTAAGCTAGGAAGATGCTGCATCTTTCTAACCAGAACATTCTTCATCAGTTCAAAAGAGAAAGCCTCCTAAGATTTTTAACCATGAAAAATTAATGCTACTACATTGGCAAAGTGCATCTGGAGTTCTAAAAGATTTTCCTCTGGGACTACAACACCCTGTCGAGACAGACAACTCTTCCATTTAGAAGAGCTCTGAGCATTCATCCTACTCTGCAAATCTAATGGAATTAAATACAGTAAAAATTCTACAGTGTCAGTGAGTTTAAATCTAAAAGAGCAAACGCACTTTGAAGGCCTCACTTTTAAAACTGCGGTTTCTCAAAAGTGGGCATCTCCACATCTCCTGATTTTCTTTCTCCAGCTAAATTAGCTCTAAAGAAATAAACTAAATCAATTAAATACCTACCATGAGTTATAGACACTTGCTTTGACTTTCAGACTGAAGGAATTTGAGAATATACAAGCAATACACTGCCTGACAAAATCCACCATCTCATTATGCAATGCGTATTTTCAAATTGAAATTGGAAAACAGAAAGGTATCTAAAAATGYTTTGCCATGTAAAAGCAGAAGTATCAAATTTCTCTGAATAAAATGATCCATTGATTTAGCTAAACATTAGTTTACAATATAAACACTGAAAAGGTTCAGAGGGTCTTAATGAAAAACTCTAACCATTTACCATTATATGTACAAATTACTCTAACATGGATGAGTATATGTAGGAAGAAGCATCTCTCTACAGGCTACTTAGTGTTGAAGATACAGTTAGCCTTTGTTTTTACTCCTGATTAAAGTTGATTATTCAATAAGAAACTGAATTTCTGCATTAATCCTTGCATACAGAAGTTTAATTGTGCCTCGATCAAGTAAAGATTTCTTGAAAGGTTTGGAAAAACTCTAGAATTAAGCCAGCTCCCTTACCTACATATATTTAGCAGGCTAAAAACTTGAATGTGATTCTGTGGAATGACGTTCAACAAATGCATCTGAGCAAGCTCATTCATACGTACAGAATTCCTTGGAAAGTTTTTTAAAAAAAAAATCAAAAAAAAATCAAAAAAAAAAAAAACATTAAGATTATGCCACGCAGTGAAGATGCACATCCTGCTGTAAGAAGTTTTCATGAAATAAGTCTCTGAAAAAAACAAAGATACAGGTCATGAAGGAAACAAATGATCTAAATACAGTAGACATAATCAGTCTCAAACGTCTGCGTATCAAACACCTGCTGAATTATTAGGTCTTCCTCAAGACCATCAGGGAGGTCATTGATAGAGGAGAAATGGGTATGATCCTYTGGCCAAGCAGTACTCATCATATAGACAGAAGTGTGAGGGGCACTCTTTGCACTCTGCTGATYAGTATATTCTAATGACTCAACTCAAAGACACTGAAAATTTTCTCAAGGTATCAGCAGGATTAGAAGAGTTTGTAGGAGTGATTGTGGTTTGCCACACACCACTCAATGCCTACATGATGAACCTAGGGTGAACTGTTAGAACTATGAGCAATGTTGCCCTCTCCTTTCAGAAATGCTGTTTTGCTGTAACTGCTTCTGTGATAAAGGATTTTAGTGCCACAAAATCTCCTCCTGTGCTAGAGCTCTCAAAAATCTGAGATTTCAGAAGTAGCACAGAGCATTATAAGCACTACTGAAACTTCAGCGCCCACTACATCCACTCTCCGAAGAAATGGGCACCCTGAAGATAACTATTGGCTTTAGCAGACTGTATTTAATAATTCTTCACTGTCAATATACCAGTGAAATGCAACCTGAATTTTAGGTTCTCTTTCTTCAAAGAACAGAAAAAGCTGTGTATTAAGGATGTTTTTAATTTTGAATAGGTTCTGAAAACATGTTAACACTTCAGCTTTCTGAATGCTCTACAATACCTTCATATAGCTAGGCACAATTTTCTTCAGAGGCCATCAGAATTTCTTTAAATATCCTTGAAAAGGACTCCTTGAATTTTCATGTTCTTCTGGATACAGATTGATTTGGATACTTTGCATTTACAGCTTTATGAAGAGTCTCAACTCCTGTGCTTAAGTACCTTATAGAAAAAAAAATCTTCATCCTAATCAAAAAATGTGTACTACCAAGGCAGATCTAAAGCAAAATCTTTACCAACCTTTGAGACCTCYTCTATGGATTTATTCCTTTCCTCACTTTTTTTTTTTTTTTTTGGTTTTATCAGCGCAATAAAACATCTACATTTTAACCAGAAATGAACCAGGAAAATAAATGCAGGTATTTGAAAAACATGTACTATGGACATTCGTAACTGTATTGTTATCCCATCTTTCCTACTGAACAGCCACAGGATGTCAAAAATCTTGCAACCCGTAAGCAGTGGATACAGCTATTCAAGAAGATTACGTTCTTATATTCCACTTGCAGCTGGGCTGCAGTTACTCAAAAAAAATAACCGAAAAACATCTAAAGGTGACCTCAGCAGAGGAACAATTTCTTAAAGTATGTTTATTAATGTTAGGATTCAGAGTAGAGTAAGTGTAAATAAACAAATCATTCCCAGTTAAAACTAAGTAATCTGTTAAGTGGCAAGATTAGGATGGAAAGTACCAATTCTGAGACACCGTTCACACTGCAACTAAAGGTTCTACTACTAAAGTTCCACAGCTAAAAGTCTACAAGTTAGAAAAGTTGTTACAATTGCTGAGGTATCGTTTTCAATTCAAAGTAGAATACGTGTATTACAGCAAGCAATAAATACCAATCTTAAACATTAACCTTTATTATTAGTGACTAATGATAATAAAGCTATATTTATATACTCTGTCTTAGCTATTTCCTGAATTAAAGTTGAAAATTACTTTTTATGATTTAATTGGTGAAGAGCATTTGAAAAAGTTCGACAGGACCAATCCACAGAATGTTTGCTTCTGCAGCCCCTTGGAATTTGAACTGCTTGATCTCTTCATCTATCTATACATTTGAGAGGAAAGAATTCTTCTTCCACAGCTGTGAAACATGATTCCTCTTGTCCACGAAGAGCACAGCAGTGGAATCCTTGAACTTAYTGTTTACATTCTCCTTAAGTGGCTCATAAAAAGATGGATTGCTGGTAGAAGTGCAAATCCTTTAACAAGCTTACAGCATCCCAACAAGATTAACCCCTAAAACAAAACTAGACAATAAATGAATACACTTTTCCGTTTCTGTAAGAAAACAGGCTAGTTAAGGTCAAGTCACTAGCAGAGATCTAACACCTATATTCAACAGATGAAAACTCTCCAAATACATGTTCTAAGTTGACTCAAGAAATTGGTTGCTTTTTCAAAAAAAATTAAATAATTTTCAGTGTTGCATTTTCTATATCTTAAGAAACAAAGTAGAATGTAGATCTGATGCAGAAGAAAATCTGAAAACATCATTAGAAGTGCAGGACATGCACCTGCACACACCACCCTAAAGATTCCCTACCCAACACTCAGAAGACTCCCCACACTAATCACTGTAGGTTGCCCAGATTACATGAAACCTCATCTCTACACATCTTATATTTTTGCTCTTAATCTAAACAGAAAATTCCCAAGCAGTATCTTCATTAATATGGAATTGAAGATGACATATTCCATTATTTTTCCACCAAAGTAATCTAAGAATTTGTACTTCTGTGATTTTTTTTTTCTTCCTAGAAATTCCAGGCTATGGATTAAGTGAAAGCTTTATTTTCCTCCATTTTCTTTTCACATTAGCTATTTCAATGGGCTCTGTAGCACTTCAGTAAAATCACAGAARTGATTACAAGATCGTAACTCTTTAATTTCAAAATAATCAGGCCTAGAGAATGTAARATATATAGCATTTACAATACCAAACTCTTAATAGTTACAGTTGATGGACAGAGAGAGTTTACTTAATCTATGAGAATTGTCATGAAAAAAAAAAAATAAAGCCCTTGTAAAGATGCAGAAAAAAAGGAAGAAACTCAGTATTTCACTTTTTAATATGCTTTAAATAAAATTATCATTTTAGCACCCTGTATTTTCTTTTCCTTTATCTGTAGAAAAATACAAATTTTCAATTAACTTTTCTTGTACAAAAGTTATTGCCATCTGAGTGATGGTTAATGAGATGGATTTTTTTTTAAAGGCTGTTTAAAATTTATGTGAGTACTAATATCAAACAATGTTTACATGCATACTTTCAGATGTCTGCTGAACAGTGGAGGCTAAATCTGAAGTTTTCAGGCTACAACTTCTATTTTGCAAGTATTTTAGGGGTGACTACCAGGAACAAATGCCACTATTATATTCAGCATTCAGGGTAACTAATTCTTCCTAGATATACAACACCGTAAAAATAGGGTGACATATTTCACTGAAGCAAGATTTTAAACATTTACAAAAATGCAAAATTAATTGGAACTGCAAGTGAAGGGAACACAGCCTGCCTACTCAGCTGCCTTCAGGTTAATGAAAAACAAAGCAAGGATTTCTGCTCACACTTCTCTACATTCTCAAGATAAAAACAAACCAGCTATTTCTAAGGGATGCAGCTAACATCTGGACAGTTTCTATAATGCACACACAGTACTGCAATAATTACTTCAGGGGCATCTTCCCACACTGTTTCTGAATGAGAAATAACTTGATATAAGATCATCAGAACGGATTCTTCAAATTATGGTTCACTCTCACTATGTAATAGAATACTTAGGTACTGGACAAACATTCTCACAAATGGAACAAAGAYTTTTTTTTTCTTTTTAAAGATAAACTAATTGGACTATTGGTTTACCTGTGGTTCCTATCTCAAAGCTTCTTGGCTGAGAATGGGTTTAATAATTACCTTTTACAACCTCTGTACTTAACCTGCTGCTGCTCCTGCGTATTCTGGCTTCAGACATGGACATGTCTTGCTGTTCAACTGCCTGGTAAATCTGGACAGAGAAATAAAGAAATACACTACAACGATTCCTAGAGCCTGATTTGCATCAAACAAAAATAAACAAAACAGGTAAGCGAAAGTATGAACTGCTGACAGATAATGATTAAAACATTCTAAATCCAAAACTTTCAAGAGAGAAGCTGGGCATCAAGCTTTAACAGAATTCAGTGACCCAAGCTCTGCATTCCTTACAGGCACAATTTTCTATTGTAGCTTGAATTTTAATTTGAATTCATGATAGAACTTGCTTTTCATCTTTAATTTAAACATAAACCAGTTACGTTTATAGACTAAATATTTTCGAAGATCAATACCAAAATAAGTGTTCTGTTAATTTAAAATGCTACACAAAAGCTAAGAATTTTTAAATGCTATCTAAGTTGCTTAAATATGAAGCATTCTTGAATTACTATCTATATAACTGCAAATGATCTTCAATATTCTCATTCTAGGAAATACAGATACAGAGTCTGAGGAGATAAGAGACTTGTGACTGAATCAGCTGTTCAGAACTAGGAACTAACCTGAACCAAATTCAATTTCCCTCGCTATCTCAAGTTGTACTTTATTCAGTATTGTAGGAAACAAACAACATTCTGGTGAAAAAAAAAAACGGAATTCAGAAGCGTGAATTTAAATTCAAAATAACCGTCTGCATTCTAATTCTAATTAGAATGTAAAGTGGAGTAGATATTCACCTTGAGTCAACACTGAGAAGAGCAATATCCTTTTCTGAGACAAGGAGCTGTTAATTAGTCAACTACAGGAGATGATACTTCGTCTAACAGATACTTGCATCTCCAAAGAATTGAGATGACGCCTATTTTAAGCAAGATCAGACAAGATGTCTCCTGGTTAAGAAAACAAACTAGCTTCTGAGAGAAAAATTAAATCTGCCTGCCCCCACCCCTGTGGGATTCAAAGGCAGCCCGGCTAGACAAGCCTAGCTGGTTCCAATGACTTTTTCTGCAATGCAGGCAACCTGACACTCAGATACAGCAAATCACTACTAGGTGTGTGTCAGGAATATCTACACTTAAGTCTGATAGAAGAAGTAAAGGAGTTGTACCTCCTCATCAAATTAAACTCCAAGTAAGTAGGTTAGGTGTAAGTGCTCTGCAATTTAGTTTTCAACTTTCTGGTAATACTTCACTATGCTGTCCATTATGGGCCTTCTATAATCAGCAAAACTCCAAAAACACCAACAAAATAAGCTGAAATTTTGTTTCCATTTCCTTAGAGATTTCAACAAATTACCCAAATGGGTGAAGAAAACTTGAGGAAAAGAAAAGGCAAGGAGAACAGAGAAGAGGACAGTCAATCCATCCAGAGTGATGAACCCCAAACTACAAACCTACAGAAAGAGGCAAGGCTTTCCCCCCTCCCCTTCCCTCTTTCCTTCCCCCCCAGTATATGTGCATGCATGGGGCTGGCTGAGGGGGGCAGTAGGGGCATACCTGTGCACATGTATCATCTTACAAAAATTGCAGTTGCGTCCCATTTAGCACTAATGTATCATCATGACACTGCAGTTGGTTCTCACATTAGGGAACTACTTACTACTAGTTGAGCAGCTCTGATATAAAGGAAACATTTGTTATATATATATATATATATATATATGTATATTTAAAGTCTTTGAATTATCTTTGTATCCAATAACTTCAAATTTGGTCAAATGGAAAAAATGCTATCATTTCTTACAACTTATACTTCTCAGAGGCTGAACTGGAGTCTTCAGCTCACTGCTCCATAAAATATCCACTAGGCAGCACTAGATATTCATACATCTGGTACAGAAATACAAAGGGCAACACTCCAAATTACAGAAAACATTTTGGAAAAAAAGAATGATGCCCCCTTTAAACACAAATTTATACTTTACAGAGACTGGCAAAATATTAAATTATTAGACTATCCATAACAAGAAAATCCAAGTATCCTACATCATTGCATTTTTAGCAGGAGATGCCTGAAAGTTTCAGTAGTTCCATGTCACTCAGGTCACCCCAAAGTCAAGAGGAAAACAAGATACATTCACCACTTATCAGCACCAGCGTAATTCATACATAAAAATACCTGAAGCAAGAAGAGGAATTGATAAGAAAGAAAGATTATATACTCCACCCAAGAAAGCAAATCTTTGGAATTCCTAAAATTCAAAAATTCACAAGTGCTTAATAAAGATTGTTAGATTCTAGTCAAAAAGTAGGAAGGAGATTTTCAACTGTACAAACTTAGATTTGAGATCCCCCATAATCCAAAGGATAATTTTATAAAACTAAACATTCAGGCAGGCAAAATCCAAGTAATTGTGCTTTGAGAAATAGGGAGATTTTGCCACAGAATAGGTATCTTGGAAGGAAAAAAAAAAAAAA
>NW_028186150.1:1294075-1337860 GCF_003343005.1 Rhea americana
CCCAAGACAGACTAGTTTCACACAGTTGATTATATTACTCAGTAAAGCTGTATGTGAAAAGCTGAAAGAGTAATGACAACTACTCACATTGTATTAAACTGAAAATAATTATTAAGTTATTACAAATTACCAATATGTCTCCTTTTATTTAAAGGTGGGCCTGATCAGTGGAATCTGTATGATTGTTGGTACAATTATTGGCTCAGGTATCTTTGTTTCTCCAAAATCAGTACTTGCCAATGTTGAAGCTGTGGGTCCTTGTTTAATCATCTGGGCAACCTGTGGAATTCTTGCAACATTAGGTAAACAAAACAAATCAACAAAAGACTTTGAATCTTTGATTGAATCTTTGTTTTTCCCATTTTTATATACCATTCTCATTTCACAAATTACGTAATGGCACCTAGAACCCAAAAYCATCATACCCTGATAAGTGCAACATATAGGCAAAAGTTTAAAACACATAATGCTCTTTATAAAAGTAAATTCAACTTTAAAACTCTAAAGCACATTTGCATTTGATTTGGAAAACAGGTATTAGTTTTGCTTACTCCATCCCTTAACCGTAATAAACGATGTATTTCTACTTAAATCAATGGCAAAATAATAGGTAAAATCCACTGGCAGTGGGCTAGACTTCTGCTGCTTTTCTACCTATGTAATTGCATAAATCTTTTCAAGTACAACTCAATCTTTCATCTGAAAAATTAGTGCTAAATAGCTTCTTAACAAAGTACTTCAACAAATAACACAAAGTTCTTAATGCATTGTGTCAGCTACATAACACTTTGACAAAATGCCAGCTACAGTAATAAATTTCAAAACATCACTGCACTTTAAAGCAGACCTTAAYAGATATTTTACTCTGATTACTGTGCAGCCCCGTACACTTCCAAGTGTTAGGTCACCCAGAGTAGGTGTCATTTGGATGTTTCCTTGCAAAAGTTTAATACAGAACTGTAGCTTAAGCTATCTTATGTTATTTTAAAATCTTTTTTAAAAAAATCGGGTGAGAAAAATTCGCCTTCACTTCAAAACTGAATTCTGATACATTTAAAAATGAATTCATTGTACAGCATTTACAACATAACACAATATATAGAGCACATAATTAGAAAAAGAGGTGCTAGAAGTAACTACCCCTTAAATATTTCATTTATTTGTATGCACTTCCAAACAGACAAACCTGCAGGGTATGCACTTCATTTGCTAACGTCTTAAATTAAACACAAACAATAATAAATTCTGGACTGTAACTTAATAGTTTTGGTGTATTTTTCCCCAAACTCACACAACTATTTATCACAACTCTAAAATTTCATTTAGCATATACAGTAACACTGAAAAATGTCATGAAACACAGCATTATGTATATTCAGTTCCTTAACTTTGTGTAATCTATAAAAAAGCTGTTCAAAGTAGTTTAATTTATACACTTCTATTAAACTATAACAACAGTAATAAGTGCATTTCTTGTTGTTCAGGTGCACTTTGTTTTGCTGAGCTTGGCACAATGATCACAAAATCAGGGGGAGAATATCCTTACCTTATGGAGGCATTTGGCCCAATTCCAGCRTACCTGTTTTCTTGGATAAGCTTACTCGTCACAAAACCCAGTTCTTTTGCAATCATTTGTCTCAGCTTTGCGGAATATGCATCAGCTCCTTTTTATCCAGGCTGTGATCCACCCAAAGTTGTCATCAAATGTCTTGCAGCAGCAGCCATTGGTAAGATTTACACTTTTTTTTTAAAAAAAAAAAAAGGGGGGGGGGGGACAAGCTCTCAAACTGTACAGCAATTTCGGTTTATCCCCATCAGCAGATGTTTTTCAGTACAGTAGGACTTCTGTGCATTAATGATTACAATGACATCAGGAAGCAACGTTACACTGAAAGGGACAGAAAACTTAAAAACACAATACAGTGAGTCTTCCCCATAACAGCTAGTTCAGCAACATATAAAAAGTATAGATTTACTTAGTATATCTAGTATTATAAGCTGTATTTAGTTTTACTAAGAATAATACGGACACATAATGAATGCTTACCTCTAGTAGAAAAGAAAATTTGCGAAAGTGGAGATGTTATTTCAGTAATTTTTGTATTTATTAAGAAAATACGGCAATTTTCTTTTTCTTTTTTTTGCTAAAGGTATTTTCAAAATATGCCTATTTTTTTCTGATAGACTTTTCCTTACTATTTTTTGAAGTCCTCAAAACACAGGACATTAAAAAAATTGTAAGAATAATATATTATAAAACTAATATTGACAAGCAGAGAAAAGAATGCAGTAAATAAGAAAAAAGGTTTTAAAATGCAACTTTTGTTTAAATTATGACAAACAATGTGAGAAATATGAATTTATTTCTTCTAGTGGTAATTACAACAGTGAATTCACTGAGTGTGAAGCTAGGAAGCTATCTCCAGAATTTTCTCACAGCTGCTAAAATGATCATTGTCACAATCATTATTGTAAGTGGAATTGTTCTTCTTGCACAAGGTAATTAAATACACATTAAGTTGCAACAGTTATTTTAGTTTCTGCTGTGATCATTTTTAAATCTTTCACTGACGGGAATGACCTAACAATAATGTTCTTTATTTATCTGTGTTTTAGTACTGGATTTAGTAATAGAACCATTGTATTTTCTTTTACCAAGGGCATTCAGTTCTCAGGAAGAGACTGAAACACAATTTAAGTTACAAAGCATTCTCTCTCTGTGTGTACAGACATGTATATGTGCACATGCAGCAGAATTCAACACTAAATCAGTTCATAAAAATGCAATTGATGTTGGAATATTTTTTCAGCTAGTGGTGAAAAGAGCAATTAATTTCAACATCAATCAATAACTAGTCTGTTTTACTTGCAGGAAAAACTGAGAATTTTAAAGATTCTTTCAAGGACAGTAAAATTTCCCTTAGTTCTATCAGTCTGGCATTTTATAATGGACTCTGGGCATATGATGGATGGTAAGGTATCTTTACAAGTGTTATCAGTTACACTTTAATAGTCCTTAACTGGCTTAGTCTCTCCCTGTAGTACTTAAAAGATGTACTGAAGATCTGAAAAAAAAAAAAAATGAACATCGACTTGTTATTGGCAATCCCTTAATGAATCCTGGAAAAAAGAACACTACTTCCTTAAACAAAACAAAACAAACACACAAAACACACACAGATCCTCAAATTATTGTTTATTAGGGAAAAAAAAACACATTAGCTCCTAAAAGGGCTGCTGATTTGCTGCTGAGGAAACTTAGATTCTGTGGGAATGAGATAAATATAAAACCAAGTTTAATTTTATGCACATTATGAGAAACAGTGTTCCTGGAGCCTCTACATGTTATACAAATTCTAGTTTGTGAACTATGTATTGATGTTTGATTTGTGGTATTCGATCAACACAGGAGAACATATAAAAATACATTTCATGTTAGAGTCTGTCCATATAGTTCAATTTTTTGTATCTTTTTTTGTTCACTTTCATTTGATAGTAATACAAAAAAGACTGGAGTCACCTTCCCCAAAAAGCCTTCCATTAAATCCCCACATCCATTTATCCATTATTTTCTATGGCCTTAGTTCAAAGTAAATATTTACATGTAAAAATAATCACAAATACAAAAGCATTTATTTTATACATAAAACATTTACATTCTCTATATAATAGGACACTAAGAAGCATGCTTTCAGGGTATTATTTTCATAATACTAAGCTTATTATTTGCTGACAGGAATATATAACTTATCTTTGCTGAACTCCAGAAAATACTTTACGCATTTCAGAACCTGAAACCAAAGTGAATGTCACCTACACTAGGGTTCTGTTGGCACAAACCTATTAGTAAGATTAAGGTTTTAGTATGGTCTGTCTTTGCTTAAGGCACTTTGCAAAAGGCAAGTTCACATTTTATTCAATAATTCCTGATGCATTAAAGCTATTTTTAGTGTTCAAACTTTGAAAACTTTCAAAGAGATATGTATTCCAAAAGGAAGGAAGAATATAAATTTTAACTTACCATTAAACAAGCCTCACTTACATGCTTAGAACTGATTTTAAACCAATTATTCTTTCAGGTTCTCTTTCTAACCTTGAGTACCTCAAGTCAGGCATTTTACATCTACTGTTCAGACATTTACCTAGATTTTTGGCAGTGTAGAAGAGGTGATGCCTGAATAACGATTTAAATATTTATCAGGACTGAAATTTGGAAACTAGCCTGTTGAACAGTAAATACCTAATATCCACATTTCAGGAAGTGAAAGAGTGAAAAAACTTTCAATCTGGTCTACCATGATCTAGCAAAAGACAGTACTTGAAATTTATAATTCTGACAGGTGTAAATCAAGAGGTTTTTATTCAAGTTTGGTAGACAATATAACTTACAGAGCTACTATGAAGTGTTAGCTGACCTGCTTGAGTTCTTGCAATGTGTATGCTAGTGCTTTTCTTTTGAAGACTCAAGCACTGCAAAGTTTAAAGGCAACCATATGAATTTCAGCTAAAAGTCTGACAGATTTTTTTTGTTATTCTAGAGTACTGATCCAAGAACCAAGACAATCTTATTTCAATACCTTAGACTTCAAAAAAGATATGTCTAAACTTTGAATTACAAATGCAGAGGGAAAAGTGTTGTAAGTCAAGAGGCTAGCTTCTTGACTTCTAGAGATAGTTTCTGCCCTGTCATTTTATCATTTAGAGCCCTCGCCGCCGCCGCCCCCTCCCTTTTTTTTTTTTTTTTTTTTAAGAATTGAAAAAGTAACAATACCAGAAATAACACTTGACCTTAAAATGTTAGTATTTCAACATCTGACTGCTAGTAACATGATATGCTTTTTTTTTCCTTCCAGGAATCAACTTAATTACATCACAGAAGAACTTAAAAATCCTTACAGGTAAGAATACCTAGGAAAGCAGTACTTCTAATGACAAAGTCAAGCATTTAATATTTTCTCCACACTAGTAGAGAAAAGAGCTATTAGTACCTCTTCTGGGTTTCATATGCTAGTGAATTTCTTCTTCATCTTGATTTTCATGGATCTGCAATAATAATAATAATAAAAAAAGTAAATATATCTAAAGTGTATATTGAGGAAAGAAAGTAAGAGCCCACAGTTTACTACCATAAAGCTACCAGTGCTATAGCAATGCTGATACTGTATTACTTTTGCATTCTTCAGAAATCTACCACTATCTATAATTATTGGGATCCCCTTGGTTACAGTTTGTTACGTTTTGATAAATGTTTCATATTTCACCGTAATGACTTCAACAGAACTCCTGCAGTCCCAGGCAGTTGCTGTGGTAAGTCATTTTTCCTTTTGTAAAAAAGCATCTAATGATGATTACAGTGCAGGCTGTGAGCACTGAAGTATCTTCAGCAGTAGCACACAAGTAAAACAAATAAAGGTAATTCTTTCTTAAAATATAATTTTCTTAAAATATAACTAATTTCAGTCCTCACTGTTACCTTGATTTATCCTTCCATTATTTATTGTTATTTCTTAACCTGAAATTTATTCCCGTAAGGCTTACTTTAAAAAACAGTTCTATCACATCTCAAGGAAAAAAAAAGGGGGGGGGGGAAATGAGAGCAATGGAATCTTCATTTAACATTTTGTAAACACCATAGCTCAGAGGTTGACTGTTTTGCATAAGCACTGAAATGACAGAAGGAAGTAACATTTGACTGCTGCTTCATCCTTTTCAGTGTTTCCTGTATTTATTAGGAACAAGGACATGCAAAGTGACAGTAGATCTGGAGATAACAGCAAGCAGTCCATAATTAACTTCTCCTTATTCTTGCTTTTTTTTCTCAACAAAGAAATAGCCTTCTTACATTGCTGCAAGACAGTATTACAGAAGAAATGCATTGAACACTACATAGAACTCTAAAAATCTTAGTATCATCAGCATTTGTCCCTTCAGTTCCACTCAACACTTTGAGGCTAGCGGGACTATAAACCACAGTTGACAGGTCATGTACCAATTTTATGGGATATATTAACCAACTGCCAGTATTTGTCCTTATGCAGTTTTAGGGAAAAGGAAACAGTACCTAGCACACATGCAGAATGTGGTGTAAGACAAGAGAGGTGAGCTAATACGGAAGTACTTAAAAGCAAGATTGTATTTTTCATGTTCTTAAATTGCAGAGCTTTGCTGTATTTCTGCCACTCCTCTTCAGTGTACCAACAAACATATGCTCTCTAAACAGCATACACTAGCTAGTGCTAAAGTGATCAGACCGAATTAACAAGAAAACATCAGAACTGCCACTGAGTAGTATAAAGGTAGTAGAGCAAATAGATCGTATACAGAGGTCTAATACATCAAAAAGTAGCTTTCTTGCTCAGGGCTGATTAGTGTCCTAGTACTGGATAAATAAATCATACTGTTCATGTTACGCTTATGAAAACTCTGAACTTCTAATGCTTGCCTTTTATAAAAAGTTAACAACTCCCTACCAGAAACCCCCAAAACCACCTGCCAAAAAGCTTTTCAACAAGATTCATTTATACCAGATAAATGTACCTACATTATATCTAACCCATCCTGCAATAACAATAGCCAACGTATGGTGGCATAGGTAAAAACAAAAACATGCAGTGAAAGACTTCAGCAAGTTTAGGTTTTGTTACCAGTGAATGTACAAAGCACAGCCCATTATTCTTTGTAGGTTGAAATCAGCTTGCATAGGGCTGGCTCTGCTGCAGTTATCTTTTGTTTTGATTTATAAAAACATCCCCAAAGTAGGTGTCTTTGATAAAATCTATCAGAATTAGGATACGTCTGTCTCCTAATGTTTTCAACAGGCGCTGCATCTTAATCACCAAGAAACAATATTCCACTTTTCTCTAGTGTTGCATGAATTAACTCAGGTGTTCATTTGGCAAAGTATTTTTGGATAACAAAACACAAAACATCWATAGATTTAATGATAAAAATATATATATTTATGTATTCTTTTTTAAGAATCTCCAATATTACTGAACAGGCCAAACAGTAATCAAAATGACTCATTTTAATCCCACATCCCAGACATTTGGGGATAGAGTCCTTTATCCAGCCTCTTGGATAGTTCCTCTCTTTGTCGCCTTTTCTACAATTGGATCTGCCAATGGAACCTGTTTTACTACAGGCAGGTAAGCTCCCATTCCAAGGAGTTTGACTTTTTTTTTTTTTTTTWAACTGGTGAAAATTCTATACATATATTTATCTATATATGTCTACATTTACACACACGCATATACATATATACATTCTTCTGATCAAA
Source organism: Rhea americana (assembly GCF_003343005.1). Taxonomy (NCBI): domain Eukaryota; kingdom Metazoa; phylum Chordata; class Aves; order Rheiformes; family Rheidae; genus Rhea; species Rhea americana. The sequence continues at coordinate 1,301,355 of NW_028186150.1, forward strand.
ACCTAATTAAAAAGAACTTGCAAATCTAGCCATAGGTTTTATCCTTCAAAAAGAAGCAGTGGCTATGCAAGTTTGAAAAAAGTTAGAAAATAAGGTCTCTGATTCTTAACTCAAAGCAGGTGTGCTGCACAGGTCTTTTTTTCCTGGCTGAGTTTTAAAACTATCAAGAAGTAGAAGCAGCAAGATTTTAAGAATAAGAACATGACTATATTACCAATGGTCAAGATTAGAACTGGAAAGAGAAGCTCTTCCTTTTTATCAACTRTTCAACATTCCCATCTACTATTTTGAAGTATCCTAAAGATCAATTTTTGATAGAAGATTGTTGAGGTAGCTTTTTGATATGAAACAAATTAAAAATGAAATATTTAATTAAAAGAGGAGCTAACATTTTTCCAAAATATTTTCAGTCAACTGAAACATACAAATTAGTGACTCTAAAAACAGAACCAGTTTCAAACTCATTCCTATGCTATTCCTTAAATCCCACTGCATTCCAAAGCAGGCCCAATGTACACAAGACAAATTCTAGTCAATTGTAATATAAATCTGAAAAGTAGTGGTAGTCAAGTTTCTTTTTTATTTTTTTATTTTTTTTTAAGTAATGGCACCTAAACTTACCACACTAACTAGATTGCCTTGTTTTTGTTTTGTCAGACTTGTTTATGTAGCAGGCCGTGAAGGGCACATGCTAAAGGTGCTGTCTTACATTAGTGTTAAGCGTTTAACACCAGCACCTGCTATCATATTTTCTGTAAGTATGCATTCTAAGTACAGAAAAATATCAAAAAAAAAAAAAAAATCTGAAGTGACACACGCTTTTCAAAGTTTCTTACCCATAGCCTTGACATAAAACTCTTCACTTATCTGCAGGATTATGATCTGTATACGACTACCTGAAAAGTTGCAAAATACATATTAGGAAAAAAAAAATAATAAAAAAGTATCTGTAGTTATCTTTTTTTTTACTATCTGTTTTATCTTACCTGTTTATCTTCAAGGTAAGGCAAGATAACTTAATTTCTGGAAAATTCAAATTTTATTTGCTCTCCCCACCCGTAATAACTTAAAAGAATTGCACACATACACTTATGATCAGCAGCTAGGCAGTCAACAACAAAATAGATCAACAGAGCATTAGTGCTTTTAATGAACACAATTTTAAGTCTCTTGACAAAAAAAGGAAGAAAGAAAGAAAGAAAGAAGTCATGTTAGCAGGATATAGGTTTAAAACTGCTACAATTCACACACATCCAGAAGTTGAAGTACACACAGATGACATTCTAGAGCACTGTAAGCATACACCCATACTAACGCATAAATGAAATCCACCCACAGATCATGTTCTGGAACATTGTAAACATATACCGTACATACACATCAGTGAAGTTCAACTCTCTTACAACAGCTATACTAATTCTTCTTTTTGTTTTAGGGGGCCGTTGCTATTATTTATATTATCCCTGGTGACATAGATACGCTCATAAACTATTTTAGTTTTGCAGTCTGGATATTTTATGGCTTAACTGTACTTGCACTCATTGTTATGAGGTTTACACAAAGAGAACTCAAGAGACCAATCAGGGTAAGTTCAACATTTGACATGTTTTTTCCTCTACTTTCATAAACGTGCAGTCATCCAGCAGTTTAGATAAAAGGCAAATGCCTTCCTTTGTACCTTCAGAATTAGTAAGAAATAAACAAAGGAAAAAAGGAAACCTAACCATTTATTTGGGGTTTTGTTCTTTGAACAAGTTTTGCACTAGAACATCCATGTAAGTTCATGATGGCTGGGGAAGGCCCAGACAGTAGTACTTTTTACTTGCATAGACCATGGGCAGAAATTTTGGTGCAGATTTTCAGGTCTGGGAAACTGCACTCAGAGGACTAACACTGACAAAGTATCAGAACCCAAGGTTCACTGCCCTGGAGTCAGTCCTGGATTCATTAAATCGTATGAGAACTGTTACACTGCAATTTGCAAYATCAGCAAAGTGATCTTGGTCAATGATTTAGGGTAAGAGTTTTTCCTATCCATATTCTTGCTACTTTTTCCACCTGCCTCATCTAATTCCAGAAATTTTTAAAGGGAAAAAACCCACATCATAAGGTAATGACAACAGCTTTCTAAGTTATTGAGTCTTTCATACACAACACTTACAAAAAAATAGTTGAATTTGCTAAGAATTTTTATGTTTTGTATCTTGCAGATACCTTTTGTCATTCCGATCATAGTGATGTTAGTCTCCATTTTACTGGTACTGGCACCAATCATCACTGCACCTGATTTGGCATATTTATACTGTGTCTTATTTATACTCAGTGGACTTATATTTTACGTACTTTTTGTTCATTTTAAATTCCACTGGGCTCAAAAAATATCAAGTAAGTACACTACAGATAGCCCCAAAATTCAATAGAACATTGCTAAACTACACATAATAGTCCTTACAAAGCTCAGTATATGGTCCATCTCACCCAAATTGCATGGGGGGAAGGGAAGAAGGCAATTTTCCAGACTGATAGCACAAGGTACACATAGCGAGCTTTAGTAAAAATTATATTTTACTTTTGCCCCGTGAAAACACAGTTACAGCTGACTTAAAGAAAAGCAATTTGATTTACAAAAGGCTTTGAGAAGTAATGCATTACTGTAGCGGCACAAAGAAAGTGAACTTAATGAATAGTATTATTTTAACTCTGGAGTAAGYTTTTCAATTCTGATTTTAGAAAGTTGTTCCAACAATTAACTAAAGATCATAGCTATTTTATGCCACAAGGTAGTCTGCTGTCAGCTCAAGTTACCAGTTTTGCAGTTTAATAGAGAACATTAACAGCATTAAGAGCAAAACTGATCACAGTGCTGTTCAGTGAAGTTGAAGAAGCAAGAACAATACTAAAATTTGATTATTTATAAAACAATTTTGTGTAGCCTCACAAGAAACTTTTTGCCATTTTCTTAGGTAGGACGTATGTAACAGGATATAGATATTGGTAAAGGGGAAAGTGGAACTGCTGGACAAAATTGACAGAATTAGCAGTTTTACTGACATTAACAATTGTTTGTTATCTGTCTTTTCCCTGTGACCCCTAGTTTTTACAAACTATGCATTCAAATCTGAAGCAGTTTAGTCTATTGAGATCAAAATAAAAAACCCTGAGATTTCATAGCTTGGATCTCAAAATTATTTTTACCTGACCTCCTCTCCCCCCATCTTATGAAAAAAAAAAGTTTTGAGACATCAATACAGAAAAGGAAAGTAACTACTTACAGGTTAATTTTATCATTTAGCAAAGCAGTGTAAAATTGAATGGAAATAAGGTTCTTTGATAAAGCCTCTAACAATTACTTCTTCTTTTCAGAGTCCATTACTATGCACCTTCAGATGCTTTTGGAAGTTGTTCCAGCAGAGGAAGTTACTGAATAAAATATTTTATTTCACTGGTTTGTTAAGTACTATACTGGTTAAAGTAGTTTCCATTTAGTTTGGCACACATTAATACTTTCTGAATTGGTATGTTCATCCTGGTGGATGCTATTTTTGCAACAGTATTTAGTATTTGAAATATGCTAAAGATATGAGAATAAAAGATTTATAAACCAGATTACTGTGGATGGCAGTGCTGTTTTTATGCTAATATGTTAAGGCATCTTGTTTTCTGCATGAAAATGACTTAGAATAAACACTAAGAAGTTTTCAATTACAAAGATACTTACCAGCAACAATGTCATGATCCTCCCCCCCTCTTGTGTCCTGCTGCTGAAAGAACTGAGCAGCTAGTATTCACAGTATTACCTACCACAGGCCACACAATCAGAAGTAAAAAGAGACTGACTCTGTTCTCAGTGTCTTACATCAAACATTGGAAATCAAAAAATTAAAGATTAAAAAAGTGGAGATTAAGTAAAAATGGAAAGCACAGTTGACGGAAAGAGACTAAAAAAAGTCCTACAAGGTAATAAAGCTTCATTTCTCAGGTATTTGTATTTTTTCCAAGGCCACTTAAGTTACAGAACAGTAAGTATAACAAAAATTATGCTTAGCACATATGTTGACTTTACAGAGGTAATTTCACATCTTAAATATGCTCCATTTGGTAGCTGAAGAAAATACAGAAAAAAGATTAGATGATGACTTGCACACGAATATAAGCAGCTTTTACCCTCTCTGCCCAGAAAACTGGCAGATTCTGGGTAATATCTTTCACTTCTATATTCTCTCACTGCAAAGGGATTTAATAAATAAATAAAATTTAAAAAGGAATCTTCAGGACACTTATCAATATTTTAAGCTGATTAATTTGAGAAAGACTGTCTGAAGTGCCAAAAGCAATGGTCCTCTCAACACCAAGTTCTAAGCGCATTCATCCTAAAACAGAGTATTGATGAACTGGTTTAAGATCCTAAGTTCATACCAGCTCTAGTCTAGCAAGTCAATTAAAGAAGCCTTCTCTATTTTTCTACAGCCACACAAAACTGAATAAAACCTACATTCCTGCAAACCTCACTCTTAATTTATCTACATGGAAAAGCATTCCCAAAGGTACAAACAAAATGATGCATCTAACTCACTTGAATGACATTTTGTGTTATAGTCAACTCCATGAAAATTGGCTCTGCGTGCAGTAGTAACAAAAACAAAATGAAGGTTGAGAACAGCTAAGGGAAATAACAGTGCAAAACACAATTGTAATTCTGTCATTATATACGCATACTTGACGAATACTATGTTTTGTCCTGGTCCTCCTATTACTGTATCTACTATGACTTTGAAGGCTAAGGAGAGAGATTTTTTTTTTTGGGGGGGGGGAGTGGGGAGGGAAGATGATGGCAGAGGTCTATAAACAGAGTCTTCAGTGAGAGGAAAGTGGTGAAAGCAAGCTAATTGTTCTTATTACTGCTCAAAAGGAACAGGACATAAAGACAACCATGCAGTGATAATAGGCTCAAAAAAAACAGGAGAGGTATTTCTTCATAAATGTAATTAGACTGAGTTTCTTACTACAGGCAAAATGCTATAAGTTGATAGATGTTCCAAAAACTATTACACAAATTCAAGGAAAAAGTCCACAAAAAATCTCTTCCTCATGGACAGTCTTATAAAATTGCTAGAGGCCAAGAGAATATTGTTAAAATGTATTGCTACATATTTTAGTTTTTTTGACAGCTTTTTATACATTGGAACGTAACATTGAGGGAGTTCTTACTTTTGTCTCATATATRAAGTCTTAGCTCCCAAACAAAAAATAAGGTAATTTTCTATGCCCGTTAAATAACCCACTGGATTTATCTATGAGCAGAAAAAGCACTTCACATTTTAGGTACAAGTCAAAGAATGGCAGAATTGCACATGGCAAGGAAACATCCTGCAACACTAGGGTTTTTAAGCTAGTCACTTGACAGCTCTTCATTTGCATGATAATGTAGAGAAGGATCAAAATAAAGTTGAATCAATGATTTCCACTGAAGTACTTCTAAAGCAATTTAAATTTTGTAAATATCTATACTCAAGATTATTGTTAAGCTCAGTTGTAATCAGGATCACAACAGTGAGTATTAATCTCTAACCACACATTTAATAATTACAGGCTTTTTTGTTACATTTAATTTTTCCATTGGCATCAGCAATACTCTTAAATATTCAGAAAGAACAGACAAGCTTTCCTTATGCATGAACTCTACAAAAAAATATGTATTTGTCACTAAACATATTACTACAATTTCCCCACACTCCTGAAGTAAAAGAAACCAGTGTTTCATGAAAGAATAACCCCTACCAAGCAAGAGGTAGGGGTTTATTAAGAATACAATAAAGTTAAACTTCTATTCTATATCACCATGTAGTTATGTTGGGAGGACTGTAAAGTGCACTGAGATTTACGGATGCAAAGAGATCGATATCAGATCCACGTATTATGAATGGCTTTTAAATTATTCCTTCAATGCAAAATATTCTTGATGTGCACAAATGTAACAGTGAAAAATAATTTTCTGAAAGACAATATATTAAAGGGCTAAGCATTAAGGTTAAACAGACAAAATTTCATTGTTTATCTAGAAGAGAAAGGTGGTTTAAATAAATTGAAATGGAAGAAGAGCATTCATGAAAACTGAAAACAAACATCTATGCCTCCATCAGTGCTCATTCCAAAAAGGCTGCAGAATTCAGCATTTTGTACCGTGTTAATACATCTCCAACCAAGTAAGAACAAAAGATTGTTAACTGAGTCAAATCAACATTTGAACGGACACCTTGATGCAGAACTGACAAATGTGATGATCACTAATAAAAGTGATATTGTATGTCTGCAAGGACACCAGAATTTACCTAAGAAAAAAAAACCCGTAACTATTGCTAACACTGTAAATTCATTCAAGTAAGTAAAACCAGAAACTACATAATTACAAATAAATCCAACTGCTTGACAAACTAAGTTTAATCCTTGCATTTATTTTTACTGTTTGGACAGCACACGTTTGCATGTATGCACATCATCAATAAGGGTCAACAATTTTAAGATTAAGTCATTGAAAAATATACATAACACTTCTTCCATGGAACATTTCTTCAGATTCTGAAAACCTGAAGGCAAGGACTTTGTTTGTGATTTTACTCCTACCTAATTAAGGACAGTTCTGCAACCTGTATAATCATTACCACCAACTTGACTGGAAATTCTCATATGAGGAGAGAGCTGCTATTTTGAAGGATAAGTCTTTATTAAGAGATTTATCATCAAATTAATCGTCACTTTCTGTTCCACTGTCTTCTGAAGAGTCCATCAATTCTTCTGTTACTGCATTAGTGCAATGCAACTTTTTAATACCTGCAGGTAATGAAGAGATGTAACATTAAGTGAGAAAACCAACAGCTTCACAACAAACAATATACAGATGTATTTAAAAAAAAAAACACTGTAGACTTCTGTAAGACTACAACTAGACCAAAACACTATGAACTACTTTACTAAACTGTTTTTTATTGTCTGTACTTTTCTAAAAGAAAAATGCTTTGCTATATGTGGCTAGGTACTAGAAATATTGTCATTTGTTTTCAGAAGACTTCAGTGAATCAGTCAAGAGTGTCACATATCTGAAATAACTGAATAGCTCAGTTGAAGTCTATACAACAARAATCAGCATGCTTATTTTATGCATAACAAACATTACCATTTGTTTATTTCTTACCAACTGGAAATGGGCCTTCATCTTCAAAATCTTCCCAATGTTCAAAATCAAAAGACACATGAGAATTCTGTTAATAAAAACATTATTTGAAATATTTGTACTGAAACACACCTAGTATGTAGAGAAAATTCAGTATTTTTCAAATTGATTTCCATTTTACCTTGTTCTTCAGTAACTTGCACCATGATTGTCTCTTCTCTTTTGTAAGGACAATAATAGCCTCTCTATCCTTTATCACACATGTAGACTTTTCTGCAAGTATATGCTGATGCAGCTCCATGTCAGCCAAATAAAATTTGTCTCCTGAGCAAGCACTACACCATCAAAAAAGTTTTAAGAAGTTATTGGAAGCTGACAGTCAAACTTCATGCTTAATAAACTTACATTTCTTAAACCTACCTGAAAACCATCTTCTCTTTAGAGAACTCGCATTTATAATCAGCTATACTTGCTATTTTTACCTTCACTGTAACAGTCTCTTCATTTTGAAACCACTTTATTTCTGGATAAAAACTAAAATAAATAAATTTTAACCAGACTTAATACAAAATAGAAAACAAKTAAGTTTTAAACAAGCTCTCTTATATACTATCACAGTCTTCCCGTTATGGTGCAAGTAAGCAGCTGTGTTTTAGCATCTATATGGGTATTCAACCAGAATAATTTGACACTGTAGAATGCCAGGAAAGCACATTATATTCTGTYAGCCAAGCTTGCTACAAATCCACAAGGGTCTCAATCTTTGGAGGAGCGTATCTATTAGCTAAAGGGGGAAGAAACAGTGCATTGACTTTGATCAACCACATTGCCTCATTTAAGTATACTATCGTAGTTTAATCTTGAAACAACAATGGAAAAGGTAATAGTAAAAAGATCAACTTACTGGAAACGACTTTCCACCGTGGTAGTTAAGCTGCAGAAGGCGATACATGCAAATTGAAACTTCAATCACCCACCCGCCCCCCCGCCCTAATCAAGAATTTTTCTAAGAAGCTAAAATACAAACTGCACATTCTGGTACTTGTGCAAGAAAATGTTTATTACCACCCATAGCGAGCATGGTAAGTAAAAGAGAAAGAATAAGCCATCCAAGGAAAGCTCTGTCTACTCCCCAAATCTGTAAGAAATTTAAGAACATTTGGGAATCCACTGGCTGCTCGCTTTCCCACAGACTGTATATAAGATGTCCCTCAGCATATTCATAATCACAAACAACCCTGGCCTATATAAGCAAAGGATTCAGCATTCGTTTCTACTGCATGCTATACAAATTGTCTTATCCACAAAGCACGTTACAATTTCCTCCTGCAAGGCATCTTAAAACCTGCTGCAAATCTGCATTTACTTGATCCACATTCCAAAGAGAAAATGGGCCATAATTCCATGTATAGGCATTTAMAGTCCCCAAATAAAACCAGATTTTTCTTTTACAAAACAGAAACACATTAAGGAGACACACAAAAAAATCAATTCATTTCATTAAATATCAATACTCAGACAGGAACGTAAGTTAAATTACAAAAAAGTAAAAATCTAGTAACAATTCACTCTGAATTTTATTTTTTTATATACATACATATACATATATATACATACATATATATATATACATATAYATATTTACCATTTACGCTGACAAAGGCTAGAGTCTTCTGCTCTCTTAACTTCAGCTACACCATCTAAAAATAAATAAAATACCTTTTGGGTTTCTTATCTGTACTGTAGAAACCATACCTTCAGAATATCGCAGCAGCATCACAAAAATAACTTGTCAGCATCCAGATTACTACTGCAAGCATATATTTGTATTTACATTGAGTACTTCCCACTCAAATATTTCATAAAGCTAGTAACTCACCTGAAAACTGTAAATAGAAAGACTATTATGCTTGATATTTAAAACAGAACAACCCTCTCCTCTCATCATACTTTTCCAGGTCAGGAAAAGGCTTTCCAGTCTTCAAGATATTCAAAGAAGTCTAAATTAAGTGATAGGTATCATTTAAATTATTGTAATTGCAATCTTGTGTATCACTTTCGAGCTATTAAATGTAACAAAGGAGTTAAACTCAATGTAATTATGTGTGTTTTGAAGCTTCCTCTTTTTCAGTAATGAAGGAGACTGACAGGCATTTAACTTTGAATTTCAGAAAAACTAGGTCTGTCAAATATTGGTGGTAGAACAGTAACCTATTCCCTATTTAAGCTAAAAACAGTTTCTAAGCATAGTAATTTCATCCTTTTTAATATTAAAGGATTTAATAAATAAATAAATAAATAAAAGAACACCTGAATCCTCCTCCACAGTAAAACAAATTACATCCTTTTTTCCTGGCTAATTCTGCACTTTTTTTTTTTTTTTTAATGATCCTTATTATTCAAAATACTCTAAGTGAATTTGGACATTTTCAATAAGTACTGTGGAACTCTCATGAAGATCATCCCAATTATGACTAGAGTTTACTGCAAACCAGTTTCAAGAATACATTCCCTGATTATCATCAGACAACACTTCCTAACTGAGCAAAGAGCACTCTTTCATTTTTAACTATAATTTCAGATAGCTATATAAACATGAGAAAAGGACTAGGTTTGTGCTGTATGGAGAGGGAATAGGGCTGTGTATGTGTAGTGGTTCTTTGAGGGAGACCAAGTCGAAGTTTATTTCCCCCTCCCCTAAAGACAAAAGGTAAAATCCCTTCAGAAAAACCTTGCAATAGAGAAGTGAGGCTTCAGAGTGATCACTGACTGCTGTTTAACTCTGTGACTAGCATGTGCAGAAATTTTCTAGAGAAATTTTTGCAGTGTTTATTATTTATTTGAAACATGAAACGACCTCCAAGTGAACAATACTATTATTCACCTCACATATCCCAACAGGTTCCTGCTTCCTTAAACATTATACCTTTGGCAGCAAAATGCTCATCCTCTCTCAAAAAAGAAAAAAAAAATTCCTCCTCATACATTCCATTCAGAACTAAACAACTCAAGTCTCTCAAAAACAGAGAACTAAAAAAAGTACAGCTATATTGATATGGCCCATGGCATCTCCAGGTTGCTAATTACCAGATATTTGTGGCTCACTAAATATTATTTATATGGTTCTATTCTGCATGCTCAGAGAAGTCTGCCCTTGGTAAAATGACCTTTAGGTTGACATATAATCACCAAACTTTCATTCAACTTTTTTTTTTTTTTTTAATTTTTTTTTTTTTTTTTTTTTTTTAAAGTTTTTAAAATGTTTAATAAGTTATGAGAATATTTACCATATGGATGATTCTCCAAAGTCATTTTGGAAGAAAAACAGCTTTCAGTAGAGTTTTCTTGTACATTCTTCAAGTTCGACACATTTTGTGGACTGACCATTTCCTCCTTTATGCTTTTGGACATAAAAAGACATACTTTCAAAAGAAAAGTTTTAAACACATTTAATAATTAAATCATTCATAATCATACTTTGAAATTCTGTTGAAGTTATTTGAACTTCCTTCTAACATATACAAAGCCCAAAACTTCTAAAACTGTACTTCTAGTATTCAATCTCACCACATCACTCATCACCACTGATGAATTTCAGTACCACAGAAAGAGTATTTATACAGAAATCCAAGTTATGAGAGCATTTAAAATTCTGATTGTTAGCAACCTAATAGCATTTTTTGGAAATTATTTCTGAGTTATGCAGTTGAAGTAATCAAATACTTCTTTTCAAAAAGTCAATATCCTAAGTTCTTCCTCAATAGTAACAACCTTTTAATGTCAAAATCTCATGAAACCTATGCTTACTTTAAAGCAATTAGAGTTTTACAAAATGTTTAATTACTCGTACACCACACAGGCACCCTACAAACAGCCATCAAGCAAGAATGTCCTTCATAAGCTGAGGCTGGACTTAAAGGGGCTGACAACTGGGAAAGTAAGCAGCAGATGAAGTTAGACAGAAGCCTTGTCTATTAAATCTGAAATAAAGCACCACAAATCTGCTTTATCGACATGTAACTATGCATACTAACAAACATATCCCCACTAATCAGGAGCAACTCAGGAGTATTTTCCAAGTCTTCATGAGATGATCTCCAAGCATCACAAAGAGGTGACCTCCACTGTATACTTAGTACCAGCAGTATCTGAGATGTATAATTCATTTTTAAGTTCTTAGTCTGATTGCACTTTGACAATTCACATGAGTGTGGAAAGCCCTCCTTCAGTTTCATCTGTAAATGGTGTATGACAGGCTCTCCTCCCAGAGCATAGCACACATAGGGGAAGCATGTGCTATCATATTGTTTTGACTCAGTAAAATTACTCTGGCAACTTTATCCGACGGTAGCTCCTTAATCCCCCTTATTTAACTACAGCTTAGTTGCCCCCAAAAAAGGCTGCAGTCAGCTCTGCAGTCTGTATTGTTTCAACAGTGTTGTGCTTGGTGAATCTGCAAAAAGAAACCCAAATGATTGCATTATAGATATTTGAAGTAGAACTACCGCACAAAGTTGTCTGGATTCAGGTATAACATGCTTTGGCGACCACTTGGAGGTCACTAACCTTGCTGTTTAATAGCAGCATGAAGAAATAAATAAATTTGGAAAGGTTTTGCTTGAGGCAGCATAAGCCTCAGAGTCAGTCCAAGAGTTTTCTGTAAGGAACAAAACCTGTTGAAAGCCTTCTCAACATCAACAGTACAAAAGTTGTTCTCAAATACAGGGTACAACTGAACGCAATATAGGAAAAACATTCTCTGGATAGGACTAAAATCTGATACAATTTTAGATAGGAGCTGTGGAACTTCAATGGAAATGAATAGAAATTAAATTTGGAGGGACTAGTCCTCCTCACCTTTTTGGTTGGCATAAGCCACAGAAACGCAACCTTAATTAACATGTTTAACCCTGCGACCACACACTCATTGCCCATGATGGTAGTCCAAGGAGCTTTTGTGATTATAAAGCAATACTCTTAAAAAATGATTTGTTCTGCTCTTCTTCATTAATATTAAAAGACCTGTCTTGTCAGACAGACAAAACCCTTGCAATATTTTTCCAGTGATGGAATTTCAAGTAGAAGATAAGTGGCTAAAGAAACACTCCTGAACAAGGTGCCACACAGGCCAGAATGAAAAGCTACAGATCTCATGTTCAGATGCATACAGATGCATTTTGAATCAACATTCCTTGAACCCTGGACAAACCACAGCCATGTGCTCTTTCAACTAGGTAAACTAACCAGCCTTTTAACTTGTCAATGATGGATGTTCCTAACTCGAAGAGATTTAAAAAATACACATCTTATTAAACCTGGAACATCCCTATGAAAAGGAAAAAAAACAAAAAAACAAAAAAACCAACAACATCTCTAAGAAAGGGAAAAAAAAACCCAACTACCACATATGCAGTACTTACTCAGTTTTAACTACAGAAAGACTGATGCAAGGAAATACAAGGAGAAAGTGCGCAGTACTGTTACTGCAAAAACAAACATGTGGCCATATGCATCAAGAATATGGCTCTAACCTTAAAAAAAAAAAAAAAAAAAACTAAACTTTCCAGCTTGAATACTGCAGTTGTACACTCACTAATAATATACTCTCTTGGGGTGGTGTACTGACTGGTAAGCACTAAAAAAAAAAAAAAAAGAAAAAAAACTATTGATCTTAACAAACACAACAGAAATTAAGTTCAGACTTAAAGACTACCTAACTCAAAGGCTAGTTTTGTGGCTAAAGAATACAGTCAAGAGAAAGGCAGACCTACCATAAACACCATTACTCTCTGTGTCTAAATGAAAAGTATTACTCAGCAATACTAATATAGATATCTAACTAATTCAATTAAATTTTTTCCTATACTAAAATATATGCTGAAAAAAATAATGTAAACACTTACAAAGTTTCCAAGTTCTTCTCATGAGTTAATACCCTCACATGCCTGCACAGCTTCTGAAGTTGTTTTATATGTTCCGGATTGTCTGTTCCCAGTCCCATAGACAAAATCTCAGATCGAACATTGTACTCATTGACAGACATCTTCAAATTTGAAAGCCTGGTAACTCGGACCTTGAATTATAGAACATTATACATAGAAACAATAGTTCATAGACTGTCTCTCTCCACCTCTAGGCTCTTCTTCAAATTAGTATCTCCCCACTTAATAATAATAATTTATTACTAACAATTAGTTGTCTCTGTTTTTCAAAAGGGAAAATTTCTTACCCATGTTCCACTGATTTCAAAGAGTCACCATCTTTTTCTACTCTGATAACAGCTCAAGTAACCAATAGCTAGTTCCAGCTAACAGAACCACGAAGGCAGAGTATGAAAATCTGGTCCTGATTACACAAATTTCAGCCAAAATACACACCATACAGTTAAAGTAACTAACTTCTAGAYCCCCAAACCAATAAAATTGTTGGGGTAAGGGAAAACAAACAAAAATCCAGAACACCAACGAAATAATGGCATTAGGAAAAAAAAAGATATGCTAAATGGAAAAAAAAGACACTATTGAGAAGAATTACTTCTAGATTATTTTTTCTTTCTACTTTTTTTCATCTACAATAGCTGATTAAAAGCACAGACAGAAAGCATAGCAAGATACATTCCAAAACACAGAAATACCTTACGGCACTCTTTGGCAAGATCCAGCAGCCACAAGAGGCACATCAAATAAGTTCATTTTATAACATCTGTAAGACTGACATCACAACAATGCAACTAGTTTGATCATGCCACATTTAAAAAGGCTTAACAATGTACCTGATTTTTATTTTTGTCCTTTATTGTAGCTTTCAGAATAAAGGAAACCCTTAAATAAAGGCTATGCCTTAAGACAATGTCTACCAACAAGATTTTGGGAGATTAGGAGAATATATAGGGGAAGCCTCACTGCATGCACAACCCACTCTTAACTCCTCCCTAGGCATTCCTTTCAAGCTAGTATTGCAGATAGGAATATTTGGTCCATCTCATTCTTATGGGGCAGAGAACCAACTGAAAAACACCACAAATATGGCAATGACCTTGAAGTATTAATTCCAGGAAAAGCTTAAAAAGTCAGCTTTTAGAGAGAATTAATATTTAAAGCAGCTATGTCATTTGTCCGAGATTACTGCAGTGATAAGACTTAATAAAAACTCTTGATCTCTTGAAGGGTCAGAATCACAGCCTTTAAATCAAAATGATGGTTATGGGTCCTTTTTTGAATGCTGATAAGAAGAAATTCCGGGACAATTTATGTCCCAGAAGAGTAAGAAATCTTCCAGATGATTAGTGTAAGTAGAAGGATATATATAAAAAATAAAAATAAAGGCAAAGAAAAGCACCTATTTTTGCTACTCTGATCAAGAAAATTCAGAAGGCAGGGAGGACTTAAGAGCTTCTTTCAATTTGCAGAAAAGCCTGGAATCAAACTCACTGCAGGAAAAATTATTGCATGAAAACATTAAAAAAAAAAAAAAAAAGAAACAAGAGCATTTGAAAACAGATCATCAAATCTAAAAGTCAGCTGTGCCTAAATCATTGCAAATGCAAAAATCACTGTACAGCTTGTTACACACTTATCTTTGTTCTCACAATGTGGAGAGATGAGGAAGGAGCATCACCTTCCCCAATCTCAAAAAAAAACAAAGCAAAGACTTAGAAACAAAGAGAATTAACATTTAAGATGTATTTCTAGTATGAGAGGTCTTAAACTTCTTATAATAATAATCTTAACATTAAAAGACAAGTGTCACTCTTTCAGAAAAACATATGACAAACTACAGAATCAATTTTAGAAGACAATAACACAAAAAAATTGTATTTCCAAAACATATTTTTGTTATTAATTTTTTTGGAATAGTATGAATAAGCTTTAGAATTTATTTGCTGATCTGTTACTGGTGCAAGTTCAGCTTTCTGGATTTACAGTTCAAGATACAGTCAATCATTCTACCTACACAAATAGAAATATTTATGAATAGTGTTGTGTGGATACGGAATGGAATAAAACGAGAAATAACAGAAGGAAAGAAAAGGAAGGAACAAAACCATTTATAAAGGAGTTTAGATAAAAATATCAAATACATTCTAATGCCATAATTTTATACTTACCATTGGGTCAACCCAAATCGTATTTCCCAAAGTAAACACTATTTTTGCTTCATGTGGTTTTCCTTTAATTTTCTGATAAATATGACTAGTAACCTAAGAAAAACAATTTTCACTCTATTTGAGATATACAGCAACATAATTTTGCAGTTATTTTATGCTGAGAAAGTTGTTTCATTGTAATTAACAATGATAAGCATATTCAAAGAACAAAACCCCCTAATCTTTGAACTAACTGATAAAATAGTCAAAGTATTAACAGATTAAAATAGTATCACTCCCTTAGGAAGGTGCTTCCGTAAGAGAAGAAATTCAGACGGATTTACAGAGGTTACCCTTCCCTTGTTACTCTCCACAGATTTAAGAGTAACAATAACTTATTTCAGAAGAAGTCAGATGCACTGTTCCCCCACTTAAGAAAAATTCCAAAGAAAATAGGAAAAAGGTTTTCTGGTTTCTTTACAGAGTTCTTTGGAAAAAGATTTCCCAAATAAAGAGCATGAGATTTATCACTTGAATTGTACCGATTAGAGCATCACTGCCTGAAACATGCAAAGTTGTCTACTGACAACAAAGAATAAAGTAGCTGATACGGCAGACTATTAAAGATCATATTTTACTTGATTTTAATCTGAGGCAAATATGAATGCTTACTGTGATTGATATATAATTTATTAAATCATTTGGAAGAACAATCCTATAAATTTATCATTCTGTACGCATAAAAACTAAGAAAATTAACTTCTTATAATTATTTGGCCCAGCAATATAGGCATCTGTTGGTAGTATTAATAAGTAAAGAAATTTGAAAATTAAGTTTACACTTCATTAGCTGTTTTTTCATAGGAAAGAAACTTACAGAACTTAAAGGAAGTATCAGGAAAAAAAATTGATGAACATTACCCTCGGGTTCCATTCAATTTCATTATCAATGGGTTTCACACTACAAACTATAAATTCCACAGCCTGAGGTGGCAGACACTGAAATCTTGCAGGTAACTGAAGCAGTCGATGGCTCTCAACTTGACTCATTCTGCCTTCATCTATGTATTTAATTGTAACATTATGCAATAATTTTTTTTCTTCTTTTTGGGAAATCTCTACCGCCTGAACCCTTCAAGGAAGTAAAGAGATGAAAAATCAAATTATTATTCATAACATCAGTTATTAAAAAAAATCCCTTTTTTAATCTACTCTTTCTTAATCTTTTAAGAATTAGATTTTCACAGTAAGTAAAAATAGAAAGCTTTTATTTTTGTATTAAAATGTTTATTTTATACACATTTTATAAAATACTACATTGAAATACATGTGTGTGCATATATGTGTGCTTATTCACTCTATTTTCCATTTGGAAAATTAAATACTTTTAAAGATTGTCTTTTTAAAGACTGATTAAGAGCAGTAGGGTTTTTTATTCGCTTTTTTTTAGTAGGATAGGTATAAATTATTTTGTATTAAAAAGCACACCTGAAAAAGTTACCTAAAAAAAAATATATATACATATATACACATATATATTTTTTTTTACCTGTGGAAAAATGTTTCCTCGTACAACCCATACAATGCTAGGTTCTCCACCTTGTCAACAGAGACGTTATTACTAGGTTTCTTAAAATACTCATTAATTTCTTCAGCAAGAATTGCATATTGGTCCTTTTGCTTATCTACTATGCGACCAAAGTAGTTTGTTGCACTTACAATATGGAGAGGCACTATCTGAAAACATAAGATGGTCCAAGATGAGAAACCTAAAGAACAAACATCCCAGAGATACAGTACATAATAAAATAGTATTAGCGTAATCTGAAAAAAAATATATATATATTTATATGTATATATATTAGTAATGTGCTAAATATAGCTACTTATTACCTGTCCTCTTGGTACCTGAAAATAAGAAAAATACTAATAACTTACTGTCACACACCCAGGCATTGGTGTAATTTTATCTGGCATATTCTGGGGTATGTCTGTTTGCATATTAATGAGATGACGATCTGGGCACACTCTCCTATTCCTATGCATTGGGGAGGGGGAGGAAAAAAAAAAGGCAGTTTAGAAAAGAACACTTTATTTTCAGTGGTAAGATATTTGATGCAACTTAGAACACTTTAAACATTAGAAGTTTGCACCAGCCTGAAATGAGACAGAAATTGATTATGGAATAGCACCAGTGACTCAAGGAGATAGGCAGATAAAACTGTCAGAACTATCTCTAATGGGTGAAGTTCATAACAAAAACATCACCAGATTTCAGAGGAAAACAAGCACTAAAAATTAACATTTTTCTCATTACTCATAACAGAATCTACACTGAAGTCACACCCAAGAATGCTTTAGCTTCCTCCCTCACACACTACTTACAATCCAGTTGCACACAGCTCAGAGATAAATCACCTATTTGCCCACCTTCAAGGGACAGGAGAGGATAGGGGAGAGGGTAAAGCACATACCAGTCCTGTGGAATTGTGCCTACAATACTAAATCAAAACAACAGCTTGAGGTGCACTCAAGTGCATCTGGGTAAGAGTTAGCACCAGTTATGCTACTGTGTAAGATTATGCCTGAGTCTCCACAAAAATACGCTAGTATTTTTGTTCCTATAGAAGTACTTAAAGAATGAAACGAGCAAACCAGTGAAGAGAATCATGAGCAAAAATTGATCCAAATAGAAGTATTCAACAGGAAAATCTATCAAGTAACTAGTAGCAGTAATCATTCAGAGCAGATAATGCCTTGTTGCTTAAGTATGGGTGCTGAGAAAACTTGTTATTTCCTTACTTGCAAATCCCAAGTGTTTTAAGATAGGTACACAGTGGCCTTGTAAGCTTCTTTTCTTCTTCAGCTTCTAGCACTCTGGTAGTAAAATCATGCAGTTCTGGCGGAACTTCAGCTTCAGCACGCTTCAAATAGTGCAGGACCCCAAGAGCATGGCACATACTGTTTTCTGTTAGTAGTAAGACTGACCTTGCCTTTGTATAATTCTGATCTACAAAAGAACCCTAAAGAAAGGGGTTTTGTTGTTTTTTTGTTTTTTTTTTAATTTAAACTTATCCACTGTATAAGTATTTAAATGTTAATATTAACTTGTTCACAATTTACTCAAACCTTCTCTGTCACGTTATAGAAGTTGTCAGACATGTGGTGTAGACGCTGACCAAAGATTCTTGGAGAAGAAGGAAAACTGAAATGTATCACACAAGTTGCATCTGTAATTCCCAAAGACTGCATGCAATCATCTGTTAAGACTAAAAACAAGTTTTATACACACAACATATTTAAGATATACTACAATTATCTTAAGTATTACATCATATTTTTCACAGCTGTTTCCTTTTCCCCATTTATTGCTGTAAGAGCAAAATAAAGGTCTTTTCTAATACACTCATATAAGGTATTATGTTTCTTCAGTTAAAWTTCATAGGCATATGGCAAAGATACAGGATTACACATTAGTCTCCTCTAATCACCTCTTGTGTTATCTTGTATCAGTATTAAAACAAAATCAGAAATGGCCAGTGTAAAGTACTTTGCAATTTATTATCTAAGAATAAATACAGAAGTCAAATTTGAGTATAAAACCAATGAAGCAGATGATCCTCACCTGCTACCATTTGACAAAACAGAGACTTTTCCCTAGATTCTGAACAGAATACACTTTAAGATTTTAAAGAGATAAAAAATACTAGGCTTTTAAAAGCCTAGTATTCAGAATGCACCCTTCAGCAGATTGCCATTCAGATTAAAGGTGTTGAAGAAATTTTCTGTTACTGTATTTCCTAATTTGTTCAAGTCATTAACACTATATGGACGGCGTAGAAAACCCTAGCATCTCGAAGGCCTGGAGATTTATCCTGTTCTTCGTACAAAGTCTCCTAACTTAAGATAGAAATGAGGGAATGAAAAAGGAGTGGGGGAGTGCAAGAGAAAGAGACTGAWTAAGAAACACTGAAATTCTGTAACAACTTACATATCAGAACAAGAACTCTGGAATTCTTTCTTGGATTGAAAGTCCAAGAAAGTGGGACAGTAGCTATGTATGCTGAGAGCTGCAAATTTATACCATTAAACACCAAGCAATGCAAGAACAAAGAGTAAACAAGGTGGCTTAAAGATAATATAGATTAAAAACCACCAATAACAAAAATAAGTCCCAAGTACATTCAGATGAGAAATAAGAAGGTTCCTTCGTTTCATTTTTTTTTTAATGCCATTTTGTTTCAAGAAAAAGCCTTTGGGATCATTCACACACAAACAGTTTTATAGCCATGTCTTCTTTCAATCAAGAGCCAGCATAGAAAAATATAGAGAGTCACAAGAAGGACTCAGTAAAGGTGGAAGCAGTTGTGGAAGAAGTTAATTATTTAGAAGAAATGACATTAACAAAAATATTTGAATTCCCAAGAAAACAGAACAATGCTGAATTAAAAAGAGGAGCTTACTCTATAACAGGATGCAGTTACGTTAGAAATGTGTCTGGTGTTCCCACATGCTTTGAGCCAATTTTGGCAACRGGGAGTCAAAGCAACTCACTACAAATGACAAAACTTGCCAAAAACAAACACAAATTAATAGAACTTGTAGTTTCAAGTAGTTAACCAGCTTCCTTTGAAATCAGAAAATATACTAGAGTTGGAACAGGATGGCTGTAAATCCAAGAACTACAAGAGAAGTGAGAAGGACAGAGGAATAAAATCATGAGTGTTTAAAAAGGGTGAGCTTCTGGAAAGGAACTAAATCTACCCAGACTTTCCAGGGTTCTAAAGGCTAATGAGCAACTAAAAGCTATTGTTGTTAACAAGGTTCCCTCTAATGAATGCAACCTGAGACTTTAGCTCTAAGGAATGACACATTCTTGGCAAGAGGCTATCAAGAAAACATAGAGCAAGTACATTATCCAGTTCAAGAGAAAGACCCTTTAAATTCTAACAGGCACAGCTCTAGCCATAAAGGTAGAAAGAAACAATCTTTGAGAGTCAAACATTAAGAATAAACAAACCATCGCTTGAAACAGGGAAAAGAAATTTAATCTTCACATTATTTGCCCCTGCTTTACTTACGAATTTTATGCCTGTGCCATTTTGAATACTATGAATATCTGCATTTTACTTAAATATAATTTAAAGACGAACTGAATAAACTAGGTTTATCATCAAGACATTCCTCACCCAAAGGCAAGACAAATTATAAAAGGCAGAAGTTAAGACTTTGTTTTACAACTACCTTTCCTGTAGACACTTCTAAAATTTAACAATGTATTAACCCAAAGAATCTGCACAGTCTCTGGTCAAGAGCAGGGTTTCCAAGAATCAGAAGAGCAAGTATCTCCAAACAACCAGTCTTTACCTAGAAGTTTCTCTGGGATGCAGTAGGACACTGGCATTTGTAGAAGACCATGGTAAAGGAGTAGAGGTTATTCAAGACTTGAACAAAAAAAAAAACCTCTCAGTAACTGGTAAGCCTGAACTACAGCACCATATAGAAGCATACTAAAAACTAAGCTAAGATCATTGCAAGAGCAACCATATAGATTACACAAAAGGTCTGTGGCTTTGCTCCAGTTTGTGTCTTGTTTCTGATGCTGGCTAACAGAGATGCCTAGGAAAACTTCAAGATCAGGGCAAGCAAGAAGCCATTTTCCCACACAGCCTTTAGTGGCTTGTGTTTAAGATTCAGTAGGGTAGCGTATCTTTCAATATAACAGTCCCCAAGATATTATTCTGCCTTTTTTTTTTTTAAGCAGTGAATTTGAGTTTTGAAATCAGCAGGAATTAAAAGTAATAAGTGGGTGTACAGAAACAATGATTTGACACCGGGCATTTCTATTTCCTTTCAGYTTGCTGGAGGAAAGGGGCAAAGAGCACACGGGAAGGAGGAAGGACAGGGGGAGGTAAGATAAAGCAAGCAGCTGAATCGATAAATAGGAATGAAGCTTGGGATAGCTACTGGAAAATAAGAGTCTATGGAAAAACCTGATCAGGGCATTCTCTTAAAAGGTTCCTGGAATGAATAATCATCACAGCAGATAGGTGCCTACTATTAAAATAAAAACAGTGAAGAAAGCAAACACTCCTTTCAGAGTTTTCTGCTTTTGGAAAGATTGAGACATGTGGAGCCCTGAGGTGACTACGATGCACTGCTAAAGTGATGATAACAGATCAGGTCTTTCTCCTTCAGTACCTAGCACCAGCCCAGATAGGTCAGGCATGAATGGTCAAATCTGGGCTGATAAAGTTGGTTAGTGATCACTGATTAGTGATGCTATTTCACTGTTAACCTGTAACAGGTTATGAGGTATGAGAGGAAAAAAAAAAAATCTTCATATTGTTAAATATGAACCATTGTAAAATCAAAATCATCTCATTTTCAAATAATCCTTCTCACATTATAAAAGCCTTCAAACACTTGAAACACAAGAAAAAGAAAGAAAGAAAAAGTTTTCCCTCTAATCCAGTTTTAATCAACACAGACTAGACTACTACTGTATTAAGACAGCCTTGTAACAATACAGGAAGTATGATGATAGCTATTAAGGAAAACATCTGAAGTAAAGTAGAAATGTTAACATAAAGTCAGACCCAACAGATCAGATGTAATTAAGTCAATATTCCTGCTTTCAACAAACAAAAGGGAAAAGTGAAGTTTAAAACTGTGCAAGAGTCTCTTGCTTTATAAGCTGCTCACACTAGAGTTAGACTAAATTCTAACAGAACATATGGGAAACGTTTATGCCAAGGCTTATGAGCATCTAAATTACTTCACACTGAGAATACCTTTGTATTAGTACATAATCATAAAACCGTGGAATATTTTCTAAATGTCAGTTACAATAACCATTTTATAGTACCAATATTTCAAAGAACTCCCTTATGCTTCCTCTAATAAGTAAGGCTTACTGACAGCTTTCCTCTCATCAGCTGGCCCTGGGACCTAGACAAATAGAAACTGTGCTAGCTGAAACACTAACAAGTAAAGTGGTAACTAAGAAAAAAAAATAGGGAACTCACTCTGTGCAAGCAACAGCAAGATAAGCTAGTAGAACATAGTTCACCATGAAGAAATCATTGCAAACGAAACAGGAAGAAAATACTCACCTAACACAACGTGAGGGCCAGAACTATTTTTTGTCCAGTGCTCTAAAACACATTCAAAATTAAACTCGCTTTCTTTATGTATTTTCAAGGAAAATATCGAATTGCTCCTCAGTGCCTGATGATGAAATAAAAAAACGATATTGTCCCAATTGCTCTAATAAACTCTAGTTTTAGTATATCTTGTTAGTTTCTGGGTTGTTCGTATGAAAAAATATTTAAGATTAAGCTAATTCATTTCTGGTATTAAAAGAAAATTAATAAAGCCCAGCTTCTTACAGATTAACATATCACAGTTGTTTAAGAAGGTGCAAATTCCATTTGAAGTCTTCCCACCATTAAAAGCATCCTGTTCTAGCTGGATTCTATTACCCAAAAACACGCAGGCTCGTGTTTTCTCTCTCAGAAAAAGCACGCCAAAAATCCCTCAGTGATCTACCAACACTTAACTTGCATGAATGTAATAATCTTAAAAAGGCTCTACACCTTTGCAAGTTCAAGGTTCACAAATTAAAAGGGGAAATACAAAAGCATTGATTACTTAGTAAACTGGCATGTTTTAAGTTAACACTTAAAAGATTAAACATTACAGACACACTAACACTTGCACTTAAAGTATCCTTAAGAATCACAGGATCTACTCCAGCTTCTGGAAAGGAACATATTCCCATTTTTCAGGATCTCTGACCACCTATGCCTGCTATACCTGAGCAATCTAGCCATACATCCTTTCAATTCCTCATCCTTGAAACCATCTCTAAGGTTTTTAAAGATTTTAATATCCTCACAGCCTGCCTCCCTTAGCAGTAATATCTCCATTATCCACACCTCCCTGTTCAAGCTTAATAGCACTGCTTCCCAATCAGACTGAATGCCACTCTTAATTCACACTATTTAAGGACCAGCAAAGAAACAAAAGTAAAGAAGAWTTTTTTTTTTTCTGTTCTCTATTACTATCCATTGCTATGTTCACTGCAGAAAGATTAATTGCAGGGAAAAATTCCTTAGTCTCCCTCTCTAAAATATTTGGTATACAATCTCATTAAGAAACCTACAAAACTAGAGCATGCTCTGAGAGGATAGATTTTTGAAGAAGTTTTCTGCCAGTTTCTAAGAAAACCTCTACTGAGCATCTTATCTTCCTGATCCCCTAGGATCTGAAGCGTAAATAAGTTCTGGTGGATTTTCACAGAAAACACTTCTCAAATCAGACCAACAACCATCTACAACTTTAATTATTCCAAAGTAGAAAGGCAACAAAATAGAAGTTATTTTTCTTCAGATCACTCTTGTAACCAGCTAAAACAACAACAACAACAANACAAGTCCCCTCACACCCCAATCCTTCACACTGACAGAACTTTTATGGAGGAAAAGCTACTTCGATCCAACTCAGAAGTTTCAACCTGACAGTCCTAAGTTTGTTACGAACTCAATATTGGATGCTTCCTACGTAAGACACTCCTGTCATCCAAGCCTTTCTAGAGCTGGTAGAAGAGTAGAGCTGTAAGCTACTTCTAACAGAAAGAAATAGCTAATTTCCAAATGTACAGCCTTTCCTTATGAAAGGCCAAAATACTTTAACTTGTCACGTTAACATTTTAAATAGCCTTTATGTAAACTGTTACCTGATGAACCATTTCTGCTTCGTTTATTGTATTAGTGAATATCAGTATCTTTTCAACATTATTAGGTGTAAAATCCAGTATTCTGAGCAACATAGCAATTCTCTCACTGTTCAAGCAAAGTTGTACAACCTAAAAGTCAATACAAAACACAAGGCTGATAATTCATATAATTTATACATATTTTGCTTCCTTTTAATAAGTACTAAGATTGTTATGCAATATCACCTAAATCAGAGAAATCAGTACACCCTAGCTTTTCTGCAGAGCTTAGAGAAGATAAAATTCTTGGAAAGGAGATCAATTTAGGGTAGCTTTCAGAAGCATATATTCATATATAACATAAAACTTCCACATTTAGGCAGCTAAATAAAATGCTCTGTTAAAATTGCCATCACGATTTTTCATTTATCTAATTTTTAATCAAGTTTATCAATGTAACTTTGGTATTTTCAAGTATCAATCCAGAAGACATACTGCACTGCCTGAGATACTCTGTTAAAAACTAAAGCATCAAAACACTTAACATCTCTCAATCCTGTCAAATCACACATTCACTTATCACAAGAAGGGATATTTTTTCAGGTTTGTGCCATCCTTCAAGTGTCTAGTCATACCAATATCCCAACATATTTAATCTCCAACTTATGACAGTCTTAGACACAAAAGAACTCAGATCACAGTTACAATATTTTGTATTATTTTTAAGGACTACAGCATATTAATTGAAAATTAAGTGAGAAAACACCTAATAACACTTCGTAACTTTAACCTAACATTTCCAGAAAGTAAGTTCCATGTTGTGTAGTGCACACTACATACATTAGTAAGACTAGCATTTTCCAAGCACTGTCTTGGAAAAAACTTACTTTGTAGTTCTGCCATTCACAATCAACAGCTCCAAACATATTTCAATAAATTTTTTGTGACAAAATTCTACCATTTGCAAACACTTCAAAATAAAATTCAAACCTCTTTGCACTAACAAAATAGTTGTGGGAGTATCTTCACCTCAGTCCCACAAATCAAATTAAAAGATCTTCAGCTTATTATACAGGTTTTCTAAGAATCACCTCAAGCTGATACAGGAAATGAATCTGAACAGAGTTTTGAGCGATGATTCCAGTACTATCCACTTAAAAGCAAACCAGTCAACCAGCAGACTTATAAACAGAGCATAATAGATACACAAGCAGTAAAGTATCTTAGTACACAAACAGTTGCAACGTTCCCAAATTTCTACCTGTTGTACGTTTCCATATATGGAAGCTTCTTCCATAGCAGTTATCACAACATAAGGATCATTCATGAACTCCTTTAGCAAACGTGTTATATGTTTATTCCAACGAGTTCCAACAGCAACAATCTGATGTGGTGAATATAGCCGTTCCTCTATAGTAACAGTTTTCCTATAATAATCTAGTATGGTAAAAACCTATTAAAAAGAAAGAATTATACTTTTCTCTATCCTTTTATTCTATTCCAGTGAATACAAAACCATAGTGAGGAGGACACTGATCAAAAAGTGTTTGGTTTGTGTGCTTTTATCCTACTATTTGAGCGCTTTCTGAAGAAGAAAGCGACAGGACAACACGAAGGAAAAGCACACATGTGCATACACACCATCTTCTCCAGAAGAGATTTTAATAATCTGTTAAGGGAGGCAGCTAGCACAGATAAATATCCAAAGGAGAAATTTCAGACAGACTTTTACAAAAATCTTAAAAAAAAAAAAAAAAAAAAAAAACTATTGCAAGTCAGCTTGCTAACAACTACCAATATGCTAAACAGAGAAACTGGAAAATATACAAGTGTATATTTAGCAATGCCTTTGCCTACAGTAACTTAACCCCCATCTTGTTTTCTATTCAGCTGTATGCCTATACAAAGAATAGCACCTTAAAAAATACACAAGTTGCCACAGAATTTTCAGTGATTAAAAAAAAAAGTTTCTATCTTTTTCTATAAAGTTAAAGAGTCTCCCTTCTGCAATATGGTTCCTGTAGATCCTCTAGATAGGCAATTAAGAGCACTGTCGTTGCAAACTCAGTTAAAAAAAAAAAAAAAAAAGGAATAAAAGAACTTCAGAGAGTAGTCTTAAGACATCTTTTGGGATCATTAAAAGAACAACTTAGTTCACGAGATTATAGACAACCAGAAGTGTCAATCTGTGGCTCTCCAGAAGATTTAAGGAGCAGTTCAAGACAACATTTGAAGATCTCCCTCAAAAGACAGGATCATAATGCAGGATAAAGCAACAGCATTAAGATAATAAGACAGAGCACTTCCATTATATAAACAAACCAACCACACCCCTAYGTATGGCAGGGAAAGTAGAAGAGGTTACAACTCTACTTTTCTTGTAATTCATTCTGCTAGAACTATAGATATTTCTAATTCTCTTCCCAACTTATACTCTGCCATGGGGTTGAGAAGGGTTGTTTTTTGGAGTATCTTTCTGCATCTTTTAAGACTGTTATGGGCACAGAACTGAAATAGCATGTCATCATCTGAATGTGTAACCCATTTACCTGTTCACTAGCTTCAGAGAACAGTACCTCAGTCTCATCAAAAATAAGATGGCAAAGTCTGAGAAATAATAAACCATGATGTTCAAACAGTCTCAAAAGGCTGTATGGTGTAGTCACGATAACTTCGCCTACAGTAGAAGAAAAAAATTGGTATATTGTTAATTCGTAACTTGAAAGAAYGCAAGTAAAAATGCTATAGACCATACTTGTTTATTAAAAAGAGCATATCTGCATTGCAGATGCATCAGCTTGAATATTTATATACACACACGCTTGTGTATGTGTATATATACACACACGAAACAAATGTGTATATATATGTGCTAGTGTGTGTATATATACACATACAAGTCTTTTTTATATATACTTTTTTAATTTTTTATATATATTTTATATATATATATATATATATATATATATATATATATATATATATATATATAAAAAAAACACACACACACACTCTGAATCCTATTGTCTGACTTCTGTTTGGCAGTCATTTTCAGTCTGCCACTGTAGTCTCCATCCATGGAGATTTTCAGGACCTGACTGAAAAAAGCCCTGAGCAAGATGGTCTGATCTCACAGCTGAGATCGTTAAGTGTTAACAAAAAGCCCACACAAAATTAGCAAAATTAAATAAAGAGTTTTTAATAAATATAGATTTAGTAGGGCAAGCCTCAACAACTTTTTTGCCTCTTCTATGCCATCTCTTCTATGCTACCTCTTCTCAGCAAGTTATCCTCCACACACTACTAAATACACAAATCACTTTGAAGTTATCACAATAAGCAGATTGCAATAAAAAGAAAACTGCCATAAAAAACCCTTCAAATGACATTAGATAGGTAATTTATGCAACTTTGTCTTCAGTGAACTATTATCTCCTTTTTAATCCTTCACTTTTCTAATACCACTTAACCGATTTTTTTTTTATTAAGAGCAGAATCACATCCAATGTGTATGCTGTAAAGTAGCATCAGACCTGTTCCCCAAATATTTATTAAAAAAAAATCACCTCGGTTAGCAATGTATGCTTACATATCAACCAAACAAAACTGGTTCTAAATCAAGGAAGTCCTAGATTAATCCTAGTTCAGCATGATCTTTAGCATATCCATACAACTAATCTGACTCAAGAATAATGGTCATGGTGCTTAAAACAAAGAATCTGAGTATACAGGTGTTAGATTCACAGACAGAATAGCACAGAATAGCTTTAATAACATTTACTGTTAAATAGCATTACTGGAACACTATACACTACTAATGGAGTTGGTGATGGAGTTCTTACATCCGCGATGAATTTTCACATTTCTAGCTTCTTCTTTGTTTTGCCCAACTATTATCAACATGGGATGAAGAGGTCTGCAGCATCTGCTGTATGTTTTCAATAATTCAAAAACAAGTTGTGCCTTCTTCCATCCAGGACATACAACTAATGCTAATGGCTACAAACATACACAGAATTTTTACACAGTATTAGACAACAGTTCAGAGTATTAAACTGTACTATTTTCAGTATTTAAGGCAAAAATAAAGTCTGCAAAACAGGATTTTAAAAACTAAAAGCTTCCGTTTTAAAGTACTATAAYGTATCCTAAATGCAGATGTTCTAGATGGAAGGAATCATAAGTCAGGGTACCTGGAAACAAAAAGAAGGATGCATGCAGCAACTTATAGTAAAATGTCCAAAAATTCAAACATAAACAGCAGCATCTTATCTTACTTGATGTTGTACTAGACAATCTCCAGAGGTCCCTTCTAACCTTAATGATTCTGTTCTTATTATCTGATAAAAGTTACAAAAGGAATTCAGATATTTAGAACAG
Source organism: Rhea americana (assembly GCF_003343005.1). NCBI lineage: Eukaryota > Metazoa > Chordata > Aves > Rheiformes > Rheidae > Rhea > Rhea americana. Next base: position 1,329,708 of record NW_028186150.1, read on the forward strand.
CAAATACAAGCGTGAACTTTGTGAGGACAGGTTATCACATCGAGATCAAAGCTTCATGAAGTATCTAAGGGATATGACATTAATCATTTCTTAGACATTACTTGATAAATGAGTTTCAGACCTCCAGATTCATGCAGTCTGTAAGCCTTTAAGCAGGGGGCTTATATGAACTGACAAACATTATAGAGCTATACAAAGACTACTTAGGATGTGTATGTTATAAACATTCAGCATTTTTGGGATCTTTTTTCTAGATGATGTACTTCTACATCYGTACTTTAAAACAGAAAATCTGATACTACCCTATAATATATACATACTCCGCTCCTATTCAGCAAGGATTTGTAGCAACTTTCCGACTGCAAGAACGTAAGAACTGGTGGAATATATAAGAGAGGATCATTTCCCTGATGCGAGATGGCAAGTACATCACATCCTCGAGCTATTGGTGGCCAACAATAAGATTCTGTGAAGTCAGGGCCTAAAAATTTTTTCCGAGCAAGTTCCTACAGAAATTAAAAGTTCCGCATGAAAAGCGAGAAATTAAACGTAAATACCACAAAACACGACRAAACAATGAGTGTTTTAAAGACTTTTGACCCACCTCCCAATAAACATCTGTAGCATGCAGTATGAAAAAAATCTTTTGGGGGTGATTACTTTAATAAGCTAAGACTACATTCAAATCCTATAATGTGTGGCAGTGGCTGATCAGAAGAAAGCTGCACAAGTCTGACTAGTATCTAAAGTTTCTTTATTTATTCAGTTACGTAAACAACTTCCTAAACATTCCTCAAGCAAAATACTGTATCACCACAGTGACATATTATCTGAGGTCTATGTTGAGACATGATACTAGCCTTAAAGGTATTCAGTGTGATACTAAATATTAGCATTACCTTTTTCAGATCATCAAAAAGTGGTGCTGTTTCCAGAATTGAAGATGGCTCAATTTTGTTGCTAAGGAAAACAAAGTTGCCTTCTGCACTAACATTTTGCAAACTCTGAAACTATATGACAAAGGAAAGACAGTTTTAAGGGCTATATGTAATAAAAGGGTTATAGTTTGTATACAATGACACAAAAGCATTTATTTTAAAATGGTATTTTGATGAAAATAGGCAAAACAAGTTGATTTCATTATTATATAAGGATCATATTTAAAGTGTATTTACAGTTACACAGACCACAGTGGTGAGACAAATTATTAGTATCCCTTGCTTAATACAAGATCTAAAGATTGTTGCAACACAGCAACTGCCTTAAACTACTCAAAAAAACCCACATTATGTTCTGTGCACTGTTCTCAACTACAGCATTTAAAGTACAATTAAAAAAAACCTGACTAGTACAATTTGTACAGAACAAATTAAATGAAAGTTAATGCCTAAAATACCTGTTGGTCATCTTTAATAAAGTGAGTCTTCAGAGGATCAGAATTTAAGAACTGCAGGAGTCTGAGAAATGTCCAGACATGAAATCCAACATAAATGAAAGAGTTAAATATAGTTTATAAATACCATCAGTATTTCTAAAAATCTTCTCACAAAGCAAGAATTCATTCATGAATTATTTCTGATGTACTGTAAATGTCAAAGAGGAAAACTTTCCAATCTAACGGCACAAAAATCAAGTAAGCATCATTCTGGAAATAATACTGAAAATTTAACAATAGTTTTTCAACATTAAAAATAATACAAAAGCAAGCTTCATAAAAATTAACAGGTAACTCCCTCAACTTGGAAAAAAAAATTCAGATCTGAATGTAGGAAAAAGTTTCTTAAAGTTTCAAGGAATGGAAGAGGAACCTTCACATTAGTTAGACGCTGTATCAAGAAAAACCTCAGCCTTATCACTTATTTGTCAGCTGACATGCAGCCTAGGAAATCAGCAAGCATAGCACAAATCATGTTCTCATTTCATCAAGTGTGAAAATATTGTAACTTATGCTAAGAATCAACTGCTAAGAATCARCTGAAACAACTTAATCTGTTTAATGTGTAGAGTAGTACTTCCTAAAAAAAAAATAGTTTAACAAACATGTTTTTAGAAGGAATTGCTATTTTTGGTGTAGTGTAGACGAATGTCAGAAACTTCAAATCCCCCTCTTCCTGAAAAGCATATTTATCATTTTTTCCTAAACTTTCTCAGAATAGTAACTAAAAACAAACTATGGTTCCTACAAACTTGGTTACATAACTATTTTAAATATTCTACACATTGAACCATACCTGTCTGTGTGAACAGGAATAGCTGTGTTTTCCTCCAATGGGAAACATGGCATTGCTTTGACAATCTAACAAGACAAAGATTTTTAAACACAAATACTGCTCAAGCCCAACATTTTATATTTAAGTCTACAGAGTTAAAATTGAATTATCAAACTCTAGGATTCTCCAACTATTTGGATTTCTCTTTGTAAAAAATTGCAAGCTTGATTGATTATAGCAAAAATTTTGATGAAACAAACTTCAGGGAAAAAGTCTAACTTGCTACATCACAGTATTTTCTTTATTAAGACTCAAGAACGATACAGGAACATCACTCGCACAAAGTTAAAATTAGTTTATGGCCATATCTCAAGTTATAGCTCTAAATGGGGACTCAAATCAATATGATTTACAGTATGAACACATTAATTAGTTCATACACACATACTGTGCCTTTAAAACAAAACAAAAAACCCCAAAGCTTGCACACTACAAACCAGAGTTAAAATAAAAACAGGTTATCTATCTGTAGCTGGCTTTCAGAGTAGGTTATCCACATGCATACTTACAAAGTGAGCGTGCATGGACTTAAGTTGCATGACAGAGCAACTCCTCAAGGGAGTAAGCTGTAGCAGGTATTAAATCTCAAGTCACCCCAAAGATCTTCAATTACTGAAGAGAGGATTTATTGGCATTCACCATGAATCACAAGCAATCAAATAGATACAACTTCTCCAGAAAGACCTGCATCACCCAAGTGGCTGGTAAAAGTAATTCAGCTAGTCACTCATGGAAGGGTGTAACAGCAACCCTGCTTTGCTCCAGTAACAATCCATGTTACTATTTTCATCATGGTTTCATGGTGGTCTTCAAAAAAAAAAATCTTTTACTAAGATATTCCAGGTTAAGTTCAAGAGTGGTTGCCATCCTCCAATTCCCAGTAGAGCTAAAAAAATAACATCTGTAAAATTCCTTTTCCTCTGAGCTGAGGGGAGAGCTAGTGCCACTGCTAACAAAAAAAAAGCAATTCTCTTCTTTAAATCTCTCACAGAAGAGTACACAGGACAGCACATGAGATCTTTAAAGAGAAAGACCAGACACACTAGTCATTATCTGTCTAGAAGACACCAATTTGTTTTCCTTTCTTTCCATGGGAGTGTCACAGTTTCAATTGTGTAATTCAGTACACAATTCAACACTCAAGAACAAGAAGAGAATTCAGGAACACTTATCAGGGTATAATGTAAGGACTATTTTGTTTACAAGTAAACATTAAAATTCACCTTGCTATATATTCAGAGAACTAAAAAGTCTAGTAAAGAGAGCTACCATCTTCATAAAACTATAAGCAAAGGAGTGCATACGGAAGGGTAACTTTTTAAAGGCAATGATGCATTTTTACATTCTGCATTAAAAAAAAAAAAGATTGAAGTAGAATGTTCTGAAATACAACAAGAACTACTGTAGTCCCAGATCCACGTTACATAGAAGAACAAGCTAGATGATTATAGTACTCATTATCTAACTTTGATAATATAACCTGAAATACAATACTTACAGATTCAGTACTTCCATTTAGACCTGTGCTTGACATTTGGTGACTGCACAGTCCTGTACAGGACCTGGAAAAAGCATGACCTAGGAAGAAGATAATCAGATGYGTTACAGAATTTTTAAGTTGCCTGAGCACATACAAAACCAGTATTCCAGTATTACTTACAGTAGGCTGCCCCAGATTTGTCGAGTTTCTTGCATCATTTCCTCTCTAATGGGGGGGAGAGGGGAGGACACCTATGCAGTTAGCTTTACAGTTCTAAAAGATAACTATGCAGATAAACTAAAATATTGACCAAAAAAGTTGCATTAAAAAAAAAAAAGATTTGAAACACTAAATAATTTACTATAAATAACGGTTTTTAAAGTACCTATGTTCAAATAAAGCCCTCCAAACTCAAAAAAAAAAAAAACTACTGATCAAAGTTAAAAGTAATTTTAGTAAGAACATCTAATGCTATCAGCCGTATCAACTCATTCTTAGCTCTTCTTTGTCTTACACACTACAAAAAGCTTTACGATATTCCCGCATCTGGTGATCTAACTGCTCTTGTGATACGTATGTATTCTTTGCTGGAGGAAACCACTTCATCCAATTGTTGGACTCAAATCAAAACAGGAGGTCCAGGTTCAATATATACAATTAAAGATACATGATACACTGTATATATGATTGTTTCTGATATACAGAATGCTCACCTGTTTCAAGATTCTTAGATATCTTCTCCTGAGACAGAATTGGGCTGACAGCAAGTGCAGGATTAACAATCTTCAGTAGAAGAGGAGACTCAACATTTAGTGATGTCTGGCTCTCTTGATCATTTGCAGGATGCTCTGTGTTCTCTTTATCCTCCTCAAAACGAGCAAAATTCTTTGAGACAAGATCATCATTAACGCATACCTACAAAACAAGGTATTTCATATCCAGTATCAAAAGGCAATAAACTATATCACACTTTTTTAGGATATATCTGAAGTTTTAAACAACAGCAAGACTGAAAAGGTGTTCCTGAATTGTTTCTGAAGAACAGAAAAGGAAGTCAAGTCTTCATACATCTTCAGCAGCATTAGCTTCTTGTCAGTTTGATACTTCTCATTAAAATTTTGTATTCCAATAACTCTTTCTGTGACCCTCTAAAAATTCAAAACTGTGAAGAAGTCACACTGATTTTTTTTGGATTCAACATAAACATAAAATCAAGAAATGGCAGGACACAATATTGCTATACCTCAAAATTCTGAAATCCTGTTGCCTCAAACAAGATCACTGACACTACTGTTATTTGGGATTATAAACTGATAAAAGAGATTAGAATTAGTATGCACCTTCAAAGTTATTATCTACAGTACAGATCACAGCTCCAGCATTGAAAGCTTTGGTAAATCGCATTTCAGAAGTTTCTTTCTTGTAATCTATTCTGTTCTTCCAATAGTTGTACTTGGACCTAAACCAAGCTAGATCATAAATGATACAACTCACAGCTTAACCAGAAGGTGATAGAAATTAAGTAACTATTTGAAAAGGCAAAACTGCAGAAAGAACTATATGTTCTATGAGAATGTGTACTTTCGTTTGGTTATCTAAGATACATCTGCGCAGTTTTACAGAGTTATACTTCACTTGTTATTCAATAACTTCAAAAGAGAGGCGCACTGGAAAAAAAGTAGAATTTTTGCCTCTCAGAATCTCTCTAGAAAGAGATGAGCAATACAAACAAAAGAACCCTTCAGTAAGTAAATGACTAGTTTTTACTGCACTTGGCAGAAATTATAAAACTCACTTAAACTCAGTCTCAAACTGATTGTAATTTTATGATTTATATAGTGACATGTGTGAACAGATCTGTAGATATAAAGATCTTACCTTTTCATTTTTTATTGTCACATAAAGAAGAACATCAAATTTGTCACCCTCGATAGCACATAACTGAGCTTTGATTTGGGTAGTCGCTAAATGTAGTAACAGAAGCACAAAAAACAAGGAAAAAGATTAACCTCTTACCACATTATCAGTATTTCCGCTTGTACTTTCCAAACTAGACAAAAATTACATGAGGGAAAAAAAAATGTGTAACTTATTTATTTGAAGAGAAACTAGTACAAATGTCATAGCTTTTTTATGAAATAGGAGTATAATAAGGCAATAAAAAAAATATCCAAATTACAAGAATTAACTTGTCCTTGGTTTTGGAAGGACAAAACTAGTCTTAGTTCTACACTAAAAATTTTAGTTCATCTTTTAGTCTCAGACAATCTTTAGTACAAAYGTATACTTTCTAATCACAAGATCTACTTTTCTTTAAGACAGACATATTTGCACATTTGAATAGTTCGGTTATGTTCTTTATTTGAACAATAAATTTAGGTATTAAATTATTATGCTTGTTAGAAAATTCTGAAGCATTCTTCTGTATATGCTAATAATGTACTAGTAAATAAAAGTTTAAATTATTTCTTAACAGTCTCTAGCCTAGGGATATCTCTGAAATTAAATTTAACGTTAGCATTGCTCCCTACTAACCTTTACTTTGCATAATAATCTATGACACTTAAGATGTGTACAGAAACAGGATAAATCATGAAAAGCACTATGTTCCCATTACTATGCCACATTATCAGCCTAAAAACTCTATTACTTACATATTCATCCTCTCCCTCTCAATGCTTGCTTACTCACAAGTAGAACAAAAGCCATATAAAAAAAAGTATGTGCTTTCTTCGGATAGAAGCATATTAGCAAGAGGATTAAAGACAATTTTAGTATATATTTCTTATAAGACCAACAGCTGTCTCATAGCAAAACAGAAGGCTAGATACGAGAAAGACTGTATGAGCTACTGGAACACTGAATGTGGGAAAGTAAAAAAACAGACTGGAAAGCAGGTGGTTCTAGTTTATTAAATATCTAATTGAAGTACAATCTATTAAACAACATAACTATGATCAAGTTACACACATGAAATGGTAAATTGGTAAGACAGACCCTGCCATTTCAGTACTAGACTACCCAACATAAGCAGCTAGCTAAGATGGCTGTGATGCTGAATCAGAGGTCTTAAGCTATGGCATGGAAAGGTTTCACTATCCAAAACAGATGTTACACATGAGTGTTATACTATTTAGCCTGCCTGAGAAATCCAAAGCCAGATACCATCTAATCAGTTATCAAGGTTTCCATGGCACAGAAGCCCACAATACTCAAGGCACAGATCCATTCATAGTTTTGGCTTAGTCAACTCATACAAGAAAAAAAATTACGCAACTTCATTTTTAATTTGTATATGTTATATGTTGTGAAAATTAATCAAACACATAAACCCAGGCACTTAATTGCTCTGATAGTCTATTTTTGCCAAAGTAAAAGCATCAATCGATTCTGACAGCGTATTTTATTTACCTTTGAGAAGGCTTTGAAAATACCGAGTAGCAGCACAATCCCATCTTTTGGCTGGTCTAGGGAAATAAACACAACCAGTTACCCCGTAACATCAACAATTAAAACGGTATTAGGAAAATCAATGCATATGAAAAATGACTTGTCTCAAATCATGACCAATCTTAAGAACTGCATCCACTAGAACACATTAGCAGAATCTTACTACTTATAGTACAAGTTTAGTCTTTATAACCATGCTTTATAGTTTATCAATAAACTAAACTCTGATTAAATATTACTGGATATAGTTTTGTCAAGATCCGATGGCCTCCATCCAACATAAAACAGGATACTTAAAAACAATTAATGTGTTTTGCAGAATTCTTGTTCAACTTTTTTAAAATTCTATTTAATTTCTAATAAACTAGTGAGTAATTTTGAACAAGTACTTTACAAACATTAAAGTGCTGAAGACTACAAGGCCTATAACAGAACATAAAATTGTCTTTACCACAATCTGCAGCTGCAAGTATAAAAATATTTTTAAGTAATCAAATAAAGAGCACTAAGACAGACACAGCTGCATCCTTTATATACCTATTACCTTTCCGATAATTTAGAGATAGCCCACTCTAGGTATATGCTATTTCAGTTCAAACTAGAATAATATTTGTTCTGTCACAGTAATGAAATCAAATCAAATTTTCTTCTTCTAAAGAAAAATATAAGTTGCCTGACTCCATCTATTTCCAAATATTCTTTAGTAACATGCAAAGTCAAGTAGGTTTCTTGCTATTGAGCTATATTCCCCAGTGAACTAATCATGTCCCTCTCAAATTGACAGGGTCTTCAACATAGCTTCCTGAAATTCAAGGTAAGAATAGTAAGAATACAAACCTATTTTACATTACCATCAGACCCTAGTGGAAATTTTATTCCAGTGCTTCACAACTGCAATTAGATGAAACTGACAATAAAAAGATATGGGAAGTACAACAGAAATTAAAAAAAAA
>NW_028186150.1:1337884-1350542 GCF_003343005.1 Rhea americana
CCACCAACCCTCCCCCATCCCCACGTGGAGAGGCAGATTTATGGAAAAGAAAGCTATCTAAAAACAATGCTGCAGACCTTCAGTTCGGCTAAACRTAAAATTACCACAAAAAAAAAATACTGAAAGTAAGCAGTACACATGCAAGAAACCGCATAAACAGATGAACTAGTAAAGAAAGTATGTGCTAGATATTGAGAAACAGTTCAAGGGGTGGCAAAGGAAGGACAAGAACTGCTAGAAGCTTATCYAAGTTTTCTGAAGTGTCTAAATAAGTATCAAAAAATTAAAACAGATCAATGATAAAGTCCAAGTCATTAATGAAATAAACAACCTGTATAACACTCTTACTTAACTTACTGCAGTCAAATTAGAATAAGCAGACAACGTGAATTCTGAAACTGCAGACATCTACTTGCTTAGTCTAAAAGTAGTATTTTCACCAAGTCTGAGTCATGGTATCATGAAACTGGAATATAAGCTAGGAATGGGGGTGGGAGGTAGAGACACCATACTAACCACAAACTCTTTTTGACTCCATGTAGATGGGTTTTTGTTTGAAGGGAAGAATGCATCAAAAACATGAAGGAAGAAAATCTTCAACACARATAGAACTGTGAACATAACTTCCTACGTCTTTAGTAAGTGATTATTCTAACTACRGGAAAGATGGCAGATTTCCTCTCAGGCTTTTAGAAAATATCTAACATTTATAAAAAGTTCTGAATTACATAGGCCGTTCAAGCCAGAACTTGTTAAAGAAAATATCAAAATTAAGAGATCCTGGAAGCTTTCAATGGGGTACTGAGGAAACTTCAATTATTTAGTTTGAAAGTGCAGCTTGTTCTGTTCATGAACCAATTGCCTGAAATAAAGTTTCCCAAATCTGTTTTCTTATGTTCTTCCTAAAACAAATCTCTAAGAAAATTCTGCAACAAGGTTTCACATCTAAAACATTTATGACTATAGTACACTTACTTTTAAACTTTACTTACACTATTTTTGCAGTATCTTCACAAAAGTTGATATGCAAAGTCACTGGCTTTGTGCGATACAGTCCACACTGTTTTGCTCTATATGGAATTTGCATAAATGCTTCCACTGCAACTCGAATGCTTAAAAACAAAGCAGAAATAATAATACCATTTTACAGACCAAATTTTTCTCTCCACACATTATTGGTCCCTCATACACATCCTTCCATTATCCTGTACCTGATAATAGTTCTAGAATTTTGGCTCCTACTGGCAAACTTCCTGGAACCATTGTTTCATTTCTCTCTCCAAGAGAAGTGCTGTCAGGAGCAATTAGTGAATAGATTTGCTCTGGAAATTAATACACTTCCCATTTACTGGAAAGTTTTCTGATACTTATCTCCTACAATTCAGTCTTTTCATGATACTTAGCCCTCATGCTATTGTGCATGCAATCTGCCATTGCATATGCCATTTCTCAATTCTTACTTCTGATTGAGAAATCAGATTTGGTTAAGATCAACAAGTAAATTTAATTTAAATGTATCTACTTCGCTCCTTTGCGTTTTCACTTACTTTCCAAAAAAATGTGTAAAGCTGTCACTAAAATGTTCATTGATAAGTAATCATCCCTCACAGTCAGTTTGCTGAGAGGTTTTTAATAAACAGCAAAATACTATATAGAATATGTTAAGATTTGTATTTCAGATTTTTATTAAAAAGTGGTAAATTAACCAATAAATTTATTTCTATCAGAACATACTTCCTAATTCACAGCAGTATCAAGCTGCTCTTTGATAAACAGACATATAGTTAAAAAAAATCATTTAACTCGTAATATTTTTTTTAAAATAAGCTTTCTTCATTCTGCTAAATTACTTCAAGAGTTTAATATTAACATTTAATAAAATGTTATTTTTAAACATAGCTCAAAGCTGCGTATTTTAAACAAGGGAACTGTATCTGAATCTGAGAATTGAAACAGGCTTGCTTGTTTGCTCTATTTCAAGATTTTAGAAACAGTAGGTTTCATACCGGTTTTGTTCAGAATTAGAAAAAAAAAAAGGGGGAAAATTCACCTTTTCACACCATGTAAAGTCAGACTGTCAGCTCTTAATAAAGTAAACAAGCTAATACATTGAATTTTAAAACAGTAACAACAAAAACAAAAACTACTACCATGTGTAGGTATCAAAGATATTCAGCAACTGAAATCTTGCTTCTGTATGTTTTGCCAGTGATCTTAACTGGTTATTTTTAATCTTGGTAGAATATAATCTCTTAATAAGGAAGATAAATATTATTTAAATAATGTTAATTGGCAACTGTACATTTCAGACATAACAAATTGTCATTTTTTCAGTTTCTCTCTTTTTTTTCTTTTATTAAAGAAAGATCTGCAATAGAAAAGATTTTTAAAACACAGAACAAAGACTAGTTTGCATCCACACTGGCAAAGGTCCATCATATACCTAGCAGTCTTTCACACACACAACCCACACCTTAATTAAACCAAAGCCTTGTGACAGCTAACCTTTGTGTGCATTAATTAACAAATATGTTACAGTGACAGTCTCAAAGAGAAAACTAACACTTACTCATTTGATTTAACGGAAATATATTTGGCATAATCCACAAGAAAACATTCTGTTAGATAATGATCTGTACAGGACATGATTGACTTAATAACTGCTCTACACCAGCATTTCAGTTCCTTGCTAAAAACCACACAAATCTGAAAGAAAAAACAAAGACAGTAACTTCTTCTAAACAGAGCTTGTTATACTGATGGCTTTTTTCAGAGGCAAGAATGTAGTATTTATTATACAGACCTCAATTTTCTTTCTATCTGCAAGCATTACAGTTTAAGTAGCTATGAAGTTTACAYTGAAGTACATATAATATACATGGATGCCATTCTCTACCTTACTACACACCAATATTCAAAGAAGGTTAACGCATAGCTAGGATACTTTACTCCCAAACCAACAGAAATGCCACTTCTTTCTCTGTACATAATGCAATTTCTCTCTCTGTGTACATAATAGAGTAATGATTTTACCTGGCCTTCTTCTAACGTTAGTGGTTTTATTTCATCTGCATCTTGATAAGATTTGTCATAAAACTGATTCATTTCAGCATTCAGGTTTTTATATTCTTTTTCGTTGACTACATAAGGCCCACATCCTTTTACAGTAACCCAAAAGCAACCTGGATCTTCAATCTAATTAAAAAGTGAAACACAGGGAAGGAAAAAGAAAAAAAAAAAAAAAAAAAAAAAAAAAAAAAAAAAAAAAAAAAAAAAAAAAAAAAAAAAAAAAGAAGAAGACGACAGATTAAAACAAATAGTATTATCTCTCACTAAAACGGTGAGATGTTGTTAAGGACATCTGAGCAGTAAAAGCTAAAGTAAGACTTAAAGACAGATACCTTAAAAATTATGGCAACTGACACTTCACATACAGAATGTTAACAAGAAAAACGTATTTCTGCCTCAGATCACTAGTTCACTAAATGATTTCCCACCTCGGAAGTTTCTTTAGCATTTCAGTTAAGAAAACACGTGCATTATAAAAGGTAATAATGTTATTTTAAAAATTGCTTAGATTGAACGTTGTAAGTAAAGTGCAAACACAAAGCTTTGTAATTTCACAGTCTTCAAGAACTATGAAAAAAAAAAAGAATTCCATAGATGGACTTTTCTTCATTCTTGGAAAACCTAAAAGACATGCTTCTTTAAAATGTGGCCATAGGTTTCTGCGCAGGCTTTGTAAACATTTATATCACAGTATTTCAGATAATCTGGATCCCCACTGTTCCAGGGCAACAACTTTTTCCGAAATGTTTTACGGAATTCAAGAGAAACTAGTACTATATCATGTTTAAGATTATATAACACATCTTCCATTTTAGGTTTCAGTAGTGTCCCTACTGATCTCTTTTGAAATGAAATCAGGATAAACACCTAAGAGAAATGAGAAAACATACACACGAGGGGTCAAATACAGGTTGTGTAACAAATGTCTGCTGAATGGCAATACAGAGGCATCATCTTATTTCTAAATTTGTCTTCCATAGAGCTTCACTGAAGCAAATAGCAATTCTTTCAACATTTAAAATTATCAGTATACCTCTAATATCAAGACTTCCATCATTCTCAGCTACTGAGTCTTCTTTAACACTGCTGTTAAAAAAAAAAAAGAAAAAATTTAATTAACCATTTTTAAAGCTGCCATTAGTTTTGAAGCATATCCGAGGAGTGTACATACACAGCAGGCACAAAGATTTTGGCTGCTTTTGAAAGGGTTATTAATGGTGGCAGGTAATGTGTGTTTAAAACACGTTCAAGGGTTTAAACCTGCCTTCTTGATAAGGCACTATTTTGAAGCCTAGTTAAGACTCACCATTCACATTCACATACAACCACATCCATTTTCAGTACATCAGAACACACTATTATCTTCAGTCTATTTTCAGTATATAKGCCATTGTCTCACATTTGAAGGTCAACAGAAATATTACAGTTGAAAACAGCATTGCAACAATCTAGGTACCTGACTAAATGAACAGAAACACCACAGAGGAATGCTTGTATCACTAAAAAACACAATGGAGTTGCAACCTTAGAAAACGATTTTAACACAAGGGAAATCTTACTGACATCTCACATTATCAAAGTGGAATGCAAATCGCTTTAGCTTGTAGATAATACATTATTCCATTGTAATTCCTAGGTACATTATGTTAGGATACAGACAGCAGATTCATACATCACACCTTCATCGATATAATGTTTAGCCTACTGCTCACAAGAATTTACCCTAAAAGCAGGTGCCCAACAAAACATTCTGGGAGAGGAAAGTCAAGACATTGGGCATCCACTTCTAAAGCTAGTGTTGAACAAGTTAGTGCTGAATCAAAAGCAGTACCTCTGGCCCTGTGGTTGTATTAGCAACATGCTTTGCTGAGATGGTGCTAATTACTCCAAGTTCAACGCTACAACAGAACAGCCAAGCTTATTTCGGAAGCTGTACCTAGTAATATACCACAGAAGTGTCCCAACAAGATCTCTAGCACTGCACTGTAATACAGTCTACAAAGATACATATTCCTTCCTCAGGCACCTAAGGATGCTTTAATTTCAAAAATTACATGAGATGCAAACAACTTCCCTTCATCCATCTGAGAAGGGCAAAACCAGTAATAAAAAAAAGGCATTACAGATGAAGTATACCCACAGAAAAGACTTGCTCTCCTAACCTAATTCTAGTAATCATACATATCCATTAAAGTACTAAGAAGTAAATGAAAATAGGAATGTCTGCATAAACCCCAGGGCAATACCAACATCATGAAGGATATTTAATTCAGAAAGAAGGAAGAACTGACAAACCTTCTCACTCTAAACCACTGCCTTGTGGCAAGCATATGGGAGGAGGCAAAAAGGATGCCTAACTACGTAACAACCTACCTCTGGTATAAACACTTCCRGAAAGGGAACTAGTTGCCCTTCTCAGCCACTCTCCCTCCTCCCAACTCATCCTGTCTAACAGAGTTCTCAAAAAATGTAAGTGAAGAAGACCAAAGAAGATAAAGGAAAAGACTGCTAAGAAACTTTTTTCCCCAGTTTATTCCTCCCATCTCCATAGCTTTCTTCACATCTTGCACTATATTCCTCCTCAGAGGAGCAAAACCTCTAACCTTAATCACCAGCCGCATTATGGCCACAAGCGCTTAGTCGAACACCGAGGCCGACACCCTGGCACTCTCCTCAGAAGCTTCCAGAAGCAGCTAACGAGGCAACGTGTCATCAGCTAACTTTCCCGCGCGCGGCATTAACTAAAGTGCGCAAGCGCAGCTCCGCCCAGTGCGCACGCGTATAGAGGGAGCGCGCCGCCGACTGCGGCTATTGCGCATGCGCTGCGGGCGAGGGCGGAGCGGTTAAAAGCGGCGGGAGGCGAGCGCGAGCGCTTTGCGGACTGTGTGGGCGTTGCGCTGTGGCGAGTGGGCTGTCGGTGAAAGCCCTCCCGTTCTCCTGCCCCTGCCCCAGGCTGGGAGGGGCGCCGGCGTCCCGCCGGACTGAGGGGCGAGGCGGAGCAGCTGGAAAGCAGCGCCGGGCCCGCGCCGGGCGGCGGTCGCTGCGGCACGGCCTCCTGGAGGACCCGCGCTCTGAGGCGGAGTGTGCTCCTAAAAACTTAGTGAAATCAGGCAGGTAGGGAGAAAGCAGGTGTTGCTTGTTCACTGAAGTGCAACTGTACACCTTAAAAAAAAAAAAAGAAAAAAAGAAAAGAAAAATCCTCAGCTGAAAACAGCTTGTTGGGAGTGCCTCACAATGTGCAGGTTTTAGAGAAAAGATTATTTCATTCCCACATCTCAAACTCTGTGATAAAACAGCTATCTAGTTGTTTGTTCATTCTGTTGTATTCTATCCCCGTTTGCATTTAGGCTTAATTTTTTTTTCAGCCTGACTTAGCTTTCTGTCTGCATTTACACAGACAGCACACCAGCCTAGGAGAAGGGGACAGAACACGCAGCTGGGAAGTAAAGACTGTTTTGTCAGCAGCCCTTACTTAGACTGGCTCAATGTTTTGCAACTTCAGCTTTAGTCATCAGTATTTTTTAACTTAGTGCTACAAAACACTTATTGTCTGTATATACCAAGACGTTCATGTTTCCATTTAACGATTGCCCTCATTTTCTGTGTAGACGTAGCATTTTTATTACCTTTTTTGTATTTTGATCTTCAAGCTCCCCCTAGTGGGTGGTGTTGGTTTTATTGGTGCAGAAAGAATGTATTTTAAGTTTCACGAAACAATCTAAAGGTGGAGAGGCAGACTATTAATTTAAAAAGTAGAAATTACAGATTTATTATTGTACTGTTTTTGACACACAGCACAAGCTAAATTAGAATTAAAGGCTAATACAGAAATAATTCAAAGCATGCTGGTTTGTAAAAAATTGCATAAGAAAATAACCTGTATTGAGGTTGCTGATTCATTTCTTCCCTAAAAAAATACTTTCTAATAGCCACTTTCTACCACATTAGTAAACTAGTAGAATATCCACAAAACATAACAATGACAGATCAGCAGGAAAATTCTGCAGTAAGTCTGAAAGATCGGATTGCAAAAGATAAAAGCAGTAGGAGATTACATAATTATTTTCCATTATCATTTGCCACTTACAGAGACTAAAGGATTTTTTTCTTTAAGCTTCTGTCTGCAGGAACAGAACTTAGCCATTGTTACTGCAGAATAGCAATTAAAAGTGCTTCTGCTAACTACCCTAAATTTTTTTTTTCTAGTTTCTATCTATCTACCATTCCCAGACTGACAGAATAGCATCCATTTACTGCATCACCAGCTCAAAGAGGAGTCTTTCATTCTACACAGAAAGTGCAAAACCAGAGCCCAACCAGTTCTTTATTGCTGCTGTATTTTTTTTTTTTTTAAGATTTGTGTATCTTTTCAATGTAACTTGTAGAACAGCCTAGAAATGACTCTGATGACTTTTTGTTCATTTATAATAATTTAAAGATCATGTTGAAGCCAAAATGTTTGTTACCACAGACCTCACAAACACAATTGTTAACGTGCCCTTCCTTTTCATCTTTCTGGTTCTACAGTGGCCAGTGTTAAGCTCTAGAAACTAAAATCATGCAAGACATTAATAGAGGGCGCTTTCTTTGCTTCCTCTGCTCTGTTTTTCTCATTTTGCTGTCTCCTTCATGTCCAGAAGAATTAGAATATTCTGAATGAGATTATAATCATAATACACTGTTACAATGAATCAGGAATATTTACCAGAGGTATAAACATTTCAATGGGGTCTGCAAGACCAAAAACAGTCTGAGCATTTTCAGATAAAAGAGAAAGATAATTGAAATGAATGCTGCAAACAGACTCAATTTAATGAAAATATTGTAGAAGTTTTAATTGAAATACAGAACACAAAGCTTTCTGCTCAGCTCTACTGGCTAATAAAAGTCATCATTGATTCTTCTTCCCCATGGAAGAGATCTCACATCACCACCTCACTTACTCCACTTGTAACACTGAAGAAACAAAACAGACCAAAAATCCTGGCACCAGCAAGCAGCAATGCTTCCTATGAAGTCTTCAAATCTCATAACAAAGATGCATTTAAGAAAATAGTACCTTGGAAACATCTGCTTACACATTTCAACATCCCACATGCTGCTTTGTAACTAACTCAAAAGTTCTATCTTTTTCAGAGCTGAACAATTTATTTTTTCTAATTTAAAATTGTCAATATCTTTTAAAGTAAGTGTGATAACAATAGAGAATGGCTGCACTCAATCTGATAGCTGACTTAGATTATGTCCAAATTACAAATTTCAAAAGGTAAAGTTTTGCATCACTACCATTAATAGAAACAATTTGGGTGTATCAAATATAAACATTAAGTTTAAAATCAAAATTAGAAGACAATCAGTAAATTTTAGCAAAGTTTACATATAAACATATGCATGGGCTTTCCCCAAAATGAGAGAGAGATTAGACTGGAAGACTTCAACAAAAATAGAATGAACACATTACACTTGTTCAACTGATAAGTCTGGGAAACATAGTAAAATAATTATTGAATTCAAAACATATTTATTCTGAACATATGTTCACTTAATTTTCAGTGAGAAAAGAACCGGTGTGACCCAAAGGACCACTGTTACATCATATTCCACATATTCCACTATCAGTATGTAAGTAGAATAAGGTGGTAATGGTTCAGTATGATTACCATCTAATTACTGTTAATCATATAATGAAGTTGATGGTTGTGTCGAATTTTCAGTAGTCACATGTATATCATAACTGGCATAACTGTGCAGTTTCAGAAAATCAAAGAATTAGATATACATAAATCTCAAACCTATATCCAAATGGAATGCTTTGGCAGGGCAGTAAATTACTTTAGTCTCTGACTAAAAGAAACACTAACAATGAATACAAATGTAATTAAATATATTTAATTTTAAACCAAATGCATGCTATAATCTGCTATTGTAATCTGAATTACTAGATTTTATCATCACTGGGTTCATATGTTTATATTTTGCTTGAATATTAACATAAACAGAAAGATCATTGATGTTTTTTATTACTATCCTGTGAAATATACTGCCTTCTTTCATTAGATCTTCAATCTTCTTATCTGTTGACAAGGTCATTTTCTTTTCCCCTGTATAATCTGGATCTTCTGGATATAACTCATCTCCTGTGAAAATAAAAACAAAGTTTTAGTTATACATTGCCCATCTTATTTTTCAGCCTTTTGACTGAACAATACTAGCAAGTTTTAAAACTTTTATCAGGACATGAAACTCAGTGGGAATAGATTTCACAATATAAATGTATATTGCCTCCGTACTTTTCCGTATTTAACAATATGGCCACAGTATCTGTCTGTCTAAAGTATCTGTTGGTGACACAACAGGGTACATTTTAGGTGTTGTAATAAATGTTCCCAGTGCTCTCACTAACTTATGAGTCTTATGAGATAGGAATTTATGTTACAGGGGAAAACAAGAGAAAGATTTTTCCAGATAGGTGAGGGTAACCTACAGTAGGACTAAGAATAGAAACTATTACTTCACTCTTTTGTTGAAGAAAAGAATGTGTTTTGCCATATAAATGTATGTGACTCTACATGAGAGCCAATGTAATAGTACAACACAGAAATTTTAGAGATAATTGTAACAATAAAAAAAAGAGAACAGGAGAAAGCAAAAAGAAAACTAATTGGGACAGGGACTTTAATTATTAAGACAAGAACAAAAATGTATACGATTCATGAAATGAAGGACGTAAGTAAGAGGAAAGGGGAAAAAAAAGAATGAGTCTTTAGATCATTACATCATCACTACAATTCTGAAAACTGATGCTGCACCTATGCTTATCTGCTTAATCTTTCAAAGTCAAGTGGACAACTGAAATCAATGAGAATTCTCATTAAAAAGGCCCAAATAGGAAGAACTCTGATATTGTGCAGATAAAAAAAAATGGAAATAACTTGAAATGACAAAGTTTCTTCATAACTTAAGGTATTAATGGCAACCATATGATAGCTGAAGTTTAATGAGATTATGATTAAGTGCAGAAATAACTATGCTTTCCATATGGTCCAGCAGCTTGTCTCTGACAGTGGCCAACATGAACTGTATCGGAAGAAAGACAAACAGCAGGAATAACTTGACTTCTAAGAATATTTTTCTTCTCACTTATAGTATGATTTATGCCATGTGGTATAAACCCCCAGCTTTTAATATATTTATGAACTTTCACTTAGTTTCTTACCTGGTAATAGCTGAATGTAGCCATCTGAAGCAGTTAAAGTCACTGACATCCAACGTTCACATCCTTCTAGAGCGCGTTCACAGCTGAACTGATGTAGCTCATGAAGTGAGGAAAAGTTGCACAACCTACACAATTCATAGAACTGAGGAGGAGCAAGCCATATTTCCTGAGATTTAAAGCGTTCAATRGCTTCTGCAGGTGATGACCACTGTAAGAGGGGAAAAAAAATTGAAATAATAATTTCATCAGCAAATACTGAAAGTATCAGTAACTTTAAAGTCCGTAGCACTAGCAAGGAAGCCTTCACAGAATAAGAATATGAAGCAGTCTAACTTTTCTGAATGCAATAAAAGCCACATATAATCTATGCCAAAATAAAAGCAAAAAAAAATGATTCAAAAAGCTTGAAAATGTAATTAAAAAAAATCTGTTACATTTCTTCCTATAAATAATCCTTCATTTTACATGGCATGCCACCTTTGGAACCTAAAATTCAATCTAGTTTTAAGAACTTGACTAAAAGTCTACTGAAAAAAAAAAAGAAAACCAAAACCTCAGTGAGAACTCAGTGAACAGAGGTTGCTACCAATGCTTCAACAATTAATTGAAGATTATCTCTAAACAGCTGCTTCCTATATACATTGTTTTCAGAGCAGACCTAAATACTCTACTTATCCTATTTAATAAACATGGAGTTCTTCTAGGTGTGTAAACTATTCCTAATCTTGATCTCATCTCATATGACGACCTGGATAACGTAAAACAGGTGAATAAACATGTACAGTAGATTTTGCCAATATTAACAAATAAAAAACTATTAACAAGCACAAGCACTTTGAAGGTAAGATATCAAGTGCTTTTAAATTTCTGTAAGCAAGATCGGTTAAATAAAGTACAGAAACATTAATGATACCAAAAACATTAGGTAAAATTTTACAGAACTGCTTGGTTTGTCACCAACTTTTAGCTTGCTTTCAAATTCTTTTCAGAAGCTTAAAAAAAAAGGTTTGTTTAAAGTCTGATGCATCTGACTGAATTGTTTTTAAAAAGATCCACCAGTCCTTACTCTGTTTTACCCTTTCTGACTAAAGATATCAAAAATCAATATAGCTTMATCATATTAGGTAAAATATTCCACCTAACCCTACAAGAGATCAAAATTATTAGCTACTCTGGCAGCCCCAAAAGACTCAGGACATACCACGGAGCATTTCCAAGCGTACTGAATGCTGGAGGGCAGTAACAGCAGTGCCCCATTGATACCTCATGAACTGAGCGTGCAGGAGTCTTCCAGAAAAGTCGTCCACCTTCCAAACAGCGTAATTCAAGGTGTAAACGGTATGGAGGCCGAACAGGTCCTCCAGCATAAAGCTTTCTGTGCCATAACCTTCCAAAAACTCATCCTCTTCTACCAGATATTCCAGCAGCACATTTGATTAAATATTGACTATAAACAGAAATGTACGCAAGGGCAGGACTATCAGGAAGAGGCGCGCTCATTCCCATTGCTCCCACGTAAAGGGAGAGTTATTAGGACGTCCAGAGTTCTGGGTAGCTCTTTGATCGCCTTGTCACCTGCCGTGCAAGTGGGAGAAGGAGGGTGAACAGGGGGCTGCGTGGGGCGGAAGGAATTCGCCCGCTGCTTGCTGCCGCTCGGACAGCGGCAGGMGCTCCCACCTGGAAGGCTGTCACCTCCCGGTCGTCCTGCGAGGTGCACGGCGGCCGCGCCTCCAGGCAGCACAGGTAGAAGGCAGTGTCGTAGCGCCGGCCGCCGCGGCCAGCCCTGCCGACGGGGGTGAGCCAGTTGCTCCATTCCTGCAGCGCCCAGATGTTGGGGACGCAGCCCAGGTGGCGGCAGAGCTGCAGGAAGCAGGCCGGGTCCTCCTGCACGCGGCGCCGCCAGCGGCCCAGCTCCGCGGCGGGCGGCAGGCGCTCCCCGCGCAGCGGCCGCGCCGGCCCGCGCCCCGCCGCCGGCCCGCGCCCCGGCACCACCAGCAGCACCCCGGCCTCCTCGAAGGTCTCCCTGATGGCGCAGATGCGGAAGGCGACTTCCCCCGGCAGCGGCGAGCCCAGCCGCTCCCGGAGGCTGGCGAAGAGCGGCGCCCGGCTGCCGCCCGGAGGCGGCGGCTTCACGAGGCCCAGCCCACAGTGCGGCGCGGCGGGCAGCAGCCCCAGCCACTCAGCCGAGAAATCCGCCGCCTCCACCAGGCCTCCCGGGAAGACGTGCGCGCTGGGCAGGAAGCCGCTGCGGGAGCTGCGCTGCAGCAGCAGCAGCTCGTAGTCATAGGGGCCGAGCGAGGAGCGCGCCGGCGCGCCCGCCGCCAGCAGCAGCGTCGCCGCTTCCCTCCAGTGCCGCAGCCGCGAGCTCATCTT
>NW_028186150.1:1350662-1360274 GCF_003343005.1 Rhea americana
GCCGGGCCCGGCCCGGCGTCACCTTAATCGGGCAAGCGGTGCCCTCGGGGGCCCAGYTTGGGTGAATACCGAGGGTGGAGGAATTTTTAATGCCCATCCAGCCGCTGAGATAAATCTCAGAAAAGTAGTCATCTAGTAAGAAAAGTCATATACCTTCTCCTACTATGTAATGTGAAAAATATAATTAAATGTTAAGCAGAAGAATTTTTACAGGGAAATAACTTACCCTCTTGCCAGACACACAGCAACCTTTAGTATCTGAACCTTAGATACAGATCCCTTAGACCTTTAGTATGTCTACATGCATACCAAGCAGAGAGAAYCTATTAGTAAAATACTAAGGACTACAAATTATTTTAGCAGAGATTTCTTGCTTAGTTAAAATCAGTTCAAATCTGTGCTTAATTTTTATATAAATTACTTCACCTTAGTCAAACAATAGACATTCTTTGAGAGCTTAAATACTTATTTAAAGTACTTTATCTGTAAAAAGTACTTACCYGTAAAAATATATTTAGATTAATATTTGAGAATGAGGTGTCTGTGAACACATATATGCAGATATTATATGTGTTTTAACAGTGTTACTGGCATGTATCATACAGAATCTCCACCTATTCAGAATCCTTGTATTGCTGGTTTAAGGTAAAGGTAAAGGTTTGCCATTTTAAGTTTTGGTATTTTAAGTAGGAAGTACTCATGTACAGATAATGAACACCATCATTTTCAAATCAACTGTACATACAGGAAACTCTTGCTACAGCAAAAATGCAATGTATGATATCCCTGGAACRTTATAACATCCCTTAAGAAAATCTGATAATAGACAGTGGTGCAGATTATGCYGTCATCTTAAAAGAAGTTTCTAAACTTGCTCTGCAGCTTATTTTTTGCACAAAGCAGTCTAAAGTCTTGCAAATGCTAGTATGTTAGGCAAGAATATTCTGGAAAAAAACCTTCATTGGTGTATGGTGGTCCTAAATTTGGCAGATCTAGCTTCACAGACATTGTTGCATGAGGGGAAACTTTAGTGTGTGGCTTTAGTGTGTGTTGCACCCTCAACAATATACAGAGCCTGTGGCTAGAGAAGTAGTTATGTGGTTGGTTATACGGCTTGCTTACGGCTGTTCTCAGCATTTGAAGCAGTCCTTTGGGATCAAATACAGCAGAGAGATTATTCTGCACTCCAGTTCCTACCTTTTTCCAGACCGTCTCAGGGTAAGGAAGACATCTTTTTCTCATACCAATAGTAGCCTTCCTAACTCAAGGGTCAGCAACATGACAGGGAATACAGGAGACTAACTTGGAGAAAAGTCTCCCCATAGCAAAAGTTAGAGGTATTTGTAACTATTCCTGACACTCAGTAAGAAATAAGAGAAGCCTGGAGAGTCAGATCTCCCTCTAGATATAAATGATTTTTTTAAAGTGCTTTTGCTAAAAATTAAGAATTCAAACCGTCTTTCATGCAGCTTGTATGCCAGAACATACAATAGCCTCAATTCAATGGACCCTGAATACTTTTTGTATTTCAGTTAGTTGTTTTGAAAAACAGACCGTGCTGTACTGAAAAATAAAGCATTCTGAAGCTATGCAAAAGTAATATCAAATGAAACACTGATTACACTGATAATGATTCTTTGCAGGATCATATTTCAGCAATGTAAAGATTACTTCAATGCTTTTCTCTCCAATTACTGTTTATGAGACTTCTGAAGAATGAAAAGCATTGATTCCTTTAAAGAAAAAAGATTCAGGTCACTAGAGATATAGAAATGATTGTAAAATTAGCTTTCTGTTTTTCCATGTCTAGAATACTGAGCAATTGAACCACTTACTTCATTTATGTTACATCATTGCATAAGTTATTTTGTGTGTCTGCTGAATTACAGATGAGTGCAAATCACACCACTGCAGTAATAAATTTTAGATGAAAAACAAAATCCACCACTATTTCACAATTTAATTTGGCTTAAATAATTTCCTGTGAGTTGCATACAATTACAGTAGGTCAGTTCTTGGTTTAATTTATTCATACTTGGTAAAAGTTTCCATCTCCCCGCAGATACAGTGCCAACTAACAAAATGTTCTAACCAAAAGTATTAAGTATCAAAAAGGAAGAGTTTAATGAGCATGTCTACTACTTCTTAAACTGGCTTATTTCAAAACAGCAGATTTTAAAGCTTTTAGATTGGTTAGTTCATGTCATACAATGAATAGCCAAAGGTACTGAAATATAAAAAAGTAAATAGATTATTAATTGTATATTCTACCAAGTAGTGTTTCCAAAATGTGAGTAAATGTCAAATCTAGAAAATTCAGGGTTTTAATTATAGCGTCATTATGGAGACTGGCCAAAAATGAAACGAATTTATAGCTACCTTCATATAAAATAATATTCCGACCGATCAAAGCAGATCAGGAAACTAGGTTACAGATAGCATTAAAAACACTGGAAACGTTCTACTTCCAACAGGCGCATAATGGATTACAGCTTTCATGAAAACTGAAATTATGTTTCTAATTCTGCAGCCTTTAATTACATGACTAATCTTTACACGTATAATTTCTCACTAAGCTGAGCAATGGCTTGTATGAATAAAGATTCATATTGTTTCTTTTAGGACCCAGAAATCAAATGTCTGTCTAGCTCGCTCTCTYTTATGTATGTGTATATATACATATATATGTACACACACACATATATACATATAGTTACACATGCATAAGTTGTCAGTTGGTAAGACAGTGTCACATTTTGTGGGTTTAGTAGTCCTCAGGCATTTTGTATGGTATAGACACTTAAATATTTTATTTTGTGTTCTCTTTCTCTTTTTTTCTCCCAAAAGATTATGCTATCTCTCTACGGCTACTTCAAGATCATACAAAGGAATTGCATTTGAATTTTTGAATTATTTTTTCCATAATATAGCTGTATGACCTAATGTTTGCTACTTTTATAAAGAAATTCCTGTTTCTTAAATTCATATTTTATCCTATAAAATTCTTTAATCCCAACACGTATATCAGAATATATGTATTCTTTGCATATTTGTGTGCAAGTGACAGACTTAACAGATCACAGATTTGACTGATAATTTTAAATCATAGTGGAAAACTGACTAAAACAAATTCAAATGAGGTAAAAGGCACAGTTTATATATTTCTACTATGATTGAGACTCCTTTTTCTATGCATTTGAATTAGAGGTAGCCTTTAGAAAATTTATTGGGTTGTTTAGTTTGATGGAAATGTTACTAATTATATGGTAGATAATGTCATATAGCAATAGTATAAATCCAAGAAAACATGAAGTTTAGTAATAAATAAATACATAGATAAAAAAGACTTGATACTGTGGTGGCTCCAGAAGTGGATTCGTGACATAAAATAGAACTATAGTAGATATTCTGGCCAAATTATGGGCTGTGAGCCTTGAACGGAACAATGAATATAATTACCTTTACTAAGTAGTCTCTTTACCCTATAGACATGTAGTTGCCCAYGTGGCTTCTAGTCACATTACTTCCAGCATGAAATGCTGTTTGTGCTTGGCATTATAAGAAGGTGAAGAACATTTACGTCAGTTAGATGCCACGTGACTTTTCACCTTTCCAAAGGTTTAATGAGTGGTAACTGATTAAGCTTAATTTCCGACTGCTTCACAATACTGCACAAACAAGGTGTCAGAATAGATGACAGAATCCAGCCTTCTGGGACCACCTCCTTCCAACAAAAGTCTCTTGTGCTGTGAAACAGAGAGGAAAGGGTTGTCTTTCAAATAACATTGACATCAACTTGTGACAAGTCAAAATATTTTTACTCTCAGTTCTGTACTGAGTTAATCAGAGAATGGGTCGACAGTTTCACAAATGCTGTATCCTTTGTCATACTGGATATAAGACACTACCTCCTTACAGACAAGCCATAGCTTAACATTCCGATGCTGGTGTACTATATTTAATAAAAAACATACTTTGCTAACATAAGATTAAGGCATATTTGCATACATCTGCTTTGCTTTTCCTGTCTGTCCCTCAACACAGATAATTTTTTATGAGAAAAAGACATTCTTTTCTAATTCCACTTTTACTGTATGCTTACCATAGCAAATGCTGCTCACGTGTAGACTACGATTTTGTCCAGTTCTCTTCCTGCATTAAAAGACTTACATAATCGTATTGAGAGAAAGCACTTAGAGATCCATAATCCGTTGGTCTTTCTGAATGACTTTTTACATAATGAAAATCTGTGAAGGGTAAATATGTTGACTAGGAGTTCCATTAACACTTAGTTTTTTTTTCCTGGAAAATGTATATGAACAAAACACACCGTATTTGAGGAAAAAAAGCCCATAACCAATCCTTTCAGACCACAAACAATAAGCACTTGTTTAACTTTTAATCCAGAGTTAATGACATCAGCCAATTTACTCATTTTTCAGTAACTGCATTCACATAAAAAACACTTTTCATATTTACATGAAGACTTTTGAAACTTTTATATTCATAATGCTATGGGTTTCATGTTACATTCAATTTACAACATGAGGAGAGTCATTTTAATTATAGTTCTGTGTTCATTTTGTTAGTAAATTAAAAAAGTCTACAAATTTATGCCTACAGACTGTGAATCCCATAATAAAATTTCAGATTGCTGCATTTAACAAAAACAGTTTGATAGTTTGATACTACTATTGATAGCTGTTGCTACCAATACCACAGGACCAAATTTCATAGTCCTTAAGTTGTTTACRTCTTTAGTTGCAGTGAATGCAAGCTTTGCTGGATGAAAGAGTGCAGAGTTTGGATGCAGTAAGAATCCAGTATGTTAGTCTTCTCTAGTTTTCAATCTCCCAAGCCAGAGAGCCACTTTTACCCAGGCAACAGTACTGAACAAGCAGTGCGGAAGGCAACATCATACATGTTATCCTGAATCCTATTGGTGGCTGTTTCCTAAGGCAAAGATTTCTTGATTTGTCAAGACCACTGATTTCCTTGTAGTATAAATTAAGATACATCACTCTATTCAAGTTTGGTGGTTTGAGAGGGGCATGTTTATTTAAAGTAAGTTCTAATTTGAGGGCTTAGTATATCAGTTCAATTACTTTGGTTGAAATAGGAACTTCTCATTTAAAGGAACTCTTTGACAAGCAATATTAATTTTTGTTTGGTTTTAATTACTGCTGCAATCCATCCAATAAGTTATACGAACGTACTTCATTTTAAGATAAACAAACAGTGGCAGTAACAAGCTTTATACTAAGTGTAGAAAATACCACACCTGTTCTGACAAAAAACAATGTAATTTAAGTCAGTGATAAAATTTTAGTATATAACAAATTTGCACTAAAATGTATATATGTTATGAATAAAGACAAAAGAATTGAAGCAGAACAAGATTGAAATTAAGCAATGAGGATCTTCTGTTGCACTGAAAACACAGTAACATTCTCAGTCACTGATCAGCATCAGAGTATTTGTATTTTTATCATACTATTTAAATACTCAGTATTTTGATGTTTGACTTTACATTTTTCACTTACAAAAATAGTTCTTCCAATTTCTCTTCTGTTGCATTCCAATGAGGAAAAGATCTAAGGCTGCAAATCTAGCACATTTATTTATGTCTTAATATAAAAGAAGCATCAGTTTCTTTCACATAAAATACAGTTTCATTGCTAATTCAAATATTTTCATGGTTAAATTGATAAAGATATTTAATCCTTCTCATTTGGGAGGCTGCATTCTCTTGGTATTCTTTATAGTAGAACACTCTGAGATRATTCAAAGCTGTCTAACAATAATAATTGAATAGTTAAGGACAGTTTCTGCTCCCACTTCAAGCACTAACATTATTTAGTGGAAAGAGCATCTTGCCCTGTGAAGGCCAAAATGCAGCTGTGAATTGTAGTTAGCAATTATTTATTTCAGGGAAAAAAAGTGCTTTAGAAGGAAGTTGTCACTGTAGTGTAATAAAATCAATTCAGGGGGAAATTACTTCTGCGAAATGGTGGTTTCATGTTATTTTGAATATGTGTACTGTTGTGTCTGACCTGTCACACTGAGTGTACATTTGTATTGATTGGGGTTTTTTTTAGGAGATTAATGGCAGGAACATTATCCATGATGGTGCCAATCCTCTGTTAGAGTTTTACTTAATCTTTTAATTTCATATAACCTAGATATAAGAGAGTTCACATTTTTAGGGACAAATTAACGATGAACTTATTTGCAGCATTCTTTGTCTGAAGATTTGAAAATGTTTTTTTTTCCAAGGTCCTGTCCTTTAAATACTATTTTGTATGCATACTCATAATGAAATAAGACTTAAATAATTATAGGCTACTTACATGAAGTCCTGGGGTCCTGTATTATTCAAAATCCAAACAATGAATGGACTGAAAATTTACAGCTCATCAACTCACGGAGGCTTGCTTTTGAAGATGAGATTACCTATTCTTAATAATTCTTCTAATACAGCTAACTTCAGTATTTCAAGACACAAAATAATAGGTACTACCATTTACTTACCCACACAGAGCCAGACTTTCATTACTTGCATTCTCAGAACATTTGGTTAAATCATCCTATCTTAGAAGGAATGTGGATTGTTCAAGAAGCACAGAATACTGTCCAACTTCTCATCTATCTTCACGTGAACTAAGTAATAGCGGAGTGGAGGCAGTGAAAATACCCATGAATCCTTAGTGACTGGTAGTAGCAATCGAAAGCTGTATATTATCCCCACAGCTTTTGCTGTATTTTCCATAAATATGTTTACTTGATACAATTGTGAAGGAGATTTTCACACTTAAAAAAAAAAATCAATACACAGCAATTTCACCATGTCTTTGTCTGGACAGATTGAAACAGTGCCAGTAAATACAGACTTGACTTTTAAGAGTGCTGTTTGGGATCTCTAAGAATCTAGATTCACTACATACTAAACACATCCTGTAGAATGATAGAAGAGAAAGGAGTGTGAAGTTTTATTACACTGTAAATCCCCATAAGAGTGGAGCCTAGACTGAATTGATGTGCAAAACTCACATTTTCCTTCCTAGTAATGGTATTCTACAAACATAAATTCCAGCCTCCTGTTTACATTATTTTTTCCCACCTACAAGTGACCAGATTCAAATGTGACATACACCTTTCCCCCCCCAAACCCAGTTCTCTTCAGCTTTAAAGAAAAATGTTTGCTGCAGTTTTTCAAATTATGCTTAGTTCCCAACTCAAAAAAATTAGCTCTTCAAGAATGCTGTCAACATGATTTGTTTAACAAGCATGAACTTGTAACTTCACCAGATACATTTGACTTTTTAATAATTTGTCCGTAATAATTAGTGCACTAGAATAACTACTTATTAAAAAAATGTATTACAAGGTCTTTATATTTGTCTGCAGAGTGCCCCGTATGTCTATGGCACTATAAAATATGTACAGAATATATGTACCCATTCTTGAATGGGTAATGTGTATTCACTTAAACAGAACAAATTTCCATAAATTACATAACACAAAACATAATACATAGGTCCTTAAAGAAGACATTGTAAAGTTAGTGTCAGTTCCCACACTTTTACATTTAAACATTTCTAATGCTTCCCCATAAAACTGYCAAAGTTCTATTCTATGCTGTTCTTGCATTTACCTCCCTCTGTATATACACCCTGCAGTGTATCAGATTAATTGAACCAGTAGTGGGTCCAGTCCTCCAGGCTTCCTCTTCCTCAAATGATTAATCAGACAAAACTGAGATACTTTCTTTTTTTCTGTTTTCTTTTTATTTTTTTCTGTGAATAATTCAGGAGCTTGCAGAAAGGTGACTGAACATATGTAAAACTCTTTCTGTCAACATGAGAGAGATGTTTTTGGATGTTTTGAAAGGTCTGCTTCTGCCATGGGTAGATTCATTACTTCTATTTTCAGAGTTAATTGTGAAGTTCAAACTGTTTGCTTCTACAGAAAGAATAATTTGAACTAGTGGTAAGAATTAGCATCTCTGCAGAGGAAGATAAAATCATAGTAAATATGGAAGAGAAACATGAGGCTTGTTAGTATTTTTCTGAATAAACRCCTCATTTTTTCTCTCTGGATCTGGAAAGTCATTAGTCATTAGTGTATGCTGTGCCAACCCATGCAACTGGGTTCTGTACAATCCCGTCCAAATCTACAAACAGTATTTTGTATCAAACATTGCTTGTTCTGTTTTCTCCATCCTCCTCCACACCACCCTCTGCCCAGCCACTAATTTACATTCTTTTATTGGGGTTTTCTTCCTTCCCCTCCTCTATAGTATCTTGTGTTTTTGATGAAAAAAATCTCCAGACATTCTGTTCACTTTGTCAAGCAAAACACCTGTGTTAGCCTCCAAATTTGTGCTGCTCTCAAATACTGTAAACAATGACCAGCAGCAAACATCAGAGCCTATTCAAGAACAAAAAATACAGGCTTCTGAGAAGAGTGCTCTATTAATAGCAGACAAATCCCTGTTATACCCAGTAGTGATAATACCCTGATACTTCATAGTTAACCATTACAAGTCCAGCAAATGAACACATCCTATTTTGCAGTCTGATTTGTATCTTTTTTCTTTAAGATACAAGAAGAAACAAATGGTGCATTTAGGATTTTGAGAGGCAGAAGTTTTGTTTTGTTTTGTTTTTCAAGTGCTAGGTTTGAATTCTCAGCTCATCCAAGTGACCCATTTCAAAATTAATCGTGAGGCATGAAACACTCGAGACAGACTTGAGAGAGATGGCTCGTGTCAGAGCCCACGCCGGCCTASGAGAGTTTTACCACACACACTGCCAGGACGATAGCGATAATGAGCACAGCGGAGAAAATAATTCCAGCTAGAACTTTGCTGATATCGCAGAAGGATTTATTCTCCTCCACAGAGATCATGCCAATAGAAGAAGCGCCCACACTCATGGTGGATTTTAGTTCAGCCCCAGGGTCTTGCTTAGCCTCTACCGTCCACTGCGGGACATTAACCTTCATTTCCATCTCGTACATCATCTCTCCTACCTGGTTGATTTCGTTTTCCAGATCCTTCAAATCCACAACGTCTATATTGTGCTCGGCCTCGTACTTCATGTTCTGGATGCTCATCGCCCTGGCAGCCACGCCAGAGGTTCCCCCACTCATGCCCGTCTGGATCAGGTGCTTCTTGGGGACGTTTAGTGGGAACTCATGGCCCAGCTCCAGGGCTCTCCTCATATCGATCTCCAGGATTTCTAGGCACGTGGAGAAAATCACCCAGAGCCTCTCGAACTCGGCTTTGTCCTCCTTACTCACGCTTTTGTCCTTCAGCACCGTGGTCAGCTTGTTCCGGTTGGCCACCGCCAGCTCCTGCGCTTTCTGCCGCGTCTTCTTGAGCTCCTCGCGCAGGTTCTGCGAGTCCGAGGTGCCGCCGATGGTCAGCACCATGTGCCGGTAGCAGGCGGTCACCCTGCTGAGCGCGTCCAGCAGCGCTTTGCACTCCTCCTTCACCATGGTGCCGGGGCTGCGGGGCCGCGGCCCCGCCGCGCCGCCGCCGCTCACCCGCTGCCGGGCGCGCGGAGCCGCCGCCGCCCGCCGCAGCCAGCACGCATGGCCGAGTGGCCG
>NW_028186150.1:1360984-1432215 GCF_003343005.1 Rhea americana
GGAGGAAGTTCGTGCGGCGCCGCGGGCGCGCCCGGCCGCGCAGGCGGGTCCCGCTCGCCCCGTCCCAGCTGCCTCCCCGCGCCGCCGCTGTAGCGCTGTAAAGCGACAGAAACATTGATCACGCCGCTGAACTTCAGCTCACCCCGCTGCCGACGTTGTTTATGCGAAGTCAATGCTCTCCGCTTCCTGCCAGGCGTCGTGGCGCCGCGGCCGAGCCAAGGCGCTACGGTACTTCAGCCGCTCGCTTGGGGAGAGCCTTGCGTTTCCTTTACCTCCGCTCGGGTTGTGTAAGAAGGCCAGTGGGAAGAGCTGGTCTGCAGTGGGGGATAGCAGTTAGTGGTCTGCAGTTAGCTCGATTCGAGTACATGCGGGTGCAGAAAACACTAGAGTCGCCCACTAGCCAAAATCATACTTTGCAGACTTCCCTTATGTTGGAGTACTGTTATGATGGCCAGCACTGAACACTAGAATACTCTAAATATGTATTTTGTGTGTGTAACCTAGAGTGCAGGAGTATTCTGGAAAAACAGACAAGATTGGTAACTTTGAGTACTACATAGCAGACTAAGCTGGGTTGTCTTTGTAGCACATGGTGTATCTTTAGCAAAGACAACTTCTGGAAAACTTAATTATTGTAACATATGCCTTCCCATATATCTCCATGGGTAACTAAATGGCTTCCTGATGCTGCAGTAACTTGAAGAAGATGTGGATACTTAGGATGGGGAAGAGTAACCCTTTCCTTTAACATGCTGCCAGGGTAGTGAAAGGTGAGCTGTGAGCAAGGTAGGATACCCTGAGGAGCAGGCTTCTGACAAAGCAGCTCTCTGTTGCTCAGCCCACCTTGAGGGAGCTAAGCAACGTTTCTTCTTCTGGATCTTGGTGGCTTGGAAGTTCAGTCATCTATCTGTGACTTTCTTTTGCTCTGGCTTTGCTTTGGCCCTAGTAAGTCACAGGCAGCTTCTGTTGCGAGTTTGATACTCGTGGAAGAAGATGCTTTATAACTTTAGTAGGTTGGCAAGTTATTACAGAGAAAACTGAGCTCTCTACCAGTTTGTATGTTGTGTTAGTCTAGGAGAAGTGAATCGATAATGCATGTTTTCCTAGTAGGAATGAAGAAGCAAGGGATGATTTTGATCTTCTTGTAAGCAGGGTCTTGTAATTGCTTAATCATTGTCAGGTGGAAAAAGGATTACACTTGGTTTGAATCTGGAGTCTTATGTGGCTTGAGAGTTAAGCTTATTGCTAACTAAATTATGCATTTTATATATAGTAGCTGCATTTAAAGTCTGCTGCACATCACTGAAGTTACTATTCTTTGCAGCATATCACAATTTTGAAACTATGCTTCTCTAAAACTAGAAAGCAAAGGGTGGGCCTTACTGTGTTAGCAACATGTGACCTAAGCCTGAAGAGGGCAGTATTTATAATCTGTATCAGATAATGCGTAAGTGCATCTTCAGATGTACCACGTGGGAAGAAAGGGACTGTTCGTTAGATTAGTTCTAAATTAAGTTAGGTTGTATACAGTTATCCAGTTCAGGCAGATTGAGGATATTCTTAAAACTACTCAGTTGTAGCTTGTCAGATAGGCGTGCCGTTCTGAAAATCAAAATCTTGATAATAATTTCAAGCAAGATGCTGACTAGCTGAAGTCACCTTGTTCYGGGAAAAGTATTAGGATGAAGTCTAAAAATCCTTAGAAGTGAATGAGGAAGCAGTGTAATGGGTAAGAGGAGAAATGCATTTCCTGTTTCTATGGAAAGGCTYATTTAAAACAGACATTAAGAGCATATTCTTCCTATACTGGTACCTTTAAAAATGTTTGTAAAGTACCGTGTGATGCTTCTTGAACATGCTTGAASTTGTTTAAATCCTCTATCTCATTTCAGTAGACTTGAGTAGAATTTTAAGTAAATGCAAATCTGCTTTGTGTGTAGCGCATTATGGAGTATCAAAAGACCAGCAGTGGTTAAAATCATTTACTTCACTTGTTAGAACAGTTTACCCATTAAGTTGTTTCTCACCTTCCTCCTCCGCCTGCTGAGGGAACTGGTGTAACTCTACATGTTTTTCATAAGCAGATATTTTAATCTGATGTTTAAGCTTTTA
Source organism: Rhea americana (assembly GCF_003343005.1). NCBI lineage: Eukaryota > Metazoa > Chordata > Aves > Rheiformes > Rheidae > Rhea > Rhea americana. Next base: position 1,363,097 of record NW_028186150.1, read on the forward strand.
GAATGAAGTGCTAGCCAGGAGGGTAGCCAGTTTTCATATTGAGATGCACAAAAATCAATGTAAGTAATAAACAAGGAATGTATTATATTTCTATCCAGTTGTCTGATATCAGAGCAATCTGAACTCAGGTAATCAAGAAAGCTCATAATTTCTGGCTTCAAATGTCTTGCACTTTAGTCTTGCGCTGAATTGGTATCAACATTATATCTGCTATATCAGATATTATTAATCTGCTGTGAGCAGTGGTGTTCTGTCACTCCGTAGTCAAGAAGCTTTACTCAGATACACATCTCCAGCTGTGCAGTGTTCAGACCCACTGCAGCACCAGTGCGTAGGCTGGGGAATTCTGGTACTGTCTTGCCTCAGTAACTAAAGGATCAAAATAATTGGCTTAAATAAAACATCCTTTATTCTTGTGTTTCAACCCTGTAGTTTGTGTTGATTTTTCCTCTCCCCCTGCCCCGACCTGTGCACGTCCTGACTGCTGATAAAGGATCTGCCCTGTCAGCTGCACCTTCAGGTACCTTCCCTGACACCTCTGCAAGCCCAAGGAGATGGCCTTATACAAGGGCAGCTTGCTAATATGTGGAGGAAGCTTTCTTATTTGAAAAGCTATTTTGAGAACTTTCTACCTTCCGTGGTTAATATTTTTTCCTCTAAATGTGTTCCTTTTAACTGTTTACTTGGTTCGGTGCTTGGCATTCCTGTGCTGTCTGTTCTGCTGCTTGCTTGTGTATGGCTTAGGGTCTCCTATCTGATACCTCCATGCAGCAATAGTATTGGTGGGGGATAACGGCTTTTCAATATTAAAAAAAGAGAGAGAATTCAGATTTAGAAATGTGATCTTCATTCTCTCGAGAAGAATGTTGTTTGTTGCTATATGTGGCTACTGACTAGAAAATTTGTCTGCAAGTCAGTAGAGGTGGCTGGATAAAAGTAGTAAGCTCATCTGTTGAGTGATGAGCTCCCCATTAAAATGCTGATTCTCTGCAGAGAAGAAAACTAGGTGATTGTTAAGAGTCAGGCCTGTATGTTCTTTGGCCTCAGCTCCAAGACAAGTAAGAGGAAATGCGTTATTCAAATAAAGATGAATGTTCTTATTTCTTTATAAGAATAATTGCTTGTTGAGAATTTACAAAATGGGATTCATAATCAAAACCTACCTGAGAATTGATGTAACTCCAGTTTCCACAGTGCTCTGCTGTTGCTGCTGGGTGCTGTAGTGTCTCTGGGAGGCCTGTTTGGGTGGTGGGAGAGCCTGTACGCCTGAAAAGAGAAGTAGGGTTGGGGAAAGCAGAGATGGACCAGAAAAGATCCAGGAGATCAGTGTCAGCTCTAACTTTTCACTGGAAAAAAAAATGTGTGTGTAAGTGTGTGTTGGAAAAAATCAGTGTGTATCTTCCTGAAATTCTCCTGCTCCCTCCTTTCCAAAATACATTCTGTTGCAGCCAGATTGAAATTCTTGAATTGAGAAGTTAGTTTTTCCCAGGCTGCTAGGAAGCCTTGAGCTGACTGATGCAATTTTGCCACTTCAGAGTCTGAGACCTCAGAGCTGTTAGAAATTCTGACATACTTCATTTTAATAGAAAGCAATATAAGCTGCAGCTGAGCCTAAAAGGGATAGATATAAATTGTCTCCTTTATTCCTTCCTGTTAAGCAGAGTGCAGTGGAATATGCCTTAGAGCTACATTCTGTAAGATGCTGAGCACCTGTCCCTTAGAGGAGAGAGTTTCTTGTGTACTGAAAGACTGAGAAAGAAGTTCCTTTTTTTCTTTTTTTAGTTGAATGCTGACTTAAGGACTCAAGTCGAGATTGTAACCTTTACCCTGAAGTAGTGTAAATATGAGGAATAATAGTCTGGATAAAACAGTATTAACTAGCTTTTTCATTTGTACAGAGACTAGTTAAATTGCACTGAAATTCCTGTCTCTTGTTCACAAAATCACTTTAAGATATGCTTAGCTTTCAGCCATTCCTGCTAATAAGAGGTGTTTTTAAAGAGAAAAAAGTATCTCTGCAGAAGGGATTCAAGCCCTTTAGAACTGGAGAGTAATTACTCCCTCTTGTTTGATGCGATAAATACCCATGCAAGCTTTGTATGTCAAAAATGTATATCTGGCTGCTTCTCTGAACGAAATATCTTACAGTTATGGATAATGCTTTATCCATAATTCTGTTCTGCTTTTTCTCATTCTTTTGAGCCTTCACAAAGTGGTGTTCTCTTAGCTATTGTTAGCTTAGTTGTTACTGCTGTAGAGTGTATGAGTTAAGATCAGAGTTAGTATGGGAGGATAAGGAGGAGTGAAACTTCACGATACTACCATGCAAATAAAATTCAGTGGAGTTGTGTTTCTTGAATRGCGTGCTAGTGGATGTGGTGTTGAGGATTTTGAAGAATTTGGCATGACTGGGAACCATTCTGTTTCTTTGTAGATGTGTCCTCTCTACAAGAACACAACTATGCTTGATAATTAGCATCCTAGTGGTAACTTCTTAACTTCCTTGCTCTCTTACAGAAAGTGTCAAATTACTGTATTAGGCCAATCATTTTCTACCAGTGTCGGTATCTACCTTACTGTCATTGCTCTGCAGAAGTATTATTAAGATGTGTTAGTAAAAACACTGAATCTTACTCTGTTCAGTGTTATATTCAAATACTGTTTTATATTCAAAGTCCTTAATTTTGTTAAGAGAGATTTTTCTCTGTGATGTGCCTTGTGAGGGTTTTAATTGTGGTGTARCAGAACATTCGGAAGATACCGTGCTTAAGAAATAAGTAAATAGTTGTTCAGCTTGATGCTTGCATCATGTCCACATTTTTCAAGTAACTGTGCAGTGACATCTTCTAATCTGTACTTTTATGTGTGCTTATCTTTTTATTTCAAAATGCATGTCAAAAGAAACTGAAAACCGGACAGGTCTGTAAAAAGGCTCTGTGTTAAAGGAAAACTCCAGTTTCCAAACTTTCACAGTGAGGCCCCACTCACAGTATTCCATACTAAAAGTCATGAGATTTTTCTAGTCTTCTAGAGAAAACAGTGACATGATTAGATTCAATGATATGATTTTTTCACTTTAGCTATCTCTTCTGCTGAATGTATCATTAAAAGCTATTGTTCCACTGTTAAACTAGAAAGGATTCAGCTGTTTTTTTAAGTTGTGATCATGCTTTTTTTTTAAACACTAACAATGCTTATTTGATCCTCTGATCAGCTGTGTTCTATTCTTCCAGCAATTTCTGAGCTATTTATATGTGTTTGTAGGCATGAAGCCATACACTTAAGTGATGGTTATATATTTAAACCTTTTATGAGATTAGTACTCATGTGTTTTGCTTTACAGCTCAGCATGATAGAATTTAATAAAGGTCCTAGTGAATAAGGTTTGTGACAATTTTTAATGGTTTTTCTGTTAAGCATAAACAGTTCTGGTAATGCACATATAGCTTTGTGCTTTTTCCTCCTTCCTTAATGTAAGTAAATCTAAAGCTGTCTAACAGGAAGATAGAGGAATAAGTCTCCTTCACCCCACCCCCAGTTAAATTGAATTCATGCTGGATGTTGTGTTCTGCCAACAAATTCTCAATGGAGTATTCTAATGCATTTCTAGGACTACAGCAATGCATTAGGAAGTATTTTCAGATGCACTTAACTTTTGAGGTAGAAAGAAATTGATTTAATCTTAAAAATGCCTGAGCCAAAGTTTGGGAAACTTGTGTACTATTTTGATTCTGTAACTTAACCTGTTTAAGCACAGTATAGAGGACTTAGTTGTTTTTGTAATTACTTAAATTGTATATGGCTTATACCTCCCAATTTCTATTTCTCTCCACGGAGAATGCTGTGGATAGGTGAAGGATATCCAAGTAAACATAGTGAATGTAACTGTTTCAGTTAACTTAAACATTTTGCTCTCCTACTGCATACCCACATTTTAATCAAATATGGTGGCCATCTACCAATGTAGCACTGACTGTGAGTTGAGCAGGTGCAGGAAGAAAATGTGAGAGAAAAGAGARGGAAATTCAGAACAGTGATTCTCAAGATAGTACTCATTTGGCTAATGGTGGTTATTTCCTGCTGTGCAGGAACACGTGCTCTGCTACATGTGTTCAGCTAGTAGTTCAGTCTTCACAGTCAGCTCCTGCTCAAGGTGAGTGATAAGCACTCTTGTGAACTAACGCTTTCCTTATTGGGATTACAGCAAGTTGGTACATTATAGTAGCTAAAATGTGAGGGTTCTATGTTCAGATGCTGTTTCTTGTCATGTGACTTTTTGCTGGACCTGTCAAACATGATTCAGTGCAATCGGTAGCTTTGTCTGTGGTAAATGAATCTGCAAGGCTGCTGCTAAATGATCCGAAATGAGTTATTTGTGGTGTGTGGTCTCATGAACTGGGAAGTGAAAAATATCACTTTCAACTCTTCTTGTGACAAAAGAAGTCGCTTTTGAAGTGCTTTAGTCTCTTGTATTTTTTAGGGGTGCAGGCAGTAACTTAAAAGCCACATCGTAAATAAAATAACAACCATAAATAAAGGTAGCAAGCTTCGTAAGCTGTAGGCTTTTGTGGGAGTTTTTTCACCTTCAGTACATCTCTTCACCTGTTTTTTTCCAAGCACTACATAAAATTTTGTTCCTAACTTGCCTTTTTAGACAGAAGTCAGTCTCTTGATAGTATGAGATAAAGATTTTTAGATAAAATTCATGGTATTTCCCTTTTTTCCTCTCTTTCCTGCTGTGAGAACATGACTTCGAATGTAAAGATTAAATAGGCTGAAAAAGTYGCAATATAGACATGACAGTTGGAAGCACTCACTCGCACACTGCAGTTTTGCCTCTGGAATCACTAATGCTTGGTTGCCTTCCAGTGTCAGTGTGCTCTTTTTTTTCCCCCACGTACTGTATGGTATCCAAGTACATTCTCTACCACTGTCCAGGGTGCTGTCTCACGGGGAGGATCATAGTGTCMTTGGCTACTTGACCAGATCCTGACCATTAAATTCACCAAATATAAAGGAAGATGAGGATACCTCAGTGAGCCAACTTCATCAATAAAACCTTGATCTGGAAGATGTCTTGAAAGATCGTCTAATCCAGCCTCCTGGCCTCACTATATCCATATCACTTCTAGTAGTGGTTTGTCTAACAGGTTCTTAAAGATTTACATCAGAGACTTGATACTTTGCCAAGCAATCTAAAACACGTTTATCTTCTGTTTGGAAATGAGTTCCTGGTCTGTAATCTGAGTTGTCTTAACTTAAACTGAGGTCTGTTTCTTATGGACAAAATTCTTTTCTCTGAAAGGAGCTTGATACATGTTCAGGAAAACCTACCCCATCTGTTTCATGCAGTTTCTTCAGCTTAAATAACATCTACTTGTCATATTCTCTTAGATCCTGTTGCTTAGCCTTTCTTGCCTTTCTCGCTTACGTTCTTCCTCAGTCAGTTCCATTTTTCCCTGAAGTACAGCACCTGAAACAGGACATGGGACTCTAAAGCAAGTCTTGCCATAGTTGAGCATTTTGCAGGTTACACATGTGTTTGTACAGCCCTGAATGGCATTTGACTTAAAATAATGTTTCTGATTCTTGTTTGGACCGTGATCTGTGGCCAAGATCTGATTTGGATTTGCTGCTTAGCCAGTTGTTCAGCGAACAGGTTTATATAGCTAGCTAGTGCTGCTTATTGAGTCTGGCTTAGCTCTATTCTGTGGATATATGATTAGATATCTTTATAGCAGACCCTCCACTGGATTGTATTGCTCCCCACCACCCCAGACACAGGCTGAGGAAGCCCACATCTTGAACTTTTATTGCAACTGCCTCTCTGGAGGTGTTTATAGCAGTCCTCACTTGTGGAATTGCCAGTGGTAATACTATGTTTACATAGATGTGATAGGACGGATCTTATGCAAAGCTCTAGTTTACTGAATTTGAATTCTTTTGTAATTTCTGAACTTGATTACTCTTGCAAAGATGTCATCAAGCAACTTTTTATTTTCTCCTTTACATAAATAAACTTCAGCTATGTACTTCAAAGTCTGAAGTGTTGAAATTGGTAAATTAATATTCTTTCGTAGAAGCTCTTAATCTTATAATGTTATCTTATTTTTAAAAATGACTGAATCATTTTATCTGAAACTTCACAGGTAAACTCTGCTTGTGTCAGTTATCTGCTAAACTTCAGTGATTCAAGCTCAGGTCCATGTTTAAGTAACTGGTGTTGGAAATTGTGTTGGAAATTGCCTGCAACTTCAATGGATCATGTTTGTATTTAGCTTTCTAGGGGAGATCTCCTTGCACATAATTATAAGGAGGTACCAGACTGCAGATCAGCTAACACTGTAGATCAGTTAACAGCATTGCTGAAACTGAAGTACTATCTAGAAATCTCTGGGAGTTGGGTGTACTTTTTTTCCACTCTATTAAACCGCCATACAATGTTTTCAGTCTCTCCTGTGCGGAGAAGGACATGTTTCTGCTACCAGTACAGCATTAGGTAGTAAGATATTACAGGTAGTGTGGAATAAGCATTAGAAGTTCACGCTGAACATGTAATGTGTWAAATGTTAACCATTTTTTTGAAAAAAGCACAAGGGAATACTAATTGGGGCAAAGTCATTGTGTTCATATTAAAGTTCTGTTACTGCCCTCACCTTCTCCTAGGGCATATAGCTGAAATTATGTGAGGAAATTGTGCAAATTTGATTCCAAAATGGAGCTGGGTGGGAGGGGAAGACACAGGGCAGACTTCTTCAGTGCTTGTAAGCCTTTTACTTTCCATTCTCCTGAATAAAATAATTCTGGCGTTGCTCCAGAAGGGGCCTATTGTGTGTCTAGAGCATGTGCCGTATTCTTTATTGAGAACTGGAATTGAGGTAGGAAGCAGAGTTTAGTGCCTCTAGAGATCATCTCGTCCTTGTGACACAGCTAGTGATCTGCAGTCTACATGTTGGAGCTTTTTTCAGTCACCGTTTTATTCACGGATTTTTTTGTGTTATGCATCTGTCTTACAGCTGAAAYACTTCTGTCCACAAAAGTAGTCCCAGTAGTGATACTTAGCAGAAGTGTTCCAGAACCTAGCCTGATTTCAGATCACTTAACCTGTTTCTGTGGGAGTACAGATGACCATAAACTATGAATTTCATGGTGTCCTTTTAATTAAGACTTAAATATTCAGATATGCTTGTTGTGCCTCTTCCCTGAAACTTTCCCTGGAAAGTTGAGGATTGCCTTACACAAGGGTTCATGTTACACTCTCTGGGTGTCTTTGATGTGTGTGAGTCAGTAATACTTACACAGGCAAGTTTTATGACTTGCATGAACTTGCTGCAAAAACATCAGTGTCTTGTGATGAAGTGGAATCTGCTGTAGAGGAGCTGTCAATTCATGTCTCTTGGCTTGGTTTAGACCTTAGCAATGCAAGTTACTTGTGCATCAAAGTGATAGTAATGTAAAAATCTTTTCCCCTAACGTATCATGCGTTGTTAGATGATAGCACTGGGAACAGTTAAGGAGACATAATGAGTTTATGTAACAGAAAATGTCTTACTATTAAAACTATTTTTTCTATTTTTATGAACAATTTTTATGTTCTTGTTAGTTAAGCATGCCATTGGCATCTCACATCAAAATCTAGAACTGGTTTTTCTTTTTAAGCAAGAGGAAACGAATTGCTCTCTGTGTATTTCCAAATTCTGTGCCTTCACAGATGTCATTTGTGATATATTAATCATTCTCTATATGTATCTTAGAAAATCTCTTTGGAGTATCTGAAGTCCATATGGCTATGTATGATGAAGATCTCTTGAAGAATCCTTTTTATTTGGCCATTCAGAAACGGCGTCCTGATCTCTGCAGCAAAGTTGCAGAATTTCATGGTATTGTAAGTATAAATATATTTAAACACTGCTTATTAAACAGAAACAATACATATCTAAATCACGTACCTGCTAAAAACTCATGTGAAGATTAGTACAAGCCCCCACAAAACTTAATCTRAAAGTTACTCTGCTTAGCTTGAAGTTGTTCATTATCTACAAATATGGACCTTCTGATGTATTGTAAGGTGGTAAAGGGTCAAAGTGATTCCTCCTTTCTAGGAGTTTTTTTTTTTCTTTTTACTATTAACTGAAGTTATATATTCTTGCACTTCTTTGTAATTTAAAATGGAATTGGCCTCTACACCTTGATGAACAGATTCTTTCTCCTTTCTGACAGCATAGCAAAACAAAGCCATTAAACCAGGCTGTTGGAATAAGAACTATAGTACTTTAATATTTCTAATTTGAGTATTCTACATTCAGTCTTCGTCCAAAACAAAGTGTGTGGAGACTTAAACTTGAAGCAGATCACTATCTGATTATGAAACTGACTATTAAATTGGAGAAAGCTCTTTGAATTGCATATTACTTAAGGTGATGTGATCAGCAGAACTGCTGAAATCTGTTCAACAGTCCTGTTTTTTTTAAGACTTAGTTATTGTATCTCTAATATTGTTACTTCCCTGTATTAACTATACTGCAGACTCATTATATAAGGTTGACAAGTTTTATTAGGGTATGACTGTCCCAGCATTCATGTGGAATAACAAGCATACTTTAAATACCTATATACTCAGTTTTCTTAAGTGGTTTTATAGGGTCAGAGGGATAGGTAATAACCTGAATAATGAATGAATGAGCACTTGTGAAAGCAAGATTTTGCTTTAACATTTGTAGAACTTTTATGTACTTTTATTAACCTTCAGAAATGAGTCTGATCTGTGTATATTTGTGATTCTGGTGCTGATAATGTCATTACTTTTCATGCTTCCAGAATAAGTGTCTGAATTGTAGGTCATTTTGACATTTCTGAAGAAGGTTCTTAGCTCTTGAGTAGAAATAGTTAAATGTGTGGGGGGTGTTTTGTTTTTAAGACACCTCTTGCTTCCTTTGTAATTTTTTTCGTAATTGCATAATATTTTCTTATAACTAGAAGGTACCGATTCATAGCACTGAAGTTTTTGAAACAGTGTAGTCCCAGTGGAGAATACTTGGCTTAAAAATTCCAAGATTAGATGAAATAGGATTGTTAAAATAAATTTGAGCTTGGCTTCAGTAAAATTCTGATGATGACGTTACTGATTGCTACATAGTGCTATTTATTCTGGTCACTTTAATATATAGACTGAATTCAGTCTATGTGTTAAGGTGTGACTAAAAGTGTATGTTAATGCACTTTAACATATACATTTGATTAGCTATAATGCTAAAGTTTGAGATGATGTAGCAAAACTTTTTTTAAAAAAAACTTTATTAACCTTTTGCTCTGTTCTGTTTATCAATATAGTTTGGTTTTGACTCTGCAGGAATATTCTTGAGTAATTTAGTACTTGTGAGGTTGTTCAGGTTGAAAATCAGGCTAACATAGTGTGTACAGATATTAAAATATAATATGCTGCTTATTAATTAAGAATTCATCTCAAACTGTTAATTTGTTAGTGAACAGTAGCTTCAAGATAGTTTCTTACAGATTTGATTTGTACTTTCTGGCTTTGTTTCTAGATTTGTTTTTCCTTCAGATAGATTTTAATTTTTTAATTTTAATTTTAAAATATACTCTGACTAATGTTACTGGCTACCTAATATAACTCATTCAGGTGGCTAGTGCTAACTAACTTAAAAGATACTGCTTCTCTTCATAATGCCTGCTTCAGCTACATCACTCTTCTTGAAGAGTGAAGACACAATGAAACTTCTAGGGTGATTATTGAACTGCATGTCTAGCAATGGTCTCCCCTTTCCATTAAAAAAAARATCAATCGCTTGCTCTTGAAGCGTAAGGGTAAAAGCAGTCTGGGTCTGACTGGTGTCACTACATTTTTCTTAATTTTTCTGTAACTGTGTGTTTAACTTTTTTCTGTAGGTATTAGTTCCCTGCAAAGGAAGTCTTTCAAGCAACAGTCTCTCTACTTGCCAGTTTGAATCTTATGTTCTAAGACCATTAGAAGAAAATTTTCAGACCTTAAATGGAAAGGTATTTCTGTTTTGATATCTGAATGTAGCTTGGACACTCCACTAAATGAATCACTGCAGTTGATGACAGTGTGAGCTAATGACTACAGGAAGTAACTTGGATTTAGAAATACCTGGCAAAATATTATGTTGCCCAATCTAAGCCAAAGTTCTTATGGATATACTGCTTTCTAGGAAGAGCTGTATTTTGACATGTAGATGAGAATATATGCACTATTCAGATTGTATCACTGCCTCTTTGATTTCAGTTTGCTTCTTTGCTGAAGCAGCTTTGTAAAGATTAAGGATGTTTTTCTGTTACGACATGCTTGATTTGAATACATAAACCAAATAATAATCCTCATTTATGGCTGTTAGAACTTAACGATTTGTGATAGAATGAGCTTTATTTCAGTTAAGAATCCAATGTCTCATTTCAGGCAAATAGCAGCATACATGTTTTGTATACAGATGCAAGTTCACGAAGCCTTAAGACAAAATTAGGATGGTGTCAAATGGCATCTGAAGCCTGATACAGAAATTCAGTTCAGTAAGTCCAGTAGAAACTGACTGTAATGTGGCACCAAGCCATGATAACCAGTGCTAGCATTGCATAGGTCTTGGATCAAAACTTCTTTCCTTGTTATTTTGCAGTGGAGACAGAGCTTGGTTTGTAGTCTGTTATCTAGATACTCCTRCTGTGGATGTACTCACAGGAATTGTTTGAGAGGATAAGATTGAGCTTAAGAAATGTAAGCAAGATATATGGCCTCTTTCTGAAGCCAGAATTTAGGCCTCAGTTGTATACATTTTCTCAATTCTTTGCCTCTTTTGAAAGTGCCTTAAAATCTGCAAGTATTTACTTTAACACTTTGGAGAATATCTAATACCTCCTCCAGGAGTGGACTTGTGATGAAAGCAAGTATAAGCATGATTTAGCTAGTCATTGGAGACTGAAGGARTCTCTGCTTCAGAGCCACACAGCCCAGAATGTGGAGTCTTTGCATCTGGAGCTTTCTTGTCTTGCAAGATTCTTTCCTCAGAAATGTAATTATGCAATGTCAAAGAGTAACTCTGTTTGGAGGAGTTTTCCACTTTCTTTTTTGTTTCAGGAGATCTTTATACAAGGAAGCATTGTCATTTTAGGAACTGGTTTTAATTATAATCTCTCAGTACCCGTTCTTTTTGAGGAAACCTTTTACAATGAAAAAGAAGAAAGCTTTAGTATATTGTGTATAGCCCACCCATTGGAAAAAACAGAAAGCTCAGGTATGTATTGAAATGTGACCAGTTGGTCTTGTTTGAAAAGTGAACAAATTAATGTCTTTGAGATTTAATACTTTCATTCTGAAAAACACTGTATTGGTTGAAAGCTCTCAGCACTTATTAATGTGCTGGTGCAGTTGCTGGTGTGCTGATGGAGAGAGATACTAGGTTGTTGCCAGCCAAACTTAGTTTTGTAGGGTTTATGACCTGGTATAAGCCCTAGAAATCATCCACAGAATACTTGATCCAATTTGATTGTTAGGTCAATGCATCTAAGTTTAGTGCTTACTCCTTAAAATTAGGATGTAGTCTTTTAAACATAATGTCTGTCTTGAGATGCAAGGTGGAATGCACAAAAACTGAATTGAGATAAATTCTCTTATACAATCATTTTCAGTGGTTAGAAGTAGTATAGCATAATTAAGCAGCAGCCCTTCTGGTGGTAGTCTGTCTCATTGTTATTTTAAGTTTAACTTAGCACTATTTCCAAGGCTGCTGTTAAAGCTGTGACTGCAACTAGATTTCCTTGCTGATTTTATGTAACAAGTAACCTCTGTTTACTGATTAGAAGATTGAAGATTCTTAAAACACATGCTTTCTCCTAACATAAAAACCGTCTAGTCTTTCTAAATTGATAAGAATCTCTGTTAGTAACAAACGATGACAGGGAAGCTTGAAACAAAATAGCTGGAATGCATGTAGGCTTAAATATTAATCCAGATCTGAAAAAAATTCTTTTGATGTGCTCTCCCCCAGTTACTTGTAGTTGTATAGCAATCTTTCAGGAGTGAGGTAATTTGTAATTTTGAAGTAACTTGAGATCAGTGAGATCTGAGCCTGTTGTTAGTTGGCCTTCCTAGATTGCATATGAAAGGTTTGCCCAGAGAATGTTTTTGGAGAAGCTACATGAATTCTAAGCACGTGATACAACTGTCTTACTCAGAGGGAAGATAGATTTTGTTTAATAAAGCTTACACAGAGTAACTTAGCTCTTCTCTAGGGAAGAGCTTGCCTAAGTAAAGAAGAGGTTATATAAAAATCCRGGATGTGATTTTTACAGCATGCTGACTGCCCTGAACGGGCATTCCAGTTCAGTCTGTGGCTTGCTTTTCTTACTCCCCTTTCCAGCCTGTGTGTTTCAGGTTGTGGTTGTGACAATAAACTATGACTGAATAGAGTAGCATGCAAAATCAGGGTTTTGGCTGTTCCGAAGAAATGCTTGGGATAAAAGCATTTTATCCCATGCAAGAGAGGAATCCCATGCATTTTATCTCTCTGCAAGAGAGCCTATTTTAAAAGTGATTATTTAAATGCATTGAATTCTTTTCATTAAAAGTAACATCTTCAATTAAGTGTATAGTCTGAATTAATGCTGCATTGCACATAATTTAGCTGTATGTCTACAGACACAGTACTTTATTATGCATATGTATTAAACTTGTGCTAACTGTTGGCTCTCATTTCAGCTGAATCTACAACTTCATCAAATTCCTATTCTCTTAAAAATATTGAAGATGTTAGGGAATTCTTGGGAAAGCACTGTGAGAGATTTGATAAATACATAGGATCTTTCTACAGAGCATTTAAAGAACATGAAAGGAAAAGCCTGCGTCACTACATAGTCAGTATCTTGATATTCGGTGTTTAATTTACTAAATACAATTCACTTCACTTTGGGTATCCTTCTCTTTTTGAGATTCTCTATCAGCACAGTCCAAAGTTGTGGGGGTGATGAGAAGGAAGAAAATTCTTAATTGTAAATTACCACATCTTAACTATTGGGAAAAAGTGCTTTTTTTTCAGTTATAAATTGTATCTTGGTATAGTTGAAAAATGTATACTTCTCTAAGGCAGGCAAGATTTCTCTTGTTTGTTTGTTTRTTTTCTTCTTTAAATCAGATTAACTTGGATCTAAAATCTTTTTTTTCTTCTGCACTCCCCAGGATTCTGTCAATGCACTCTACACTAAATGTCTCCAGCATCTTTTGAGAGATTCACACTTGGTAAATACTTACTCTCCTAAATATGTAGTGCATAGGTAACTTACTGCTTAGGTAACATTAACTTTCTCTTGCTTTTTTGTGTGGTTTTTCTTTTTTTAGAAGATGCTTGCAAAGCAAGAAGAGCAGATGAGTCTGATTAAACAAGCAGTTGAAGTAAGCGTCTGAAACTGAAGAAAATAGTGAGCTATTTTTAACTCCCTTTCATGGCTAAACTACTGCTTTTTTTCCACAGATGTATATTCACCATGCTATTTATGATCTGATTTTTAAATATGTGGGGACTATTGAGGCAAGTGAGGTAAGTAAGGTTAAACTGGTTAGTTGATTGCTACAGGTTACTTAAATGCATTTTTAAAAACTGCTGCCTTTCTGTTGGTCAGGATGCTGCTTTTAACAAAATCACGAGGAGCCTTCAAGATCTCCAGCAAAAAGACATTGGAATAAAGCCTGAGTTCAGGTGAGAGATGAGACAATGTGGACTTCTTAAGTCATCAAGAGACTATTATAAGTAGGACTCTTTGTAGACAAAGTAGCTTTCTAAGAGACAGTATAAGTTTGTTTTTTTTATGCTTCTCATTCTTTCAAGACAAAAAAAAATGCTTGGCAAGTGTCATGTTAGGGCAGTTGTACCAATCTTAATCATCTTTGTTTTGGTGTTCTTATGCTTCTCTCTCCATCTACAGGCTACAGAAGTGCAAGTGCACTTGGGAGGGGGAATAGAAATCTCTTAATACCATTACTCATTTCAGTAATGAATCAGTTTGAACTTTGAGTTTTGCACATTCTGCACAGGATGTATCTGATGTATCCTAACCTTTTCTTTCAAAAATTTGATAGTTTTAATATACCACGGGCAAAGCGAGAACTGGGTCAGCTGAACAAATGTACTTCCCCTCAACAGAAGCTACTCTGTCTACGAAAAGTGGTACAAATTATTATGCAGTCTCCTAGCCAAAGAGGTCAGTAAATAGTGAATTAGTAACTAATTTTAAATTTGGATTTTGCTTTTCATCCCAAAGTGGTTCAGGCGTATTGGCTAACACCTGTTCAAATCACCTACTTGTGGGTTAAATAATTGCATAATTAAGTAGTGGGGGGGTCTCCCTTGCAGCTCTTTAAACCAAGATAGAAGATTCTTCAACGTTACTTCTCACGAGATGAGATGGGATACTTGGTTAGCTACATATGTTTTAGAACATGTGAAAAGTTGTGTGTGCTAGGACTCTTACATAGATRTGAGGATGATCCATTTTAACACTGGTTGCTGCTAGATCACTCTTGTGTATATGCAAAATTACACACAATGAAGCAGGGTCAGACACAACTCTTGAGCTGCATCTTTGCAAAATACATTGTTGATAGGGGATGGACAACTTTTAGCCCTTTGAATGCAGCATGTAAAAATGGATTAATCCCATTGTGGGAAAGCATGAGTCTCTTAATYTGGTACTCAGTTTATGTAGCCTGGAGAGAGAAGATACTTCCACTGAGCAAATGGGGTAGTAAAGCGAACTTTGCATATCTTATTTTCTCCAGGAAGACTCGTGAGCTATGGAGAAGCACGTTGACTGAAGGAGGGTTTTACCATCAGAAACTGCAGAATTTYTGTGCTCTGGCTCTTTCCATACAGGAAAGAATGCTGATCAAATACTGCAGTTGTATTTGGTTTTTTGCTCCTGCTAGCCTATTCTGGAGGAAGATTGAGAACACTTTTGAAAGACTGCATTGTCTTCAGTCTTAGAAGGCAGAACTTCATATATAGGTGTAACTCTTGGTTTGAGCCATTGCATGACTAATAATTGGATATAAATTCTTTCTTTTAGTTAACATGGAGACAATGTGTGCAGATGATCTTCTCTCTGTCTTGCTATACTTGCTTGTAAAAACAGAAATCCCAAACTGGTATGTAACTTCTTTGGCCATACAAAGCTGTACGTGATACAATTCTGTATGTGATGCTGCTGTAGAGGCAAATGTTTCTGAACACATAACTTAGGACTGATGTAATGCAGGAAATACTATTTTTAATAGGACAAACAGCAGAGATGTTTGTATTATAGATGTGAAACAATTAAGGCCTTGCTTATAATGCTCTGCTTCCACTCTTAATTTCAAGTCTGGGAAAAAAAGTGGTAATGCAAGGGGTTCCTTCTACCAAATCTGCACAGACTTCACAGTAGACTGGTCCTTATTTGTGTTGCAGCTGCTAAACCTTTCTTCTGCAGCTTTCCAGATGTTTGCACTTTATACAGAAACTAGAATATTTTTAACTGCTTGCTGCTAGGACATGCCATTGTTTTAATCTTATCCCACTTTTATAAAGGTATATTTAAACCTCTGAAATATGTTTAAACCTTTGAACTATACTTGAACTGAATTGCAGTGTTAGACACCATACGATCTCTGATATTAGTATATTTTTCTTCAGCTTATAGCAATCACTTGACACTGATGCTTATGATGCTTGAAGGGTATATTTTATRAAACATTATCTCCCACTGCTATCCTTGTCTTGTCTTAGATATTCCTTATTTCATCCTTACTTTCCATTGAATAGTTAAACTATAACTTTATTGATGTGTGGAGTTCTGATCCATCTCCAAAGCTCAGACCGGACACAGTACTGGTAGCCTAACAATCCTTTGTCTTAATCTACGCCTATTGTCTGCCTGGATTGTGTAAAATGAATTGCGGTATTAAGAKGCGTCATGCTAGTGCCATCTTATCTTTAATGGTTTATAACTTTAACTTAATTACAGGATGGCCAACCTGAGTTACATCAAGAACTTCAGGCTTTGCAGTTCAGTGAAGGATGAATTGGGATACTGTCTAACCTCAATTGAAGCTGCAGTAGAATATATCCGACAAGGCAACCTTTCTGGCAGATCAACAGTAAGCTACTCTTAGTGTGTCACATGTATATTTGATAAGCTTGTGGGGCTGTGTGCTGTTGAGTGGAGAGCAAGGGTGAGTAATCTAGTTCAGAGGCTGCTAACAGCTGAACATAATTTTTTTTGTCATTTGAAGAATGGGTTAAGAGTAACTATATGTGAAGCAAATGCTGAGATTATCTAAATTATAGTTCTTATCCTCACCTAGCAATACCTCTACACTCCAAGAGGAAATAGTTAAATGTCAAACAATCTGCCTTTTCATATGATTAGAGAAAAAAATCACAGCACTACCTGGCAGCTGAGTTTTCAGTAAGATTTTTAGTACCTCCTATTTGTCCTTTGTATCATGCTTGTGAAAGGAATGCAGTATTTTGGAGTAGGCATAGCCTGTGCTCTGAAATACTGAGACTTTCTTTAATAGTTTTAGAAAGCTTGTCTGTGATAGCAGAATGGGAGACTACAGAATAACTTAGAGTTATTCAGTAAATATTGCTATAGTGCAGTCTAAAAATCAGTTTATTTTGCAGTGCAGATTACTTCATAGCCTCAGGTTGATAGTCTGGTGGGAATGCAGGACTGCATGATATTAGTGATATTTGAAAGTCATGTTGGCTTTCAGGATCTCTAACGTGGCAGAGACAGGAAACTTGTGGATGCA
The DNA here is from genome assembly GCF_003343005.1 of Rhea americana. NCBI lineage: Eukaryota > Metazoa > Chordata > Aves > Rheiformes > Rheidae > Rhea > Rhea americana. The sequence goes on from NW_028186150.1 coordinate 1,379,913, forward strand.
TGAATTGTTTCCTACTGAGCAGCTGGACCTTCTGTCAATCAAGTTGAATCACTGCAGGGCAATGAAGGATGACATTGATGTGACTTTAGAAACTTCTGTGATCTAAAAACTCCTCGTAGCTTATTTAGGGAAGCGATCCAGTCTTACTGCTCCTGTAAAAGCTTCTACTGTTGCAAAATTAGGTGTTCCTGATCTGATGTGGAAACCAAAAGGAGTGAGCTTGGAACCAGAGAGAATTTGGTGTGTCTCAGTCTGCCCAGCTGCAAAGCACTGGAATCTAATTGCAGGGGCCAGACTAATGGCTCAGTGTGCAGGGCTTGGGATGGGACAACCTGGGGCACAGTCTTAAAGCAAAAGCACTTAAAGTAACTTTAATATTTTAGCCTTCTATTTGTGATTTTGTTATTTTTCTGGGATCTTTCCATGAACCTGTCATACATAGGTCTGTTTTGTACACTTAAAAAAAGAAAAGAAAAAAAGCACTCTTGTGTAATGACTGTTTGTAATACTGTATTGAATTATGTTTAAAAAATAAAAAAAATACTAGTTTAAAAAGAAAAGAAACCTCCTGCCAATCAATTTGACTTTCTGCAGCTGTCTCGAATCAATGTACAAATAGCATTGCTGATGTCTGGATGGAGAACTGGAACCAAAGTAGAATTCAGTCTCTTACAAAAGTGTCAGCAAGATGAAGAAGGGAAAGGTTGCTCTTAAATTCCCAGAATAAAAACTGTTTCTTGTAAATGCCTGGTCCTGGCCCTCCCTACACAGCTAAAGATAGCAGTAGCTTTTATGCTGGGATTGCTGTTAAGTGGTTATAGCTTCTTGATAAGTACTACTGCCAATAAGAGATTTCTTTGGGAGACCTCCATCCTGAAAAGTGAACTACATCCTTGAAGTCCAAACATGAGCAGCCTGATGCTACTTAAGTTAGAATATCTGCACCAATAGACAATATTCATAAGAGCAAGTAAYATTTTCTTCAATTAATCACTCTAGGCCTGGAGCTGAGCCAGCTGTTAGTCTCCTTTTGCTTTCTGCCTTTTGCTTTCTGCCTCCAGTGTGTGTTGTGTGCAAGCAGCAGGCACTCCTTTCTTCTGCACTGGCTTTCATAAGAATCAACACAACTTGCAGGCAGYTGAGATGCTGCCTTAGGATGAGATAGTGGGAACCAGTAGAACCTTAAAGACAAAGAAATGAGTGACCCCTTGCTCCTTACCAAAGCTGGAAAGAAAGGAATTAGACCATTTCCCCCAGCTGTTGGGGTTGAGGGAGAAAAGTTAGTACATAATGAAGAGGCAGAAACTRGGAAGCAAGTAATCACTTGACAGGAATAGACAGAACTAAGGAGATGGAGAGTACATGGTAGGAGCTTCAGGTAGCATTGCTTGCTCTCCCTTCAGAAACTGTCAGTTGAAAGATTTCCTTTATTGTCTGCTAAAGGAAATAACTTCCTACTTAAAGCAGTGGTCACCAGGTTGGTGTTCCATGGCTCTGTTTCCAGATTGTTGTGCTGGAAGGGGTTATGGGATGTAACTAAGCAGGAACATTGCTGTGCCTTAGGGCTTCACTACACCACTCCTGCAGCTACATTTAATTTCATAACTGGCTTCAGATGGAGCTTCTGGCAAATGACTATTGTTCAGTTCCTAATGAAGCTAACTACAGAAGAAGTCTGCAGGGAGCTTACATATCCTGTGGGATAATGGGCCAAATTATCACACTAAGGTCAGTAAGAAAACTGCACTTAGAAACCTGCCAAATCTCTTCACCCAATATGATCCAAGGCTGGAATGACATTTAGAGTTTGGGTCCAAGGGAGAAAAGAAGCATGTAACTTGCAGCACAGTAGACTTTCTTGTGGGTAGTTAATCTTGTTTAACTAGGGTCTAGTACTTACTAACCTGGATTTCAATTAAGTTTCTGTTACAGTTGATATGTACTACTTCTAGTTCAAAGGGTTGAACAAAGTTGAGCTGGTAGTCAGTGAAAACCAGCCACTGAGGAATAGGCAGCATCCAGATTCTTGTGTGGAGAGAGCTCTAGATGATGATGGAGTTGTCCCCTAGAAGCTGAAGTGCAAGTGGCAAAGGGAAAGGAAGACTTCAGTGCATAGTGAGGCTACTCAAGTGCGATGCTTGTAACTAAGAGGATGAGGAGAGAGGGGTTTCCAAAGTCCTAAACTGTAATCTGTTAAAATCTTAGGTAGGTTATCATGTGGTTAAGCTCTCAGAGGTACAAATATCTCTCTTCCCTCCCCCCCCCATATAGAGATAGTATTAGATTTTTTTTTAAAAAAAATAATCTTTAGATATACTTATTTTCCAGACAATAGGGATTCCAAATAGCTCTGTCATACCAGAGAAGGGCTYACCCTCAAAGTAAGCTATTTATTATTTTACTCCCTAGAGCAGGAAGGTTGATGTTAAGTTGGTACAAGCAATTTTGTCTTGAAGCTATTTTCTTGCTTAATACTTTAACCAATACCTGATTCTTCTGCTATACTAGGATTGCTGCCTCAAGTGGCTTTTTAAGTTAATTAGCACACATGGAGGAAATCTTTTCTTGTAAAAGCCACTGTGGAAGGACTATCACTGAAACTACACTAGGTTTTACTAGTTACTTAGATTCTGAACAGTTAAAGAATTAAACTGACTGTGAGCATTTGCATTAGAAATTCTGACTAGAGTTTTCAAGAATTGGTATCTTCAGTAAAACATTAATATCTTTCTCTGTTTAATGTGATTTTTGGTCAATTACTTCTTACAGAAGTTGTTCCTGATTACACTGAAGAATCTTAGGGATTTTTAACTAAAGTACCTAGGTTTGAAAAGATTGTTGATAACTGTCATCCTCACATTTAAATACAAAAATAGAAAAAACAGTTTCAGGTCAGGCAACAACACTTTTCTTTGTAATAGAGTATCTCTATACTGATGTKTTTTTCCCTCTTTGTGTTTATTAAAAAAAAAAAAACTCGGTTTAGCAGAAGTAGCTAAATATAGTGTTCATAATTAGTTTATACTTTAAAAACTACTGTTTAAATGGGGTATGCTGTGACATATGTTCACATATGTTCATTTTGACATGTTAACTTACTGTTCATGTTAAGAGCAGAGTTAGACTTTTTGATTCATATATATCTGGCATTTACGGACTTAATTGAAGAAGGCTACAGAGTGGATCATAAACCATCTAGGAAGTTGATCTGATGGTGTGTCCATCTTAACAGCAATAATGTTCAATTTGTCTGTTGGAGGTCTTGGGGGATAGTTGATTCTGATTTGCCACCGCCTGTGGTTAACAGTGAATAAAATTTCTTTGGATGTTGTTTCTTTTGGATGACTGTAAGCGTCTCCATCTGCTTTCTTAGACAAAAGAAAGTGGTTTCTTTAAACTGCGATTTTATTTCATATGAGCTTGAGTACAGCCATTTCAAAAGCTTATTCTACTTAAAGAATTTTCTCCTGGTTTTGAAAACATATATGTTCTTAGCAAATCCTAAAGTGTATCTTGAGATTGCTGAGAAAGTAAAAACTGCCTTGTACAGAGTTAGCCCTTCAGCTGGCACAATCTTCTATCCCCCAGCAATCAGCAGAATGAGGAGTCCTTGAGTCACAGTTGCATTTGRGTCATCCTGTTTAAAAGCCACCAGTAGATGAAGGTCTAATGTGATTTTGAATCCTTTATACTTTTGACTTTGGTGGTGTCCTATGGCAGTCAGTATTACAGTATTTAATAATAAAAAGAAACACTTCCATCTCTTTTTTTTTCTCCCTGACCTAATATATCCTACCTGTAGTAATTTTGGGGGGATAGCCCAGTTCTTGAATTTTGAGGAATAGTGAATAATCATTTTCTGCAGGTTTTCTCTGTGCTTTTTGTGATTTTATGCACTGCTGTTGTGGTCAAATCTCTTTCAGAGTGAAGAATCCTAATTTCTCMTCATGGGGAAGCTGGTCCATATCTCTCATCTTTCCTGTTGCCTTTTCTGTAGCTTTTCTAGGTTTACTGTGTTTTTTGCTTTTAGATGATTCAACCGTAATTTCACTAATGCACAGTCAGCTGATGGAGAATTTTGGTCAAGGAGTACTCTGGTGAACATCTGATTATTTTTTATTTAAAGAGCGGTTGGACAGACCTTTAAGTCTTGGAAATAGAATCCTAAATGTGAAAATGAATTTGTAGAATTTATGTGCGTCTTACAGCTAACAGGTGGTAAATACAGTGTTTAGTATTTTTCAAAATCAGTTTTATTTTTAAGGTACTTTCTTTTTACCTGTGAATTAATATATAGGTAATTGACTTATCTACTACTTTCAGGAATCTGAGAGGCTGTGTGACAAGTTGCTTTTGAGACAAAGGATGAACTTGTTGTCCCAGATGTCTACCACTCCTATAGATTCTTTGTTTAAGGTAAATGAATTGMTTGTTTAGTATATGCAGAATGCTGCATATACTTACGAAAATCACATTTATACCCCTTCCTTTGTATGATTTTCTGAAATTCARTGCAGTGTTAATCCAGTATTAATTATGTTAGCCCTGTAAAATATGTTTTAATAGATGATATAAGTATGCTTGTAGTCTAGTACACTTTCATGACAGAACTTCAACAGGTTGTTAATATGATCTTGTAGATTTAAAAGCACATTCTAAAAATATGAAAGTCAATGAGGATGAAATATGGCTGCTGCCGCTGCTGTTACTGATCAGCCCATTTAACGCGCACATGCGATATTAGCAGCTGGTTGTCTCTGTCMGCTTTCATTGCTTAAGGATAAAGAATTTGCTGGAGAAACGTCAAATGTAGTCACCTGACAGTCCCTTCATGTTATGTATTAATCTCTTAGTGTCGTACTAAAAGAATTGTGCCTGCACAAGAACACAAAGTAGAGTTTCTAATTACATTGTTCACAGCTTATGGCAAGAGAATTAGTAATTTTATGGTAATGTGTTTGCAGAGAGGGAGTTGTTCTGTGACTGAGTCTAAAGAGAACAATAAGAATTGTTTTAATTTTTTTAATAGAAAGTGAGATAAGCCAAGAACAGAGCATTTTTAATACTAAATGCCAGTTAGGGAGTTTGTACTGTKGCATTGTTCATTTCTGCTTTCTAATACTTGAATGTGTGTCTTTTWTAATCAGTTTCTTTGGTTTTGTGCTTCAGTAAATTACCTTTCTTCTTCTTTTAGAAGGCCTTTTATATCAGTTCCTCATTCTCTTTCTTCTCTTGGCCTTTTGTAGCATATTGCTTCAGGTAATGAAGAGGAAGTAGAGCGATTATTAAGTCAAGGTGACAGTGATAAAGACACTGTACAGAAAATGTGTCATCCACTCTGTTACTGTGACAAATGTGAGAAGCTAGTTTCTGGGTAAGGACTTTTCACCTCTGCAAATACTCCAAAAGCTATATGAAAGCCTTGATTTAAGATATCCTTTAGAAGATACACTGCTTCTGGTTATTGAAGATGTTAGTAGCACTTCAAGATAGAATACAGAGCATATGTTCATACTTTTTCAGAAGACAGAAGAAATAATGGGTATCCTCCAAAATACACAAGAGCATATGAAAAGGAAATTACTGAACAGTTTGGAACCAGGCAGATTTTGTGATGGGCACCGTACGTCCTTTGATAGATAAGAATGCGTCTTGTCTTGAACCTAGTTTGTGTGTCATGGACAAAAATAGATCTTTTAACTAAATGTAAAGCTCTATAGTGTAATTTATTGATGTGAAACAAAACAATAGAGGATAAAAAGTTATGAAATCCATTCCTTGTCAGCCTTGGCAATTTTTCTCTCTTCCTCTCCTCCTTATCTCTGCTGCATAACTTYTTTTAAACCACTGTATTTTATAGGAAGTTGAATGATCCTTCCATTGTCACTCCATTTTCCCGAGATGATAGGGGATATACACCACTTCATATAGCTGCTATTTGTGGTGAGTCTTCTTGTTTCTCTTCACTAATGCTTTCTCCTTTTTATGATCCATAAACAAGAAGGCATGCTAACRTGTTTTCTAACTTTACATTGTACAATGAATTTTACATTAAATTATTTTCTGGTTATAGGCTATGAAAACTGGTATCTTGGCCTTGACTGAAGTTAATTGCATTTTCTTTTAGGCTCAGTTTATTATACCTAAGTTATTGTCTCTTTGCTTGTTTTCTGGCTGTTCAGTTTTACCTTAGCAAGTACCACAGTAGTTCACTTTTCAGTCATGAAAAAAGTATCACAGTGTCATCAGAAATGAGTCTTTTTAAAGAACTGGGAGATTGAGATACTAATCTTTTATCTTTCTTGCAGCTAGCTATGCATGGTAGGTCTATACTGTCTCCTATCTTGTGATGTTTATTGATTGTGACATTTATCTTTTATTAGACATTTATTAGACATGTATTAATTTACTTTGGAAGTTTTTTTAATCATCTCTTTTGTTTTTTAATACCTTGATTTGCAAAAGGAGAATACTTTTTGTGACATGACTTCCTTTCTATCCTTTCTTACTCTCAAGATACAAGCATAGCTTCCTTGTAGCTGGAAGTTCTTTTATGGAGCTGCGACCTTGAGTGTTTTGCAATACAATGATGCACTTTCCSAAAAAACAAGCTCTCAGGAAGTGAATATACAGTATGCAAAGTGCAGGGTGTCATGGTTTATAGCTCATGTTTTAATTTGAAAAATAGCTATGTTCTTGTGCAAGGTTGACTTCTGTCTTTTAATGATGGTATATTTTCCAAGGGCAAACATCATTAGTGGATTTACTAGTAGCCAAAGGAGCTGTTGTCAATGCTACAGACTACCACGGTTCAACTCCACTTCATCTTGCCTGTCAGAAAGGATATCAAAATGTTACAGTAAGCACCAAAACACTTCATCAGAAATAAAAGCAAATACTTATCCTAAGTAATTAATATGAGACTCTCATCTAAGCTGTTCTATTGGTACTGTCATTTAGGTTTTCCAGAGCTTTTACCAGAACTGTGTGTGCTGTCAGAGTTAAGGATCTTTCAGCATTTTAATTTGCATGATGTTTTTTTTTTTCCTACAGAGCAAGGTTTTCTGCCATTTGTGTTAACCAATAATTGGCAACTATGTACGTCTGATAAATTCATCTGCTTTATTAATTCAGATCTCCGACACACAGTACAAGTAGAGATCCTRCTAGTTTCTCTGCTCTTGATTAAGGCAAAAGAACCATTGCAGTCATTGAGATAAATTCAATTACTTCAAATTGTGTTGAAGATAGATGAAATATGCAGTCACATTAATTAGTGTGTACTTGAATTTTGTATATATGATCCTTGAATTACCGTTAATCTATGTCTTCACTTGCATAGGTTCTTAAAATATAGGGTAAGTTTTCATGTAGAATGTATTGCAGTGTTTGCTGGAGCAGATGATTCATTTTTTCAGTGACAACTCTGAATATGTAAGAAGCAGCTTTTATTTRGTTCAGAGGGTAGAGCATAAACAGTGCTGGAAGGCCAAGCGGACAGTTACAACTTGCTATTTGAAGGAGAAGAGGCATAGCTAGTTTTTCTGRAGTGCTTTATCATGCTAGAAACCTGAAGCAATCTTCAGAGCAAMAACTGTTTGTTTATTAATTTTTTAGTTATTCAGATGTCCACTCTTATTTTTATTTTCAGCTCCTCTTACTGCATTATAAGGCAAGTACTGATGTTCAGGACAATAATGGAAATACACCACTTCATTTAGCCTGCACTTACGGTCATGAGGATGTAAGTAATTGTTTTATATCAAGCTAAATGGACATCCTATTGGAATGGAATTAAACTGTGATGCCAATTTGCACTAAAGTTGCATATTTTAAGAAGTAAATAAACAGATTTGGAGGGTAGCTATTCTTTGCTATAAATTGGGGTGTTATTCAGTAGTTCATAGTGATTTTTGTTGTGTATTCACATTAAAATTAGTATTATTGTGCAAATTTAGTTATTGATTTTTAACTCCATTTAGTGACATGGAGCTGTAAAAGTCTGCCTCATAGGGAATGGATTATAAGATGAGCAGTAAAAACAACATAATTATTTAGGGTTGCACATGCTGTATGAATTGACAGACTAGTATTATTGATGGCATTCTGTGTCTTTCCAGTGCGTCAAAGCTTTAGTCTACTATGACGTGCATTCCTGTAGATTAGATGTTGGTAATGAAAAGGGAGATACTCCACTCCATATAGCTGCTCGTTGGGGCTATCAAGGGATCATAGAAGTGCTCTTGCAAAATGGGGCCAACCCAAATATTCAAAACCGGATGAAAGAGACTTCCTTACAGTGTGCATTAAATTCCAAGGTATTCTTCTTTATCATCTAGCTTGATTTTTTTTGTTTCTGTTTTGTTTTTCCTAATGCAACTGCACAGAGGTGGATGCTTACTTGTTAATAGAATTTTGTTGTTTAATTATTAAAATTAAAATGTATGTTTGCGTTTGAGGAAGAATGATCATGTTTTAAATTTAATAGAATGAATACGGTCTCTYTGCAGCATAGAACATAAATTTGTAAACTGGTGCTTTTAATCTGGTCGGTTTTTGTTGGCTAATTTGTTTCAGTCAGTGAATTTCTCTTTAAGTGGAGTTACATTGGTTTTCTTTATTGATATTTCTTTTCAGATTTTGTCATTGATGGAATTAAACTATCTAACATTTGAAAGGGGACAGAGTGCTTCTGAGGTAACAACTAGTGCAAATTTCTAATCTTTTTGCATAAGCTTTACCTACTTAATCTGACACAAGTTTTACTGTTATTTTTTGTGTTTTTTTCTTTGTTTTGTTTTTGTTTTTTTTGCTGATTTATTAAAGTCGCCGCTGAGGTCTCCTCAGCGCTCAACAGAAACTTTCAGCAGAGGATCATCTGTCTCAAGCTTGTCATCAGTATCAATTGATATAAGACAAGAAGAAGTAAAGAATACTTACAGAGAGGTAAGACTGTGAGATACAAGTTTGATAATAACCGAAGTGAAGGCAACAAGGAGCAGTGATGCTTTGCAACATTAGTTTAAACTGTTTCTTCAGGAATAGCCTTCTCTCTGGTTTGCAAAATGATGTGCTGCTATTCTGATGTGCTTGCACCTATGTATCTGAACACTTATTTTTATATGGTATCAACTGTTCCTCTGGATCAGTTTTGGGTAAAAAAACAAAAACATATTTGGAGYAGTTGTTCAAACTTACTATAGCTAACTACATAATTTGAGAATTTSCTGATTTTTACAAAATTATAATGGTAGTCAGTGCCCCAAAGACCTTACTGTCCAGGATTTAAATGCCATTGTCAGCTTACAAAATCTCTCAGGGATGATAGAATGGTACCAGCATACTGGCAAACAGGATGATAAACTAGAACATTAAGACAAATTTTCAAAGTAGGCATAGGAAACTAACTCTGTAACATCTGAAGAAATATATATTATGTATTGAACATCTTGCATGTACATTTATTCATTTTCCTCTGACCAAACTGACCAAGATGCCTTCCTCTGCATTTTCGTTCTCATCTTTCTCTCACATGACATCTTAAATTCTTACTTTCCATTTATCCTCTCTTAAGCCCTTATCAGCACTGCTTCTGAGTCTTCTCTTCTATTTTTTCTTATCCTCCTGTTCCATTTTTCAAAATTGAGCTCCTCATTTTTTTTGTCCATATCATCTCTGCATACAAATTCTTCCTTTTCCTTCTATGAAACAATTCTTCTCTTTCCAAAAGTTTGTCTCTTAAAACTATTTATTCTATGAAACTCAAAGATGTGAAGTTTGATTGGACAGAATTAATTCACACTTTATTGTCAGTTGCTCTGTGAGAGGCTTGATGTTGGCGTGTACCTTCCTGTTTGTACAGTACCAAAGTCTGCAGATAAGGTACAATGTACATAAAAGTTCACCTTATAGCAGATTGAGGATTTGCTTTTTTCTTAAGGGGACAAATTTATCACACCCTGGAGCTGAGACTGTAGTTCAAACCAGGGAAAAAGATTACAAGCAGCTTATACCTTAGTTACTTGGGGTTAATGACCTCTTCCTGTAAACCAGCTTTAGCTCGTTATTGTTTGCCAAGTTTCACATGGGCTCACTGTTATTATTCATACTAAGCAAAAAAACTAGGGCCTAATCCTGAGACTTCTCCTTGAAGGAATCTGCCACTGGAAGTAATGGAAAACTGACCTTGCCAGCTTCCCAGACTTCAGGGCTTAGACCGTGGATTAAGGGGACACAGTGAGATCTTTATTAATCCACACTGCTGGTGGATTAAACTCTTTGCTGAAATGAGTCAGTCATGCTGTATGTTTTGTCTGTGGCTTCTTTACAACTTAGAAAAGAGAGAGTAGATAGCCAGGCGTGTACATCTGGAAACTCCTCGGTTAGGACTCAAAACTTGCAGYGCAATTTCTGTACAGTAACAGAAAAACTGAGTATGTGAGTGAATTGCAGTAGCTTTCATCAAATGGCTGTTTCTTCTGTATTTGCAMTGAAAGAGGGCACTACTCTTCAATGGAGGATTGAGAAAGCTGGAAGGATGGGAAAATGCCTGTAGCAGACTTTTTCCGAAGTATTCTTAATGAATTATATAATAGCTGCATAACAGATGCTATATATTTCTCCACTGCTAAGGCCTCAGGCAGTTTTTTGGAACTGTAAGGAAGTATTTACTTTAGAAAGAAATTATCAGAGCCTTGTGGGTCACTTACTGTTACTGCTGAGCATCTGTGTGATAAAATTGACCCCTGACAATCCTCAGGGCCTTCACAGTCTCTGGTGGCATTAACCGACTTAATTAGGGAATTTTGTTAAGGGAAGTGTGTAAGAGGTACTATTCTCTGTATTATATATTGTCCRTTCTAGATATATACATGCAAAATTTGACATAACTTCAGATATYTGAAAGAAAATTTTCTCAGTCATCTGTTTCCCTCTGTTATCAGTGGAGAGAAATTGGTATCTCCAGAGAGCAATTAATCTCAAATATTTTAGATACTGAGTTGTCCCTAAAAACAGATAAAAATGGATGGAGGGATTCATAATCTAGCTCTGATACTTAATCTGCAGTAGATGTATCCTGTTCTTCTGCTAAAACCCTGAAGAAATGATCAGACCAGTAAAACGGGACTTCTTTTAGTCTCATTCTTCGCAGGTCCAGACAGTGCTGTCAGAGTCAGCTTGCTTTTCATCTAAGATTCCATTTCCATATTTGCGTAGTTGAAGATACTTTGATTTGTGCTTTTCCCTGAACACAAACATGCTGTGGAACTGTGGAACTGTTAGGGTTAGGGTTAACCCAACTGTGGAAGAGGAAAATATTTTATGCTATAATTCAGTCCTTCAGCCCAGCACACAGAACATTTGTCATGAGTGTGTTGTGTCACAGTTATAGTGAACAAGATGGTCATTTAGAGATATGGWTTGAAATGCAACTCTGTTATTCCATGACATCTTCTACTTACGTGCTGCTTCTTAATATTGAAACAACTTTGTTTACAAAGCAGCATSTCTGGTGATAGAGCATATCCTGTTCCTGTTCCTACAATGCTGAACCAGTCTTTCACAGCTTATTTAATAGTTCTTCAGCAACCTGTAGAGGCTAGACATGTTGCCTTTTGATGGTGCTAATGGATTCTCCCTGCMCTTCTTCTGGCACCTATCCCACTTCTGTCAAGTCAGATCTCAACTCTTTCACGTGAGAGTAGCGAATTGGAGGAAAAGTGGTGGTGGGGTCATACACATGCCTCTCCTGTTTCCATGAACAAGAGGAGGGATCAAGGGAATGGCACTGGTGCTCTGCGGAGCACCTTCCATCTCTTCTGCATGGAAGCACATTCTGCTTGCCTTCCCTGAGCTGACCTTTCCCACATACGGCAGTGGGAACAGAGCTCCTGCACAGAGGAATACCTGTGCCAAGCAGATGTGCTTGCACATTAACTGGTCTATACATACCTACTTGGTCTACTTCTGGTYGCTTGGAAAAACTTACCACAGTCAAAGACCTGGCTTTTGCTGCCGCTACTAAAATACTGTTTGAATCTTTTCAGATTTTAGGTAAAAAAACAAACTTCGTAATTATATTGAGGTTGGATTTAATCTTGATCTTAAACTTACATTTATCAACAGATAACATAAAATAAAACAACCTCCCATTCTATGTGCTTCTGATAGCATAGGGTAGTTCAGCAAGAGTCCAAACAGTTAGTATTCATCACGGTGAGAGTTTGTCTTGAGGATTTTTTTTGTAGTGTTAGGTTCACAACAAAAGTATGTGCTCAGCTGCTGCACCATCATGTGGTATATCAGCTTACATGGTTTTGCTTATGTGGAGACTGTACATGTCCAGTAGTTAGGTAAGTACTGGTTATCTTCAACCAAGCAAGTCAGCGACCATCAAATGGCCATGGGCTTACACAGCTTTTGTGTTTTATAAATGTTTTTTCCCTTTCCTTTAAAACTTTATCAATAAATGTGAGATGGGCCAACAGTAATCCTGTCAATCAAGCTTGGGAGGTTAGTAAAGGACGCAGGATTCTCAGAGTACAGCTTAATACCAATAACAACAAAGCAGATAAATGTTGTTTTCTTCATGAATAGGTGGAAAAACTCCTAAGAGCAGTTGCTGATGGRGATCTGGAAATGGTAAGTCATAGAATGGTTGCTGAATATTATTTAAATTCAGTTTACCTAATTCAAATTGGGGAAACTGTGAATAATACTAAGTGAAGAATGTATCATCTGCTTAGTTCAGCACAATTAATCAAATTCATCTCACTTTCTACCAAGAATATTCACTCTATATCCCAGAATTACTTTACCTACGGTAATTTAAGTGTCATTATTTTGGCAATTYCATGACCTCTTACAAAAAAGAAATTACTCTAAATTTGAGTAGTACAATGCAGTACCAGCTAGAAGAGAGCTGTGGATTTAACTAATTTAAATACAATCCTTTTAATCACTGCTTTGAAGTACATTAATTATGTCTGTTYGGGCACCCTTCTGATTCTGAAAAAAAACAAAGAACCCCAGACTAAGTTATGACTAGGTCATCTTGATGAGAATTTTGCTTGGTAGCATTTTTTGCAAAAAAAACCCCAAGAATTTTTCATGACTTGCAACAGCTGGAGATTTATTTAAAAGGATGGGATGAGTGCATACTAGAATCCATTGTAGTCCTGTTATTTTCCTGTACCCAAGCTCTGATTTAAATAACAGAGCTCCAGATTTCATTTCATCAGAAGAGTTAGAACTGATCGTGAGTAAAATACAAGGGGAGGAAAGGGAAATTCTGTACTTGCTTATGCTGATTTTGCATTGGAGCAACTCTGAATCTTGGTGGAATTACCTTGGTTTACCCCCAGTATTCCCAATAGCCAGGGTCMGTTTTCCTCTGTATTATTTTTATAAGTTTTCTTGATCATTGTTCCTGCTGCTGCTCCCAAGGGTCATAGCTACATTCTCTGAGGGCATTGTGTGACTATAACATTGTATTTTTTTTCTATGTTAGAATCCTTTTGTTTTTTATTTTGGACAATTTAAGTAATTTCATCCCTTTAGAAGTAAGGCCTACTCTTTAAAGAYCTTTGCATAGAAACTTGGGTAGAACACAATTCAGGGTAGGCATATTGAAATGAAGTATTACGGGAAAGCACAATTTATTTGCTTGCAGGTGCTCACTCTGCACTGTTGGATGTCATTGTTRGGGAATGTGGTACCTTGCTGGACTGTAAAAATATATACGGAGGTGACAGTATTGAATTGAATGTACAGGCAGCACAAAGCAAACAAAACCRAACGGGGCAAGATAGGTGAGATTTTAGGAAAATCTGATTTTTGGCATCAAATCCAATATAAAGTGTTATTCCCTGTTGCTTGTTCCTATGGCACAGAAGTTCACTGTATCTTTTCCCATATGGGAATTGATGCAGTTATTTGAGCRGCAATGTTGTGAAGCAGTTCAAGAAACTGAATGGTGAGATTTACAGTTTATTGATTTATGGTGCGTTGTAGTAATATAGTTTTTTTAATCCACAGTTGTTTTTTGATCCCCGAGTAGCCAAGTTCTGTAAGACTTTGATCACAGAGTACTCCTTGCTGTATGTAGTGCATGGAATAATTGTGTATGCACASGTATTGCGCACATGAAAATAGACTTTTATTCGTTTGTTGTAATACTTTTTTTTGATATTTTATGCTGGGAGGACATTTAGGTTTCACTGCTCAGTACAGAGAAGAAGTTCTCTGAGACACTCACAACTTCCCTGTATTTTGGATTTCACTACCAATAGACAGTTGATGACTGTGTTCATATCAGTTTCAGAATTGTTATCCTACAATTTGTGATACTCATCCTCTGTCCTGACATATTTTTGAGTTAGTATTGCCATTTACTTCTGGAAATTTGAAAAATAAGATCCARAGTCACTCCACTGAAAAAATGGACAAGACACACAGAAATCATGAAAGTATTGTATTTGGAAAAATGTGTAAGATTGTACCTTTCTTGTTTGTTTTGTAACTCACAGGGCAGAATTATGAAACTTTGTGTGACTGTGCAAGGTTTCTGTGCTGGGTCTGTGTTCTGAAAAATTCATTTGAGTGATACATATTAGGAATTACAAGTGTTAATGAAGCATCATACAGCTCTGTACATAATAAAATACAGGAAAGGGCTGTGCAGTTGTTAAGTAAATATCATTATCCTAGTTTAAAACCCAACATAATCTTAGTAACTGTTTCCTAGTCAGCCCTTAAGTAATTGCAGGAAGCAGCAATACATGCAATGGTGGCATTTACCATCTTCCTGACTAAAATGCATATGCAAATAGTAAACATGAATGTGTTACARTTAAATTTTCACTGATTTTTTTTAAATTTAAACTGCATCATAAAAATGTTTATGGAAAATCAAACATGCTGCTATTATTAGCTGAAAAACTAGTATCTAGCACTGATGAAGAGATATCAGCAATGTAAAGCATAAAGCTATGCRTTTGGATGACAAAATCAGCTTATTTCTTTCCCTGCTTCTCAAGTTCATATAAAAGTGTTCATTATGGAAATAATTGTCCAGTTGGCTGGCAAAGGTTACAGCTTGCATATCTATTTAGAAAGAAAAAGATTATTAAAAAAAATTCTTTTCTTGTTCTGACAGCCTGAGATCTGTTTCCATAGGAACAGAAGCTGYAGTAGGGTCATTAGCACTGTTACAGATTTCTGCTGTGACAGCTAGCGGAGCTTTGCAAGAGGAGGCATTGAAAAAAGTGCTGTGGATCTGAAAGATTTTTTTWAAAAAAAWATGCTGTGATTGTTCAGGAAGAAAAAAAAATCCCACTTCTGTTAGGAACTTTTTGAAAGTCTTCGCTCGCTAAGCGTAATATGAACTCACAGTGTTAGGCTAGATGGATGTCAGGTGTAAAGCTGCCAGATGGTATGATAATGGRGACTTAGGACAGTCGCTCTAGTTCTAAGATTTCTTCAGTTCACAGTAGATTAATGAACACCAATGTAAAAGTGTGTTTCTTAAACTGCTTTTTTTGTTGCATCAGATTTAATGCAAAATTAACACACAGTAAGAATCCCTACTCGCAGATTGCACAGGATGCACCAAGTTCTGAGAGTAACTATTCTGAAGGGGCTGTCAGCTCTCCAGAATGAGGCATTATGCTTTGAGAAGAAGTAAAACTGTGAAGCTTGGGAAGTTACAGGTCTAAGGCAAGTCAGTGTCCCCGTAGTTTTTGATGGTGGTAAAATGTCTTCATCCCTGTCACTTCTTGTATTTATTAAAGCGAGTAAAAAAACCAAAATTCATGTTGACAGGAGCTGGCACAAATCTTTCTCTAATCTTCATCATCTGAGCTAAAAGGATTTGGAGGGTTTGAACAGAGGTTAACACTGAGGTCTTCATTAGGCAGCAGGAAGTCGTTTATAATTTACTGCTATACTTGGTGAACTTTCTAGCTGCTTTGTCAATAATAACTTTTTTTGTTAATTTGGCCTGGGGGAGCTGATGCTGGGAGATGATTATGTAGTTCTATATAATATGTAGTCTCCCTGAGTTATTCACAAGCAGCATATGTTTGTAAAATTTTACATGTGTACCTACGCAAATTTATTAGGACATGGAACCTTTGGACTGTGTAAAAGAGGACTTGCTTTTTATGACAGGTACGTTATCTCTTGGAATGGATGGAAGATGACTTAGAAGATGAGGATGACACAGTCAGTACATCAAAACCAGAATTCTGCCATCCGTTATGCCAGTGCTCAAAATGTGGGCCAGCGCAAAAGGTTAGAATATTAATTCTTTAAACAGTATAATTTGTATTCTTATAATGTAATCTTCAGCTCCAGGGGAGTAGTACTCATATTGCTTTACATCTTTCACTTCTGTATTTCTGTCTAAAAAGCATTTGAATATGTACAGACCATAACAGTTGATGTGATGACATGAAGTAGTTCTCTTCTTAATTAGACTGTATGAAGATTTGGATACAAGAGTAGTGTTCAGAAATTTGTTTCAGTACCTAATGGAGTGCAAAAATTTCACAGTTTGCTTTTAGGGTTTGTAGACTGCTGTCTCTAAGCTTTGAGCAACTTTGAATAAATGAGGACRGTCTTTTTTTCTAAGCCTCAGTTTCTTCTGGCCTCTTATGACTTACTCTGTGACAGTTAAAAAATGTATCTGCTGAATTGATTAGTAATCAGATTATCTAGGAATACCTGCTATTCCTTTTAATCAATGTGATGCTGATAAAGCCTTTTTTAAAAACTGTTTTAAAACGTTTTAAAAAAACTTCTTTCATACAAACTGTATCTAAATGCTTTTCAGTGTTAAAATATGTTTGCAAAGACATCCTTTCCCATTAATTATCACAGTGTAGAGAAAAATCAGGCTTTACAATACATAATTTCTTTTTTTTGAAGGAATGGCCCCAGCTTCTTGGAAATAGAAAATCAATTGCTTTCACTTCAGGTAGAAAATTTGTTACTATGTCTGTCTGAAGGTTTACATAACTGGATAAGTCATTGCAAAATAAAACTAAGTATGAATTTTCGGTGTTCTGGCTACTTTGAAGTAACCATGACTCTATTAGAGAACACCCTGTGAGATGGTTTATTTTTTTTTCTGAATTCCTCATTGCTACACATTGTGTTTATTCTGTGCAGGGTAGAGTACACTAGTTGTCATTAGATGCTTCACTTTCACACTGTGATTTATTTTCTGATAACTTGTGTCCTTTACCCTGAGTACTGGGTATACTTTATCATATGCTAAAGATACCACTGCTTGAGACCCTGGTGTTCATCTTACTGATGACAAGGAAGGAATGGCACTTTTCCAGTGAATTTACTTGCCTACTGAATGAAGAGTAGTAGGAACTTGTTAACTARTTTTACCACTGTATTAGGTAGGCATACAATTAAAGCATACTGAGGATAGGCAGAATGAAAGATTATTTGCCACTGTGAGTCTTGAGCACCTATGCAGTTTGAGAGAGAAGTGAAGCAGGATGTTTTGCACTGCTGTGTAAGCTGTGGGCCAGGTATTTTCATTATCTTGATTCCCTGTAGGAGTCTGTGCCCTGGGCCAATGTTCTTCTGCATGGGTAAAATTAATTTTAGTTGTACTTTATCCTTGATATCTCAAGCTTCATACAGCAGTAAAATACATGCTTAATATCTGTTTCCAAGAACATAAACTTACGTGTAAATAAAAGCACAATAACTTGTAATATTAACACCTATTCTCTATATGTGAGGACGTCCTAACAACTATATAGATGTTATGGTTTTTACTTCCATCTCAGCTTTAGCTTTCCCTAATAAGATGAATACTTTACCTGGAATTTCTCTACAGGAAGCTATCGTATTGGAAGARAGAAAAATAAAACCATGATAGCTTTGAAAAATACAACCAAGCTGCCCTGGTTTATTAAGTGACTTCTGAAGGTCTCAAGTTTGACCCCATGGCAGTAGTTCTTATAATGTTTTTCTCTCTGGTTTGTGTATACTTAGTAGGTATTTGATTGCTTTTTGGTCAATAGAAAGTAGCATAATCAATTAGCTTGGTTGTGTATTTTCCTCAACAGAAATTTGCAAGGATCCCTGCTAATGGGCTTGGAGTAAATGTTTCAAATCAAGATGGTTTTACACCATTGCATATGGCTGCACTGCATGGACACTCTGAACTTGTCTCTCTTTTGTTGAAAAATGGAGCCAATATCAGTGCCAAGAATGCAAAACATGCAGTTCCTCTTCATTTAGCCTGCCAGAAAGGTCACTTCCAGGTGAGTGATCCTCTTCATAAATACAAGCCATTTAGCACTTGGCCACCAACAAAAAGCTATTTTGTGAAATTATCAACATAACTAAATCAGTAATAGTGCAGAGAATCTGGGAATTCTGTTTTTATTTTATATTTTAATTCTAACTCCCCAGAAAGAAAGAGCATCTTTCTACTGAAACAGTTTCTATAGGCATCTTTTCTGTCTTAGTGTCCTAAAATAATGGTTTAATGAGAATGCTGGCAATAGTGGAACCATCTTACATAAGACACTACAAGAATACCTCATGCAGCTGAATATTCCTGTGTATTCTTTGTTCTTTTTAGATAACTGTAAATTTGTGTTTTAAAGTCTATTCTCACTTAAAGTTTCGTAAAGAAACAAACCTGTAATAACTAGCTCCTATTATCAGAATTTCTGCTAACAGATTTAATGAAAATAGCCCTGTTGAGTGTAAAATGACAATATTTTAATTAGATTTTTTTCTGGATATTTGCCTTCAGTTTGTATCATGCTTGTAGCTGTCCTTTGGAAGGAATATGTCTCTTGTGGTTACATGTTCATATATTTTGAATCACTTCAACATTTAGAATTGCAGAACTTCTGAGCTGTGCGCAGCTTTTACTTTCTGCGGTTATGGTATCACTGGAATTTTTTGCTGTATTTTAAATTAACTGTGGTCACCACTGAACAGATCTGAATTTCGACAAATCCCAAGCCAGGGAATTAATTTCCTCCCATTAGATTTCCAATTATGTGGCTCTGTTCATTTCAGAGACCTGCGTCGGTCTGTCTCGGCTCTTCGATGTTCTGTTAAGCTTCTATTAACTGTTCAGAAACAAAGAACAATCCATCTCTCTCTCTGTAGTTCAAGGAGGTGAGGTATATACGTCTATTGGTGCGATAGACTTGGTATCTTCAATAGCCACAGTATTAAATATCTGTTGTATCTTCAGTAGAGTCACTCGTGCAAGTATATGGGCCAACTCATGGGCCTGCTGGAGCTTTGAAGGTAGCAGGGTAACTTCATCCTATACTTCAGGGTGAACAAAGCATAGGCACTGAAGGAGAGGCATGAACTAACGAGGGGAGGGCATTAATTCGGGAGAGAAGGTAAACGAGAGGGAAAATATACTGGTAATGAAAAAGCAGTTCAGATGAGGGGATGGGAAATCGGAAGATACAGAAAAGTGGAAAATCAGGTGTAGGAGGAAAGAAGCGAATGATTGCATGCGCAATAAAAATTGAGAGACTTGCGAAGGTGATGGTGAGGGAAAGCACGAGGGAAGCAAGAAGGGCACAGAAGAATATGACTCCAACTTGGAGGTTAATGAACGTTAATTCATGGGGTCTTTACAATGCACAGAACTCTGCCAAGTGAGTTAGGAAACTCTGGTGAGTTAGGAAAGGAGGGTAGGATGCTGTTGCTGTGGAGGTTTGTTTTTCATATTTTGTAAAGTTACTGAATAGATACATTTTTCACATATTCCAGAAGCAAATTTGCTTGTATTTTCATTTTATGCCTTTTTTTTCCAGTTGTTTAGGGCTTTTTTAGAAGTTTCAGGTAAAATACGAAAACCAGTATGCTATGAATAGATGTTTGTGGTTATCTGGCCAACATGAGACTTGCTTTCTCCGTCCTTTTTTCTTTCATCTGTTTTTCATTCTCCGTTACCTAAATTCCCCAAAACATGCTTGAAAATAGGACTCTTTGACTGCATGTTTGTGGTTAGCTAGTGTCTTAAAAAATGTTGTTACTTTTTCCTGTAGGTGGTCAAGTGTCTGATGGATTACAATGGTAAGCAAAATAAAAAGGATATATATGGAAATACTCCGTTAATTTATGCATGTTCGAATGGTCAGTATGAGACTACTGCCTTGTTATTAGAGGTAAGATCACTGAAAACAAAATGTTCAGAAAAGTGTTTTTCATGCAGTATTTGTGTTTATCCAGTGCTCAAGATTAGTATTTTTAGTTGCGCATTTCTCCACTAAAACTTCTCAGGAAAAAATGAGTGTATCTTCCTGTCTTCAGTCTTTCAGCCCTTTCCCTTTGTGTTTTTTATTAGATATTTTATTAGATAAATATTACTTTACTCTTGTACAGCTAATTCTTTTTATGGAACTCTTTTGTGGCAGGTGGCAGATTTTGTTGCTTGTGGTTGTATAGTGTATGATATTTTGTGTTTTATGCGGAATTTTTTGTGTTTTGCTTAGAAATCTCTCTTAAACTTGGTATTTGTAGCAGATAAATGAAAAAATGAAATGAGCTGATCCATGAAATTGTGTATATGAGAGAGACGAAACAGTATGGTTGGGTGGCTTATTGTTAAACTGGTAATTGCTAGCTTATGCTTTCTGCTTTTTGTATATAGCTACAAGGGTTCTGTTGCATTGTTCTCCCTCATATATTGAAAAAAAAAGAGGAGAGAAAAGATAATAGTAATGCACTATCTCCATTTCATTCTACTTTTTATTGATAATTCCAATTTTATTTTGCTGTCCAGCATGGAGCTTCTGTTAACCTTTCTAATGCCAAAGGAAATACAGCACTGCATGAGGCTGTGATAGGAAAGAACGAAGCCCTGGTGGAGCTGCTGCTTCGGAACGGTGCAGTGACACACGTAAGGAACGAGAGGCATTGTACCCCCGCAGACTGCGCTGAACCGGTGAGTGCAGAAAGATTATTTTTAAGATTAGACTTTACTAAAATTCAATATGCATCATGTGAAGGGAAATAAAAACAACAAAAAAAACCTGTTTATCACAATAACATTCTCAGCCCATCATTAATCAAGACTTTTGTATTTAACAGTGGAGTGTGATATAAAGACTAAAATTCCTGTTTAATCTACTACATTGTAAAAGTAGACAATCCATTTACAAAACACTAAAAACCATGCACCTGTGAAATTATCAGATGTTGAGCATGGTACACTTAAACTAATGAGGTTATTTTCTTTATGGTCAAGGTTACCATAAGTACTTACAGACATACTAATGTTAAATTTTATCTTTTCCCCAAAATCCTTGCTTTTAAAAAATGAGATAAAATGGCATGTGAGAGCACAGAATTCTGTGTATCAGAAATGCAGTGTTTATTTTTGAAGGTTTTTCATTTGCTATCTTGCCATTGAATTTTTTTCTTCATTTATCCTCCTCTTTCTCTCAAGTGTTTTGATAGTATTTTGCTAAACACTTCGATGTGCTTCTTTTGATGAGCTGCACTTGAACTCTTAATTCTGACTCTGTATTCAAATAACTAGAAATTAACTTAGAATCATTTAATTCAACATAATTTCATGAGAATCCTTGTTAAAATATGAAAATAAAACAGAGAATATACTGCAAACACTGTGACTAAAACAAAATTAGAATCCACAAAGCACTCTGTCAAGTTCACTCTGAAAAAAAAAGCTGTGTGGAATCCATACGCAGCAATATACAACATGTAATGAAAATCTGCCTTCTGTAGGAGCTGAAAGTTGTGTTTATTGCAGAGTAACATATGAACTGACCTAAATTATCAAGAAGTTGCTTCCTGCTCAAAAATCAGAGCAGCTGGGGAGATGATAAATACTATGTACAATAATATGACTAGTACCTGTGGTGTTTCTAAAGTAAGTTATCCAAGACAAAAAGTGTGAGTGCAGAAAGAGTGAAAGCACAGATATACCATGTATGAAAGAAAGTTAGGAAGGGCAGAAGGAGCAGAAGAAACGTCCAGTGTAGGAGAACAAACGCTGATCAGCATCTCTGCTAGCAATCTTTTGTTCTGTCCACCATGTTTTCCCCTTCATGCCTTTTGATACCTTTTATCGGGTCATCCAGAACTCTGACCTCCTTTACTAATAGCAATAACATACTCTGTAATACTACATTATAAGGAATTGTTACACTCTTTGAATGATTTGATGCTTCGTCCCCCAGCTTTGTGCACAGTAATGGGCTCTGAGATGCAGGATAATGGCCCTGAAATGCCCTACTGCATTAATTTCAGTATGCATATTATCATTTATTCATAAATTAGATTAGCTGTAAATAACACAGCTTAAAATAATAGCTCAAGACTATAAAATCATTACTCCAATACAGTGCAATTGCCCCTACTTAAACTCATGTAATTTAAAGTTTGTATTTAGAAAGATGTACTTTTCGTGTGGTACGTTTATTTTGGTAGCAATTAGCACACTCTGCAACTAGAATCCTAAATTGTACTGATGTTTTTCTTTTTTTAATAATGGTGAAAATGGAAACTTTTAAACTTAAGAATTCAAATATCATTAAGCTGCTGGAAACAGCACCAAGCTATGTATCTACATCAGAAGAGAGAGAAAAGGATTGTGAGCAGCATGCTACTATCAAGATAAGAAAAAAAGGTGTGTGTTGTATTTTCACTGGTATAAATAAAAAGAGATTTGGGAATTAATACATGACTGCTTCAGATATTGAATATACTTAATTTATGTATCATTAAAGAACAGCCAGCTATTTTGCATATTTATTACAGCTAACACCTAAAATACTACAGCTGTATGTGACTGACTTTGTATTATATTCATGACATCTTCTGCAGACTCAGTTTTCACCTTTTTTGTGCATAGGGRAGAATTTTGCATACAAAAGCACTTAAAAGTTACAAAACTTGGCATATTTGAGATGATATAATTAACCATTTTAGACTCGACCTTTTCAGTGCAAAAGTAGAAGAGATTAATTTAAATCACGTCCAATTACCATTTAAGTTGCCCTAGAACAGATTAGGTAGTGATCTTTCAGTTAGTTATGGTTTCAGATTTTGGGACAGAAATCAAGAGCTGCAGAGGTAGCTTCCTCAGACAATCAGCAAGATTTGCAGATTTCTTTCTGTCRATGACAGCATGTAATACCTTCTAAACAAATACCCTGAGATGCATGGTACAATTTGACAGTACAGCTGAGCCGATGTGCTTGATTATTGCCACTTAGAAGGGAGACGTTGTTATTCCTGGTCTGTCCTCACCTCTTTCCTCCTCCCTTCAGCTTCTGGTCTTGCTTATCCACTAGTTCCTTTATGCTGGCTCGGAAGTTTGTCGGATCGGTTTCCAAGCTGATCCGGTTCACTAAGCTGGGAGAGCAGGAGTAACGAGTTTTGTGGTGAGCTAGACAGCTCAGCTTCGTAGAGTATCTGGTGTCACCAGTGCTGTGTAAAGAAGGTGGGACTCCATGACCAGGAGTTAGGGAAAAGCCCATTTCAGCATCAGTGAGTGTTTTTTTTTTTTTTTTTTTTTTTTTTTTTTAAAGGTTTTTCAAAATAACTCTTGCCTGCTTCCATGAGAAAGACTGTCAATATTTTGTTGAGTAATAACAAAAGGAAATTTATCTCAGTATGCTGATGTTAGAGACTGATGTAGTCCTTTCAAATATTCTGTAAATATTTTTAAAAGAATAGTAGGCAACATGAATAATATAAATAAGAGGTGGAATAGCATGTTTGTCTTAATTCAGGTTTGTAATAATTTGAATTTAGAGCCTCAAAGTCCTGAATTGCACTGTTTCGTCAGAAGCCAGGTAATCATGTTAATCCTGATTGAGAACGCTTACTCCTGCAACTTAAAATGCTGTGAGTTTTCCAAACAGAAATCCTGACTCTGATTCAAATTACTACTGCTATAATTTTACTGTGGAATTTTAAATTGAATGTGAATAGGGATCACTTTTCCTTCAGAGCTGTGTTTGTTTAATTCCTAAGTGTGACTCAGTTGTAATTTCAGCTGCCTGTTCTTTTAAACCCCTAGTGAATTCTAGGCCATGTGAGAAAGCCGATGATCCCATAAGCAGACAACTGCAACTGGTCCAATCAATTAACAGATTTAACAAGTAAGCATAGAAGCTTCCTTGGAAGTATGTTTGTTGTTTCCCATAAGCCAAAAAAGTATACAGTAAAGGCCAAAAGTGGGTCAAGCATTGTTACACGTCAGATAAAACTAATTTGACAATTAAGAGAATACTTAAGAGAATTGTTAAGAGGCTAACGCATCAATAACACCAGACTGATGGGCTGGATACGAGATAGGCACTGATGGTGAGCAGCAGTGACGTGCTGTGCAGCAGGAGGGARAAGCTGGCCAGCAGGGGAGTACTTGTAAACTTATTTAAAATATTCTTGCACTAGTAGAATTTGGTGTACCATAAGGTAGGAACGTTTATGCCAGACCACTTGAAAAATATCATGCTAGTACTTCACTCAGCGYGTGGGTTTTGATTCTGATCACTTTAAACTTTGGCATATACTCTGTGATAAAATACGGGAAATACTAGTAGGCCATCATTCTCAGAAAGAAAACTGTGTTGGCAGATAATAGAGTCTTTCTGTGTTGAGATAGTGCCATCTGGTGGATTTTCAGTGAACAAGGCTTTTATGGAAAGACTTGCTGTGAAAGTATGTTGCTTTATGTAGTTAAATTTAATTCTTTTAAAATATATTTTAGAGCAAAACATTTACGGAGAACAATAACAAGAGATAAAAGTGTCCCTAATTTTGATTATCAGTTATTGCATCAGGTAAGAGGAAATACTTGTTTGAATTATTTGTATAATGTAGTCATTATTTGTATTGTCTGCTATTAATATAATACATTTAACAGGAAAGATTCTTTACTAATGGTGGTCAGTGAATCCAAAAGGCCTGACCTATTTTGCTAGACTGATAACGTTTCTTCATTGTCCARATTTCAGTGGTGCTTCTATTACAACCTCTTATTCTTTGTCACTTATTRCAGGCTTCATCTCTTTGTTGTCTGTCTTGTCCAGCAAAATCTGGGATATACCAAGGCTTGAAAAGTCTACAGCATGTAAGAAAAGCTGTAGTCAAGCAGAGATGCTACTGACAAGAGAGAAATTTTTCAGTAGGTTGAAACAGAAGGTTGGAAGAGAAAGGAACAGCTAGACTATTGAAATACCAGATTAAAATTGGGGTTTGCATGATAAGCCTGCTGCGAGAAAGGGTTTGTTTGCAAGGGAGATAGCAAACTGCATGTTGCATTGTCAGCTGCACCACGAATGTATAGTGTGATCTTAGATAAGTCACTTCATCTGCGGTTGGGGGTACCATGGCACCTAAGCCAATCTAACTGCTGACTGCTGCCTTCCCCCCAGAGCATGTGCTCCCCCTCCCTTCTTGGCACTGACTAGCTCTCATGGGACCTTCTGCTGAGCCATTTCAGCATGCTAACTAGCAAGAAAAACTACCCYATTCAAATGAAAATTAACAGTTCTCTGCTAGGTTAGCTCAGTAGCTACCCATTAGATTGACTTAAGTACCTTGGAAATGCAGTCTCTTTGCTTCTCTTCTCCATCTCTAAAAGGGAATGCTGTCCTATTTCAGAGATCCCTTATGAGATTTAACATTGGCAAAGAAGTTTGAAAATGTCAGATGAAATGCCATAAAACTGTGTTATTTTATCTTTTCTAATATTAATACCCCATWTTAAATGTGAGATTTAAATTTTATGTTTGTGGATCACTGAAGGCAGTAAGTCATGAAAGCATGGTAGATGTCAAGAAGCTACTACGCGACAATGATACGTAGTATAGCACCTTCACCATGTGCGACTGTCACRGCTCTGTGAACCTACCGATCATACAGCTCTAAATTATTAGTGGGCTTAGTCATGCATAATCTTCTTTGAAACTTTTTCAGTATTATTACTATTATTTCAGTAAAAGGGTATCATAATTAATTTTTGCCCTTAATTCCTCTAATCTTAGAAAATCTCTTATTAGCATGCCTGGACTCTTTGATACCTTAGTTACGTTCACATTTGTAAAGTGGCCAGTTATCAAGAAGAGCCACACATTCTGCAGAGGAAGAATCAGGAGCAGATATGGAAATAGAAGACAAGAATAGTTGGAGTGACCAAAAGAGAGCCTTAAAGAAGGGGGACTACAGTGGCCTCTTCCCTGAGAGATAAGATCTGGAAGCAGAGAGTTTTGCCTTTAGAACGACTTTCTAAAGCAGTGCCTGGTTGAATCTGGCTGCATCATTGCTTACATATTACTTAATGATAAAAGAAATGGCTGTGAAGCTCAAATATTTTGAGACTKGCATTAAAAAGGTGTTTGGAAGGTTAGGATAATACTAGGATAGTGCAGAGATTTCAAAAAAAAAAAAAGTTTTGGAATGCCTTGATTATCTTTTCAGTTCTGGTGCTGATTTATATGTAGCCTGGGGCAACTTAGCCTGTTTTCTCCTTGTTTCCTCTTWTATATAATGAGGATAATTACTAGCCTACAAAGTAAGCTATTTTTAATCATCGGCTGTGTTCTCATTATCAAGAATGCCATGAAATTAGTGTGATAATTATATTCAAGAAACACTATAATCATTTTACTTTTTGGAATGAAGAAAAATGAAGAAAATAGACAATGCTTTAATATGTCCTGTTTTTCCACCCTCACAGTTAGCTATTAAAAACTTTGATAAAACCAAGTTAAAAGCTGTTGAAACGCTGGACCAGAGCAAGGTTAAGATTATTGACACAGGCTGCACTGAATTTGTGAAACATGATGACGTGAGAGAAGCTCTTGATAGGAGTAAACTAATGCACCGAAGACACACTGTTAATGTGCCGCTTTCAGCAGAGAGTATCAGCAATAAAAGCGGTTTAGCCAGTCTTAGAAAACCAAGTATTTCACAGTCAGAAGAGTGCAGTGATGACTTATTTTCAGAACACTGACAAGGGACTGTGAATTTGATGACAAAAGCTGAAGAACGACGTGGTGTCGATTTCAGAATCGCTCTGCTGGATGTCAAGGAATTCAGCGATGCTTGCGAGCTCTGCCTTCCGAACAGGACACAAGGATGACTCTTCAGCAGAAACAGAATGTTCCTAGCACTTTTGAAGACTGAATCCTCTGTGTTTTTTTTTTTTTTTTTTTGAGATAACTATTTAGCTAGTTTGTTATTGATCTCGGTGAACAGGGACATACTGAGATGCAGATAGCAAAATTGCTTTTCTATTCCACTTAGCACTTACTAAAAAATTGTAAGAAATGGTAAACCAACCAAAATCCTGTATTGTACTTTTCAGCCACCCACTTTGTTTTAAAAAATCTAAATTTTTGCATTTTCAGTTTTTATCACAACATTGGATATATATTTATATAGAGAGATATATTGGGTGAATACATATTTATTGCCAGAAGTAATTCAAATGTCTCTATTTTTTTTTGTAATGTTACAAACCATTATAATATATATTTCTGTATATTTCAGTAGCTGGGAAAACAAGTTGATAAAATCTGTGACACTATGTTAGTGATTTATACATGCTATTAACATGAAGGGAAGTAATCTGTGCTAATTTTTTTGCAATGTACCCCTGTATTGGGTCTGCAAGATCAAGTTCTTACAGGAGCCAAGATGCTGAGAAAAGGTAGAGAGCGCTTGATGAAGCTAGACTTTGGACTCACTGTTCACAACCTCATAAAAAGAAAAAAAGGCAGAAACAAGTATGTATAAGGACATGTAAAGTTGTTTGAAGTTTTTTTTTTCCCCTCTCTAAAGCAAATCATGCAAAAACCACACAAATACTCACAGTTCATGGGTAAAACTGTTAGACGAAACTGCTGCTTAAGAGTCTGTTCCTATCTGACTGCTATTTAAACAGGTGGACTTCTTGATTACGAAGGCTATTACTGAYGTCAGTAAGCATTTGTTCGAATAGACCGAATTCTGGAGGTGACCACTGCTGAAGAGTAGAAAGCTCACAAATAGCTATGAGATGGCAGCTTAAATTTGGACTTCATTTTCCACTATTTCAGTTAAAAAGTTTTAAACGTGGTTCTGGTAGGAGGAATATGTAAATAGCGTAAACCAGGTTTCTAAATGCAATATTTTTAATTTTTGAGTTACCATGTCCAGCTTGCAGTTTATTTCAGAAGATATTTTTATGAATAATTCTT
Organism: Rhea americana; assembly: GCF_003343005.1. Classification (NCBI taxonomy): domain Eukaryota; kingdom Metazoa; phylum Chordata; class Aves; order Rheiformes; family Rheidae; genus Rhea; species Rhea americana. Next base: position 1,408,148 of record NW_028186150.1, read on the forward strand.
TTAACCGTGGCATTAGTATAACTGTCTGAGAAAGTACCAAGCTGGAGGACAGACTAGTGATTTTTTTCAAGTAACTTTTTAATCTAAGGGGTAAACTGTGCAAAAAATACACACATGGACATTTGGAGATAAGGTTAATTTGTTTATTTTTCTAATAATTTATGAGTTCCTCTGATTTTTCTAATGTGCCTTGGATTTGTGCCAAATGATGGAAAAGAAAAAAACATTAAAGTAATTCTTGAAAAAGCTGCTTGAGTGCTTATTTAAAGTATTGTATCCAGTTTTCCTTACTTTTGTTCTTGTAGGCATTTGAAAATTTCACCTTGTGCCTGTGTGTAAATTGAGGGGATTTACTGGAATTTAGTCTTAGCTTCCATGTGCCTCTCTTCTTCTGCCTTCTGTCCTGTTTTTGTGGATTGCCACACATGATAATGTGTGCAATACAAATTTGTTAGAGAAAGTGAGCATTTGAAGAAGAATATTTTACATTTATTCAAAGTTTTATTCTCTAGCCTTGAATTCCAGTTAAAAACCAATTGTATGATGGATGTTCAGCTATTGCAAGCCAAAGGGGCAAGGGGGAAGAGATGTGGGCTAGGGCTTTTTTCTTGCTATAACACTTAAAAACATGAACCTGAGCAAGTCAGTTATCTTCACCTCTAATAAAAATAATCCTTACCACCTTTGTAATACTAGGCTATGCTGCTTATGAAATACCTAGATATTACTTGTAAAGTTTAAAATATAGGTAAATGTTTATATAACTGATTTTCAGACTAACTTGTGAGAAGTAATTTAACTTGTGTTTTAATTACACCATGCATTTAAATAAAAGACTGATTCTCATCTTAAGACATTTTGACAAAAATCAGTTTATTAGATGTTTAGTACTGGTGCTATCTTCCTAGACTAAAAGTACAGATTATACTGCTGTAACAGAACCTGAGTCAACAGAGCGATAGGAAGATCATAACAGTGTCAAGCCAATTTTGCTGATCCTTAATAATAGGCCAAATATGGCTTTGGAAACAAGTTTTATGATATTGTTGATTAAATACCTTTGAAAAGGGTTAAAGAGAATTAAAGAGAGGATTATGAGAGGATGTGAACTGCTGAATTTAGTTACTTAGTGTCTATTTAAAAGCAAACTGGATTTCCTTATACCTGGAAAGCAAAATCTGTTAAATACTGTTATACTTGCATTTGAAGCATAAAATGTTTTGTTGCATTCTATTGCAAGCAGTGAAACAGCTGCAGCCGTCCAACTTTCAGCTCTGATATGAATAATTATATAATTGTTTGGTAAATTTTATTTTAAAAACTTATAGACTATTTAACTAGAGAACKATTCTGCCCTATTCTGTCTGCCCACTCTACTAGGATACTTGCACACCTACAAGAGGAGGCTCTGCTCATTTTATAATGGCTTTTTTTTTTTTTAAAAAAAAAAAAGCAGGGAGTTGTACATTCCTAGTACATAAATAGTCCACAATACACCCTTGTGTGTATTTGCTGCTCTTCTGTTGGTGGGCAGTACAGATACTGCTTAAACTGTGTRCAAGTGTGGCACATTAAGCACAACTAAAATTATATGGGCACAAGGAGTTGGAGGAGTTAGGAAAAGCAGTCCTTATGTTTTATGGTGTTAAACTAACGCTTGCCTTAAAAATTATTATTTCTTTCAGAAAAAATGAGACAGGGAAAGTAGCTTAATAAGGCAATTTAATGCAAACCTGGTGCATATTGCCTACTGTAGTTTCCAACAAAATTTATAGTCAAATATCTAACATTTTTAAGGTAGAGTTTTAAAGAAAGTACATGTGTATTAGAATTAACTTGAATTTTCTACTTTATTACAGTATCACCTGTCCTTTGAACCTGAGACTGCTTTAAAAACCAAATCATGCTTCAGTTTATAAAACTGTTCAGTCTAGGATAAAAATGTATTTCCAGGCATTTTGGATATATAAGAAAGCACTTAGTTCCTGAACAGTTCTAGTATAATCCTGCTAGAAGGATCCTGCCCAACAAATGATTTAAGTAGATGAAAGAAGCTTGGTGAAGCCTGTCAACGGACTTGTGCAAACTGTCATTACTAAATTCCTTAATTTTCAAAGATACCATGACAAAAGGTTAAAATGGAATAGTACTTGAAGGAAGTACCCATGGGAGGTTTCCCCAGCAATCTGTACTGCTAAGTTAACTTCAGGACACTTAYCTGTCTGCAAAATGTTACTGTATGTTACTGTACAATCCAATTAATCTCCAAAAGGTAGAAATTAAGATAAATTAGAAGTATTACTGCTTGTCTTTACAACTGAGATTTTTGGAACAGCCTTCCAAGAAGAAGGTAATAAAGCTTACAGTGTTGATAGCAGAATTTAATAAGTGTTTTAGCTACATTCACACAAGGTGAAAAAAGCACCCACTCCTGGTCATTTTAAGCAATTTTATTCTGTCCCCAAAACATTGCATTTTGAATCACACGCTTCTCAGGTGATGTCAGGAAAGTGTTTTCTAGTGGTAGAATGTCTGACACAATGTTACAGTATTTATCCTATGTATTTCTATAACCATATCTTTGAATAAAGCTATAGCACAAATTCAGTTTTATTTTATGCATGCAGGAGTTAGAGAATCTAGCTAAACTGTCTTTTTCTCTCTCAAAATAAGAAACACTCCAGCCATTTGATAAAAATGGAGGTAGTTTAGAAAACATACGATACCAAGTGTCTGAACAGTGCTGCATTACACACTAAACTTTAACTTGCTTTGTTTTGAGATAACTTGATTATTTCATGGGGGAACAGTTCAGTTACATGCTAGTTGCAGTTTCTTTACACAGACTGCCTGATAAGAAATCCTCCGGTCCAAACTCCACTCGTCAGTACTTTGATACCAAACACTATTTTCTAGATTTCCAGTAAAGACTCAAGAACCAGTGAGCTGCTGGATAGGATTCCTTCATGGACTCAGGAAAATCTTGCTTAAAACTGATCTTCAGTGATTTTTACTTGGAGGTAAGTCTTTAAACTTCTAGTTGTTCCCAACTTTGTACTTTGGCTCCTGATCTTATGGTATCTCTATCTCCAATAGCAGAAAGTTAAGGGTGTGCAAGTGCTGAAAGCATAGCTTACACACTGAGTAAGGGGCAACAAAATGTTCATGATAAGGAAGCAGTGGGGAACTCCACACTGCTCAGGGCTCTTAAATTTTTGCAGTGTAAATTATAAAATCSCCTTCTCAGATCTATTTTTCAAGACACATTCACTTGTTGGCCTTTATGTATATATAAAAAAAAAGTAAAGAAACGTAAACATTTTCAGATCTTTCATTCTGCCTGATACAGTATAATGCCTTTTTTTCAGGCAAGTTGTTTGGCAGACAGTCAGTCCTACAGTGTATTTAATAATCCTCCTCTTCATCAGAATCCAATACTTTTCTTCTGTTGAACTAAAATGAAATACATGAAATGAAAATATCAGGGTTATAGTAAATCCAACACAGAGCAAGCCTTTGAAACGCTACATGTTTGACAGTAAGTACAAAATTCTCAGTGTCTTCTCACAGCATGAATTACTGCAGCTTACACAGTAGCAGAAAACTTCCTCCCATTGCAATACCCCCCCTTCCCCAGTGCAATGCATTACATAGCTAGTCTACCTTACATAATTTAATTATCAGAGGTCACATTTCCCTTGCCTTGTTCTTATCTTCCTTCCCCAGTACTTGCTTCTAGCAAATGCCAGATACAGGATATGGTCCATGACAAGTTTTTTTGTCTGACTTGGTAAAATCTAAGCATTATCATCTATATCCCCTCAGCCTCTTTAAGGTCACTCACAGGCACATTTCYTGAAACTCGGTCCTGTAATAAGGAAGAGTCTGCACATACAGAATTTCTAGGGTCTGAATTATGCAGCAGAACTATGGATACCTCTGCAATGTTTCTATGTTTTTAGAGAACGGTATCTTCACTGTTGGGCAGGTATCCACCCAGTGAATAGTTTCAGATGTTTCTCAATAAGAATTTCGAAATTCAAGTGAGCCTACTAGAGGAAYTGTAGCATACAATCAGTTAATAGCACTAGCTATAGCAGTATTTTCTACTTACCATAGCCAAGTACTTTTCTACTAGTCACTGCACTTCTGTGACTGTCTGTTTACACTGTTCTGCCTGTTTGCCTCACAACAGAACCCTGATATCCCGGTGCAATAATCTGCAAATTATCTACTGATCATGACAGCTATAATTAAACCCCAATACTTACCAGTGTGGGGAAGAAGGTGATAAGGAGAAAGCAAATTCTACCCTTACATGCAATTGTGCAGTACATGCCCTTTTTCTACTCATTTGTTTTCACAATAAACTATATTTCATATTTTTAAAACAAATTAAATTTGTGTTTATTAGACAAAGCTTACCTTTACCGTTGTTTTCTTTTCTGTTTGCTGACTCACTTTTTCAAGTATTTCTATCAAACCCTGTTCTGACACCTACAAAACAAGAACAAAAGCCATATAAACACATTCTGAGAGATGCTTAGTATCAAGTAACTGAGTCGCACCTTCCCTTCATATAAAACATATTTGGCTGATGGAACTGTATAGTATATAGTATTTAGAAACTCTCAACCATCCCTTCTAGTTCGGTAATTTACAGACACTGAAAACAAAGACACTTTCTTGAAGGCATTATGTTTGAAAATGAATAGATACAAGAAAGAGAAATAGAGAAACGTAACTCACCTTTCCAGGTAGTTGTCCAAATCTTGCCATCTGTATAAGATAATTCTCCACTGCTTTTGCTTTATCTGGTTTCACAAGTGCCAAATTGCTTACTGCAAAGAAAAATAGGTTTTGTTCATTTTATTTTAAAACGAATACCTTCACCAGTACTAAAAAAGTGACAAACGCCACAATAAAACTATCTTTTTCATAGTCACTTTCATTCTAAATATTTGTTTCTGATTGAACTATTTTTCCTCTCACTGTGATTATCATTAATTCAAGAAAGCATTTGATAAAAACATTCAGATATTGGTTAATCCCATCCCAACAAATCATTGATATTATAGCTTGAAAAGCTATAATAGTTCTATCTTCCCATTGATTACACTATTTTTCTAGTCTGCCCTCTATACAGCCACCTAAGTGTCTGATTTAAGCAGCATACGGGTACAGTAAAAGAGATATTTTAAATTAGAAAATTACTTGAACACTTACATCTTGCACGAGCTGCTTGATCTAGGACTTGAGCTAAAATCGTATTTCTTATCTCTGCTTCCCTGTAATGAAAAGTTAGTTACACATTAGAAGTGAAATTTCAGGTGCCTAGAATAATATGCACAAAACAGCCAAGTTTACAGAAGACTTTCAATTCCCGTAAGTGACATTTTGAGATSCCTTATAAGCTCACATTCACACGATTCCCTTCATAGCATTTTCTATCATGGGTAACGCCATACTCAAAATATGTAGAGCTAAGTAACTTATATAATCTTCCAAAAAAATGTCAAGATGGARTTTACAGCTTATTACAGTTTACTGTTGCATCTTGCTAGAAAGATATATGCTATCCATTTAAAAATTCTCCATTCAATTCCATGTGGATCTTCATCGAAGACAGTATTTTTTAGAGCATACATAAGGAACAGCCCATGCAACTGAAAGACTCAAGCAGAAATTGATATTTACTTAGCATTTTTCAGTAAGTCTTCACATACTTACAACATTTGACTAACAGTCTGCAAAACAGAATTTACATAATTCAATTAAACTTTTGACTATGTGCTCTCACCTCAAATTCTTGCAGAAGTCTGGCTTTTTAATTTTTATTTTTTTTTATTTCTACTTAGTGCAAATGCTAGCTGTTGTTTTTTATAGTCAGGATTCAGACTGCCCGACATAAAGCAAAAGGAGATATTGTGGAACATTCGATGTAGTCATGGCATGGGAATCACATCTGGACCACTCAAAAACCAGATGTCAGCTGCCCTTGGATCAAATCTTTAACTTTTCAATTTATTGGTCTTTTCCAACAGCAACAAAAGTTCATTTGAGTATTCCAAATAAATAATCAAAACAGTTAGCTCAAAGCTAATAGAACACTTTTTTTTTTAAGCCCTCCTGTTTATACCTCTGTTTTGCTTCTTGTTGCGACGGATCACCAGAAGGATCCTAAAGGGTAAGAAAAGGATACATCATTACGATCATCCAGAAACGTTCCACATAGAACTGTAAGTGTTGCCGCAGCCACCAACATAAGCCAAATCTGCCTGACCACAGACTAGATCCTGGAAAATAAGAACTGGCTGCCCCAGCAAACCAGCACGCGACGCTAGTGACCGCTCTCCTTGCGCTGCAGGAAGGTAAGCTAGCGCAGGGACGAGTGCTGCCGGATTTATCCGCAGACTGCCGCRGGCCCGGACGTACCAGGTCTCCTCCTCAGATTTCACGGAACAAAGCTTTCTTGGGGCCTAGAAGCAGGCAAAGGCAATAAACCTGGTAAGGCCCGTTAGTAACGGATTCAACGCACCGCCCGCCGCGCCGCCAGGGCTCCCGCCGCGCGAACGCCTCCCCGGGCGGCCGCCGSCGCGCCTCGCTTCACGGAAGCTGCCCGTTATAACGGCGCAGGGCCGCGCGGAGGGGCAGGCCCTACCGCCCCGGAGCCGCGCCGCTGCCGAGGGGGCCGGGGCCGGAGCGGCCGCCGCGCCTTACCCCGTGCTTGGCCTGCAGCTCGGCGAGGCGCTGCTGCCGCAGCGCCTCCAGCTCCTCGTCCGCCATAGCTGCGGGCGGCTCGCGCAGGCGCAGCCCCCGCACCGCCCGCTGCGCCTGCGCCACCGCCGCCACCGCGCCAGGCGTTACTAATCCAGCGCCGAGCACCGAGCGCGGGATAGGGCAGGGCAGGGCAGGGCAGGGCGGGGCGCGTGACCTCGCGGCCTCGCCTCGCCTCATGGCGCTGCGGCTGTGTGTAGAGCGGCCCCTCTCCTCCTTCTCCTCCCTCTCCTGGGCCGCGGGAGGGGGCTGAGCGAGAACACTGGTGCCTCTCAGCGGTGCTTACGCGGCCACCGAGCGGGTTCCCGGCTCTCCTCAGCGCCCGGCGGCAGCCTTCCCCGGGCTCGGGCCGCCCTGTCCCTGTCAGGGAGCTGCTGGCGCCCGCCCGTGCCTGTCCGCGTCCGGGCCTCGCGCCGGGCCGGGCGCCGCTGCCCCGCCGGTCTGCGCCCTGCCGCTTCCCGAGGGAGCTGCGGCAGCGCTGCCCGGGGTCTGCTTTGTGGCGGCTGGTCAGCGAGCCTGCTGCCCTGCTGCTGGGTYGGGGCTYGCCAACCCGCCTGCAGCGTGATTTYGCTGAGGGGTAGTTGTGCCTGCAGCAGGACCGACCCTGTGAAGAAAAAGTGGRGGAGATCGCCTGGTTTTGGGAAGCGCTGACCCAGCTGCTGTGCAGGGAGGCCTTGCCGGGCCAGGCCTTGATCCATGGCGAGGCTTCCCCGAGGACGCAGCGCAGAGCCCTTAGTGCCAGGCGAGCCGCTGCTAGGCTGGGGAAAGAGCGTTATGCTGGTACGTCCGTTTTCCTCTCTCCTTGTAGCTTACCACCAGTCTCATATCCACTGCATATAGTTTGTTTGCGCTTCAGTAGTGCCCCCTAAAGTCACAGCTGACCGTGGGGACTGCGACATCAGGAATGAAATGACACCGCTCAGTTAGGAGCCACGTGGAGAGCCTGGAGCCTGGCCATGGAGAAAGCTGACGGCAGGCACCAGCCTTCCTCTGAGCTGGTGCAAGATTGCTCTATTATCAACTCCGGTGACTTCAATGGAAACATTCACTTGATGGCTTCAATCTTGCTGATCGAGTGATGTGGATGTCCCAGATACAGCTTTTAATATTGGTTGGAGTTGCACATTCTTGTTAAAAGCTGTGCTTGGTCCAGTAACACTTTCAGATTTTATTTCTCCCCCCCCCCCAAAAAAAAAATCAAAACCCACAAATACCGTAAATGCCAGTAGCTCTCCTATGAGGGTAGGTAAGTCGTAACTTCCTAAAAAGGGAAGTTTTTGTAGAAATATTGCCAAATATTTCTAACCTCATTTTTAAAAACAACAAAAATTGTCAAGTGTTTGTTTCATTAATGATTTTAATTAAGAACTTTTGCAGTGAATGGAGAAAAAAATTGGTAGAAATTATTTTTTCTCGAGTGGAGCTTYCTACTTTGCGTGTCCCATATAGATAACATGAGCCTATCAGTCGTAACTTAAAATCTTGCATCCTTCTAAATCACCTGTCAAGCATACTTAAACCTCCCTAAATTTAAAATTCAGGAGCATGTTTTGTAATGGATTTAAAGTAAAGCTCTTCTTTCTTTAATGTTAACAGCAGAGGGAGCCCTAGCTCTACAAGAGTATTTGTTGCTCATTATGCTATAAAGCAGAAAACACAGTAATTGTTGGTTTTTGCTGTGCAGTATGTTCTCACAGATGAAGCTTTAATCTATATCGTACATCTCTGTTGCTGTAAATTCATGCTCCATTATACCACCATATGCTTCGATTCAGTTGGAGAAAGCTGCAGTAATCCTAATACTTCTTCTAGCTTCATAGATGTTTGTGTTGCAAGTTTGATTGAATATTGTTTTCTCACACACTTAAAGGTTATGTTTTAATAAGTTGTTTTTAAATGAGTTCATTAGCAATGAGCTGGCAGTTGATGAGTTCGTATGTCTTGAGAAGATACTGTAGTTGTCAATTAAAATATGAGTTTCAGGAGACAAAGAGAGTTTGGTCCATTAAAAAAATCTGGAGGCAYGAATGACAAAGTTGTAGGTTTTATCTTATTGTTGTCTAATCAGCTGCCTATTTTCTCTTCTCATCTTGCAAGTGTCTGTCAATACCTCTACAAAGTRGACAGTTAATCTAAAAATATGAAGGCTAGGGATAGGTTTTTTAGAACTGCTTGAGAACTCTTACAGTGTTCAGGGTTTTTAGTTACAGTACAGAAATACTGGATTCCTAAAAGTCTTATGCACACTTAATATGTCCACAGAATTTTGTGTGTCATTTGTATTGATGAAGAAAGCTATAATGCTATAAGTAGGAAAAAAGCTATAATGCTATAAGTAGGAAAAAAACCTGTTTCTAATGTTTTAAATTTATTTTCTAATAACTGTTCTTTGCAAATGTGATCTATTATAGATTTTATATATAATTATATAAATATAATATAAAATTACCGTATATCAAATGTAAATACTGAGTATGCAATATAAAAAATAGAATATATATAGATAACTATATATACTATATAATGTATATATTTATATACCATAATAATTATATACTAGAATATATACCATAGATTATAACTACTATGTATAATTTTATATATGCATATAGAATGCATTTATAAGTAGATTTTCTTGTATAGTATAATATTTAATTTAAAAAAGATTATAAGAGCCTTATGTTTTTATTTCTGTTTTGAGGTACTTTAACAGATACTATTTTCAGATTTTGAGTTCTCCGTTTGAAGGGTCCAGTGTAAACTGGGCTCTTTTAAAGTGTTTGAAGTTGAACACCTCAAATTGAAAGATCTTTGAAAACTTTGGGTTTGTTGCTTGGGCAAAGAAGGCTTAAAAAAAAAAAAAAAAAAAAAAAAAAAGGGGGGGGGAGAAAAGAAAAGAAAAGAAAAAAGAAAAGGGGTTTGTTGTGGTAGTTAATTTTTATATAGCACTTTGTAGCTATTGTTTTGTCTTGTGTGAGACCTCAGATCAGAATTCACAGATATGAATGTCAGCAAAATCAATGAGAGTTAAAATTCATGTAATTTAGAAGAAATTTAGTTTATAAGGAATACATCTGATCTCCTAACTACTGTAGTATTTTTATAAAATTTTCAGGATTCCAAACCATGTGAAGCTGTTTAACATTACATACATTGTTCTAACAATAGTCTGACTTGTGTGTCCTGATACCATATTATTAATTCTTCCCATTATCTGTCACATCAAACTTTGCTAAATAGCATAAAGCTAGTTGTTATAAACTTAGATTGGTGTATAAATACTGATCTGACCTGAATAATACTCAATGTTTATTGACTAGATCCTGTCTGTCTTGTCTTGTTAGTAAATCGAGTAATTTTTGCTGAGTACTCATATCATTCTGTACCAGCACTTATGTTCTGTTGGTGTAAAGGCATTTGGATGAATAAGCAGGTAAATGTAACAAGATCATGGCTAAACTATGGGGTAAAAAATTGATAGGCTGAGTATAAAGAACAAGACAGTTGATGTGTGAACTGAGACCCTTTGTAAAAGTAGTAACATATTTTTTGTTGAGATTGGGACACTGGAAGTGTTCACACTTGAGTACACACTTACTTTTGTTGTATTCTATTGGTTAATGTTCTGTTTTACTGAGATCTATGTATAACATAGTCTACTCCATTTGAAAGTTTAGGTTCTGATGATGGTGATACAAGAAGCATTCAGACTAATGTTTAGGAAAGTGTGTTTYCCCAAGGAAATATTTTCTTATGCTGTCTGTTGCTTTTATTCTTTCTTTGATTCTTTTACTTTAGTGAAAGTTGAATCATCTGAGAATTAATGCCTAAATTCTTCTAGCAGAATCTGTTTTTTAAACAGATAAAATAATTCTTTTAAACAGATAAAATAATTCATTCTTATACTAAAATAATAACAATTTTAATGACTGGAGAAAAATATATACCAGGAGGAGTACTGTACTCTTTAAAAATATATTTGCCAGCTGTGAAGGGTGCTCAACATCAGTTGGGTTGCCAGTGATAATGAACTATAGCTGTATTATTAATCTAGTAGAGTGACAGGAAGTTTTTGGTACTATATAAATTTACTTATCTCCAGAAAATAATTTTCATGAGCCAGTTATTTCCCAAGACTTCTGAGACTTGATTTCAAACACTGGAGGACTCAAGAAATGTTTCTATCTTTTACCCTGATGTTTTAATCATTATAAAAACCGCATCTCTTTCAGTAATGTTTACACTAACCTCATTATCATGTTTAAAATAACACCATATTATAGTAATAACAGAAGAATAGCAACACATGAAAGGCTAATGAACAAAACATTTTTCTCAAGCAAGTGTAAATAAAATAAAATACCTACAGCTGTGGTACTGTCTGCAAGCTTCATATGTACTATGGGGAGATAGTCAGGAATTCCTTGTTTGATGAATTCCTAGCTTAGTCGTCTCTCACCTAAATTAAAATTGTAATAAAAATCTACCACATGTATATTTCTGTAATATAAAAGAAAAATAGCAAAGATTTTAATGCCTTCAAAATAAACATTGTAAAAGCCTTATAAAAACTGAAATATGACACTTTCTAGAAACTAATTTTTAAAAAAGGAAAACTGAATTAAGTTTTCAATACAAGAGAAATGAAGAAAAATTTACATTAACTTTGAAAACTAAATATATTGTCTTAAATTATTAAGAGCTTATTTTAGCCATCTAATTGAATATTATTATAATTTGGTCACATTTACTTGCATTGTACCTAGTCCAAGGCTGAATGAAATGATAGAAAATTTCCCCTTTAACTCCCCCCCCCTTTTAAAATAAACAAACACATTAAAGCTAATAACAATTATTTGCAATGTAAGAGACTGAATAGGTATCTCAGTAGTGGTTTCTAAATAAATTCAGTATTGAGAAACACTGTCCATTCTGCCTTGTGAATTTATGAAGATTTGTATGCAAAAATATAAAACTGCAGCAGAATAGACTTGGAAATGGAATGACAGGGACATATGAGTCAGAAATGTGAGGAGATCTCRGATTATAAAAGACAGGAGTAAAAAAGAGGAAAAAATATTAATTGTTTGTAATTACATTTCCTAAATGTACATTGTATGTTAGGAAATGTAAAAACATTTCCTAAAATACAATACTATATATTATTGACTTTCTGAATTACCTTTTTTTTCAACTCTGACCATCCTGAAACAATAAACAGCAAATGTTTTGCAGGAATATAATCCATACAATACCATCAGATCTGTAGAGTACATTCAGTCTTTTTTTTTTTTTTTTTTTTTTTTTTTTTTTTTTTGTTGTTTTCTTTTTGGAAAACTTACTTGGTGCAGGAAGTGGGGAAAGGTCTAGTTTTTCTTTTAAAAAATTCTAGATAACTTCACAGGTTCATAGTTGTTTTTTTTTTTTTTTTAATGCTGTGTATGCTTTTAAAGTCTCACACTGAAGCCCGTTAAGTCGGTGATGGTATCTTAGAGATTTCAGTAGAATCTGAATCAAGACTTAGGTCTAACATCTGCAAAGTACTTGAATTCATGCATGACTTTCAGACCATGAGAAAACTCATTACAATTAATATAGATATTTCCTATTTTTATATATACATATTTCCTACTACAGGATTGTAACTTATGAATTTGTTCTGTTACAGAAGTGCTAATAGTTATTTCATCCTGGGTGAAGCAATTCATGTGATTTTTTTTTTTAATTGCTTAATATACCACCTGATGCCTGTTTTTTTTTTTAACAGCTTTAATGAATTTTTTTTGTTTTGGGTTATCCTGAATGTAGAACATGAATACCTTTGTTTTTGGCTCTAAGCTGATAACCTCAAATTGTTTATTTCCTTTCTGGCCAATATATTTTTGCCCATACGAAGCAGCTGTGTTTAATGGGCTGGAGCACAGCAAGGGCAGTAAAACATGAACTCTGCATTATCAGAATATATATTAAGTGAGGGGCAGGCTATGGATTAAAACAACTTTTTTCTTTTAGAAATTCTTTTAGAATTGTAATCACATTCACTATGTTCTTCTATAACAGTCTTTGCTGTATTGTAAAATTTCTACAAGCCAAATCACTTAGTCATGTATTTGTTGATTAAATGATGCCTGTATTGTCCTAGCCTGAGAATTTCTGTTCTTACTGTATTTCAGATTCAAACTAGGAATTAATTTGAACAGAGCAACTGTATTGAGAGTCCGGACCCATGGTGTTCAGACTAGCTGATTAGGTTTAGCACTTCTGGAACTAGAAGATGAAGGTTGTGCTTGTTCATGATCTGTGTTTGCAGCTAAACACTGCTTCTGCTCAAACACTGACATTCCACAGCTCCCAAGTACATCACTGAACCATAAATATGGAGTCGCCAATCTGGGAATATCTGAGTTAAAGCAAAGCTATTGYAGTTGCCAGTAGTATCAGTTTATGTAATAAAATTAGATACTCTCAGTTTTAGAAATGTGTTAATTTAGGAGTTTTAGAACTCTTGCTAAAAGAGATAYGGTAGTATATCTTTGATCTACACCAAAGTGAATTTTAGTTTTTTAAAAAAACAAACAACATATTCTTTAAATTTGACAAGGAAGATGTTTGATAGATGGCTCTACTAAAAGATACCACTGTATAAAAATGAAATGCATTTACACAGCAGTTCTTTTTTTTCTATATATTGAATCTATCTACTTTCTTTAGTAAAAAGATAAACTATTTCTAGTTTTTACTCCTTGACAGTATCGCAGCAATAAGCAGTGAACTAGATTTTTTTATAACAATAGAATTATTAACAGTTAATAGAGTTTTATATTGCATTCCAACTATTTTTATTGTTTTCTAGCTTACAGAAGGGAATCTATTTCAGATGATGTAGAACAGAGAACTTTTGTAAAGCTCTTGTCTTAAAATCCTTCAGGATATATGGGTTCTTCAAATACGGCTTAGATTTCTGCCTGTCTTCTAGAAGAGAGGGTTGTCAGATTTGAAGAGGTATTGCTGGCAAGCATAAATGTGAAATTTGTACAAACGCCTCAATATTAATTAATTCTTATTTTACTATTTTTCCTGTTGATCATTCACATGTTGATGTGGATACGTCATACTGTCATCACAGGCTTCTGTAGACTTAACCTCAGAAAAAATTAATTGACACATTKAAACCTTATTTGGGCTTATTGTTTAACAGTCTTGGCTTTCTTCATGTAGGCACCTTCATAGCTAAGGAGAGTTGTAACAGTCTATTAATAATACTAGTAGCTTCCTTATTGTATGTGCATGTCCATGAAGYTTGATCCCTCTTACTGTGGCTCAGCTTTTTCATACTAAGGATGAATGATGTTTTCAGGATGGAGGAGGACTCATGCATTAAAATTTCAAATATATGGGTAATTCTAACACATTAGTAGTTTTATTATGATGCTTATAATCATGTTTGACTGTTTCTAGTACAGGAAAAAAGGCCTTGCCTGTGTTTTTAAGTTGCCTCTGAGATAGYTCCTCACTAAAAATCTTTGCCAATAGTGGAACAATTGCTGTGCTTAGCAAGAGATAGCAAAGCATGATTCATAGCATGATAGGTATACAGGTAACTCAGACTTTCTGTTCAAATTGCTTGTCTGTGTTAATCATCATTGCATTAATGTCCAAAATGCTACTGCAGAGAAGAAGATAGTCTACAACCGTATAAATCTGTAACAGAATTTTTGAGCCACAGACCTTGGCAGCTGTGGGCCCCCTGATTTTGAAAGAGTTTGCTTGCTCCACACCCCAGAGGCCTTAACATCCCTCCCAAGCTGTAGGGCTGCAGTCCACGTGATGTGTTTCCCAGAACTGCAGAATCTGGAAAACCAGGATTCTCAACAGCTATTTAGGCAGGATGCTCAGAAGCTACCCAGAAACTTGCCAGATTCTGAGCAGAATTGAATAAAACCTCATCTTTACCAAATTTGCAGACTCTGACAAACAAGGTAACATTGTGTTTTTCTGTTTAGTTCTGCTGAGGTGAAAAGAGTTGGGATTCTGAAACACAGAGAAATGTGGAAGGAATAGAAACAAGAGTGAAGTCATTCTTTTTATCTATTTACTGCATCTGTATAAATAATTGAAAAATACAGTGAGTGAGGTGTACCAGGATTTAATGTCATATTGCACATATGCATTAATTGTGTTTTATGTATTGAATGCAAAAGCAGCAGTCTACTTCTCACATAGACATATTCTCACGGCAGTTATAAGGCTGAAGCATATTTTTTAGAAAAATCGATGTTTATAGACTAGTATGAGGTCATCTATGAAAGTCATTATTTAAAAACATGTAAAACAATTCTTTCATATCAATCAYATGTCAGAATTCTGATGAATAGAAAAATTYAATCATGAATTTTTTTCTTTAATAAAAGYTTTTCTTTAAAGATTTTCAAATTGTTTACTGACACTTACTCATAATGTAATTAATTCAGTAAGTAATAATGCACCAACTAGGGAAAATAAAATATAGCATTAGACTATCATTCRGTAAGAATTTACTGTTATTGTATGGTTTGATTTCAGCATACATAGTATACGTGATTTAGGTTTCATGGTTTTTATGCATGTATAACTATTTAACTAAGAGTTATATAGGATATGTTCCTGCCTTACTCGGGCTCCATAAGAAATATGTTTGTTTACACAGATTATTTTTTTAAAAAAATATATATATTCTAACCTTCTTAGACTTGCATACAAATACACCATGTTTAACAACAGAAAGGGTCTTCCTGCCTCTTGAATAAATGGGCAAGTGGCTGTTATACTGAGAGATACTGAAAATGTCATCAGTTTTTCAGTTTTAAAGGAAGGATTCTACTCTTAGCATGACAGAAGGTGTTTCTTGCACCCATTAGACTGCTAGATTCCGAGAAAAAAATTATAAAGCAGTGAGAAAGCAGTATAAAGAGATAGCAAGAATTAGACAACAGCAGCTGTACTTCTGAATAATTTAAGTTAGTTTGCAAATTTGTACAGGAAAAGATTATCACTTATACTTGCATTTGAGCAAATGGAGCTACAAATGTTATAAAAAGTGACAACGTACAAAATATCTAAAATAGCACAGGGAATGTCTTGTCACTTGGGGCTAGATCCTGCAGAGCTGTGTGCCAACACACTTGTAGAGTCAGGAGTGGGAAGTAAATAGTGTAGAGTGTCTAGATGTGCAGCTGGGCAGAGCCCTTCCTAAAAGTTTAAACTAGTGCTTGAGAGTAATGGCTGTCAGGTGTATCAGATTATGTATTTATCAGCTTGCTCCAGAGTGGTATATTCATTCTCTTACTGATTTATATTTATAGTTATTTATAGTCAAAGATCCTAGGGGACTGTACAGCCCCTTTCTTCCCCTGAAAAGTGATTATGCCATAATCACAAGCACTCACTGCTTCAGGCATATTTGCCTTTTGATCAAAAGCAAAGCAAATTGTGCCAATTTTCCCTAAGCCAACCTGCCCTTCAGTTACAAGGTACAACATTCTTGTAAAACAAGAATGATTAGCACTGTTCTTCTCTCCTGCCTCAGTATTTACAAAGAAATTCCATAAGGTTATGGTAAGATTTTCCTCAAACTGTTCACAGTTTGTATTTTAAAGAAAATCTAATTTGTAAAATACAAATGCTTGATTAAATATTTTGTATGATTTTAAAAATTATTAACTTTTGTATTGTAAATCAGTAAGTCAAAAGGGATGCATATTCAGTAATTTTCCAGCTTGAACTAATAATTTCTGACAGAGGTATGAGTTTATCATGGCCTTGCCATCACCTGATCACACAGATGAATTCAAGTGATCTGCAGGCTGGTTGTGCCTGATGCTGTGCATGCCCACTGGATATTCTTGATTATGTGGGACCTCTGGAGACTGCACTCAGCTTGTGCACCATGCTTGCAAGCTAGCAACCTCTACAGCCTGTGAGCCTGGTCAGGAGACATACAGAGGCATGTAGGTATACCCTTAGAGTTGTAACTGCTGGCCTTTACAAAGATAAAAAGAGGTTAACTTCTGATTACTGTACTAATAGTCACATACAGGTAGTTTAAGATAGGAGCAAGGGAAGAATCCTTGCATTAGTATAAGAACGGGTGATTCTTACGTGTCGGAGAATCTGAAATTAGAGCTAGCAGGGATAGTAAGGAAGGGCCTGGAGAATTTAGAGGATTCCAGTGTAAGCTCAGAGAATGCTGTTGGACAGTAAGGAAGAGGAAGGAAGCAATGATCTATAAAGTTTATTTTTTCTAGATCTTTTATCTCAGTGAACTTGTGAAGTAGTAGTTAATGAAGAGTTTGAATTGTAAAGTCAGTGTCCGTACCAAGCTGGGAGGAGTGGCTGACACACCTGAGGGCTGTGCTGCCATTCAGAGAGACCTGGACAGGCTGGAGAGTTGGGCAGAGAGGAACCTCCTGAGGTTCAACGAGGGCAAGTGCAGAGTCCTGCACCCAGGGAAAAATAACCCGAGGCTCCAGTACAAGCTGGGGGCTGACCTGCTGGAGAGCAGCTCTGCAGAGAAGGACCTGGGAGTGCTGGTGGATGACAAGTTAACCATGAGCCAGTAATGTGCCCTTGCAGCCAAGAAGGCCAATGGTATCCTGGGGTGCATTAGGAAGAATGTTGCCAGCAGGTGGAGGGAGGTGATCCTGCCCCTCTACTCAGCCCTGGTGAGGCCTCATCTCGAGTACTTTGTCCAGTTCTGGGCTCCCCAGTACAAGAGAGACATGGAGATACTGGAGAGAGTCCAGTGCAGGGCTACAAAGATGATGAGAGGGCTGGAGCAYCTGCCCCGTGAGGAACRGCTGCGAGAGCTGGGCCTCTTCAGCCTGGGGAAGAGAAGACTGAGGAGGGATCTTACCAATGTGTACAAGTACCTGAAGGGAAGGTGTCAAGGGGATGGGGCCAGACTCTTTTCAGTTGCCCCGTGTGACAGGACAAGAGGCAATGGGCAGAAACTGAAGCACAGGAAGTTCTGCCTGACCGTGAGGGGGAATTTCTTCCTTGTGAGAGTGACGGAGCACTGGACCAGGTTGCCCAGAGAGGTGGTGGAGTCTCCTTCTCTGGAGATCTTCAAGGCCCGCCTGGATGCAACCCTGTCTAACATGCTCTAGGTGACCCTGCTGAGCAGGGCGGTTGGACTAGATGATCTCCAGAGGTCCCTTCCAACCTTACTGATTCTGTGATTATGTATTGTGAGGACTTCTGGAGAAGTGTTGAAGTTGGAAAGATTCTGTACAAATATCCAAAGTGCCAGTTTAGATTCCCATTAATTTGGGGGAGTTAGTAGTAGGATTAGAATTTTGAATATTTGTCTGTGGTTATTGTAAGGTAGTGAACTGGGTAAATGAGCAACCTTTTATTTTTTTAATAAACTGTTATAAAGAGTGTCTGTATTTTCCTCATATAAACATATAAAAATGTTTCTATAAAATAACGTAGATTGAATTCTGTCCTGAAGAGTGAGTCTCATCTTTACAGTGAGAACTATATTTGTGTCTAAATGTATTAAATTAACTTTTGAATTTTTAATGCAGAAATAAAAGGCCTTTGAAAGTGTACTYCTATTCCTAGTAAATTTTCATAGATTTGTGTGGAGGAAAGTCCTGGTGGATGGCAAAAGCAGAGCTCACTGAAGTGATCCCACACCATGGCAAGCCTGGTCCAGACGTGTGGATATATATTTTTTTTTTCTATAGATTATTTCAGGGAACAGTGCACAGCATCAAGCACTGGCACACAGGTGGGTAGGCAACAGTCCAGCTATTTCTGATCATATCCTGCAATATTGGCTATTCTTGATTATGGTTAAAATTTATTTATTTATTATTGCCTGGGGCGCACACTGTAACTGTGTTCCTCAGGATGTTTATATTTTGGAACCTTTCAGCCTTAATGAGGGAATTGTTTTAATTGTTTCCTTTTTCTGAGTGCACTCTCATTTTTGAGAGAGTGGTTGGATTAAATTTGAACCATAATTTTTATTTTTAATTCTTAAGTGTAAGTATACGAGAGCTGTCTGAATTAATTCATTATGACAGCTAGATCTTGGTAGTTCTGATACATTTTATATATTTGAGTTGTGCATAAATTGGATAAAAAGGACTGGGATTTTCAGAGCATCTTTGGAGTGCAGAAATTGTTTACTAACTTTGATCATAAATGTAGGCATAGTAAATAGAGATTTACAGCGTAATAGAATAGCTAGACATTTTAAAGCTACTTTAACTCTCTAAGGTTGCTCTAAAAAATGAGAATTGTTTGGAGAAAATGACAGCTGATATAATTACTACCATGAATTGTTTATTTTTCAAAAGCTGAGTTACTATAAAGTAGTACTTACTGCAATTTTAAGCTACATGATACTCTTTTCTTTGATAGAGGAGGTGAGGAATTTGTTTTACTTAATTTTCAAAATTAAAATCTCTACCAAATGAATAAATAAGATCATCTGTCTTTAATTAAAACCTTCACTTTGTAGTGGAGTCATATGAACAAAACAGCCAATTATAAGATTGCATTTTGGAAGTAAGAGATGTTTTAAATGATCAAAAATGGTATTTTCTTACAAAAAAAAATCCCCAAACCAAATACACAACTAGAAGTAAATAGTAGGACTTAGTTTTCATCTTTTGTCCCCCATGCAGAGGAAGGAAGATCTCCTGGCAAAAGAGCCTTCAAATCCCCCAAACCTCTTTGTGAAGACCYAGAGACTCTTGAGACAATGCCGGTAAGTGTTTTTTGAATTAGATTTATATAATCCAATTTTGTAAAGTAAGTAAATGCAAATCTACTGTCTCTATAGACAGTGGTAGATTGCCATTTTGTTGGTCTTTATTCTATGTTTCGCTCTTGAGTAGGTTTTCTGGACTAGCTGATATTGGAGAAATTCTTAAAAAAAAAAAAGCTCAAATTCCTTGAAGAATCACAGGTACCCAGGGGACCAATATTAGTGCAGAGAGAAAGGATTTCATACAGTTTGAGTTATTTCTGACTGTTTGTTGAAGACCCAGGCAGATTTATATGTTGTTAATAGCAGAAATATATTTGTTGCATATTTACAGAGAGCTACCATGTTTCATGAAGGCCTAGTTTACAAAACAATAAAATGTTGATTATGTATCTAAGATCTGTTTCAGGAGATTTGCAAACAAATGTTGGTTAAATTGTTATCTCTTTTCATATATTTTAAGTGGTAGTTSAAGGCTTGAACTATGTCCAAGGTATGTATCATGCAAATTGCTCCTTAAATTTTTGCTAGTGAAGTAAAGGCCAGTCCAATTATATGTTTACTATACAAGAATTGTTGGAATGTGACCAAATTTTATTGTTCTTTGTAGTTATGCAAAAGTGGGGAAACTGAGATAAACTCCTGGGTGTTCAAGTAAATAAACATGTATGAAGAACTTCAGGGATACTTCAGCAGTCCTGTAGAAGTCCAGTTCATTAGTGGCCTCTTTACGCTCAAAGTAGCTGAGCAGTGAAAGTCAGCCAGCTTTTTGCCAGTGGAATTGGACAAGCAGAGGTCAGTACAGGTTATGGTTTCTCTGTAGCATCTTACTGTTTACTGTTTAGAGGACTGTTGGGAAAGTTCCTTTTATTTTAGATCTATGTAAATCTTTGTGATCAAGTTGTGCATTCTTCCCATCCCAATCTGTGGTCTACCTCACCCTCTATACATTTTAGAGACCTCACAAATTCCCTTTTATAAGACCAACAAAGCACATATGCTGCCATGAAAGCACTGAAGACACTGTTCCATGTAGGAGGGTTCTTATATACACATTTCAAGGTACACATTCAAACTCTGTGAGGAAAACCTCTCTTAAGTATTTTAGTGTTCTTAAGAAATCGAGCTTTCTACATCAACATAACATTGTAAAATTTCTTATAAAAGGTGCATTCATTATTATTACTATCATTGCTAATTATAATAAAAATTTAATATGATTTGAGGAATGGATGAAAGATTGATCTATTTATTATTTATCCCAATCAAGTCATGCATCCCTGTATTGGAGTTCAGATACACTAAGCTTTTACCTTACATTAATTCTTTAACACTTCAAACATAAATGCATTTT
The DNA here is from genome assembly GCF_003343005.1 of Rhea americana. Taxonomy (NCBI): domain Eukaryota; kingdom Metazoa; phylum Chordata; class Aves; order Rheiformes; family Rheidae; genus Rhea; species Rhea americana. The sequence goes on from NW_028186150.1 coordinate 1,429,039, forward strand.
TCCTATAAATTTTGCTTTTTCTCTGTAGTCCCGCGAAAGAAAGATCTCATGAAGAGGCATTGTAGTGTTTGCTTTCTGAATGCTATTCCAGAAGTGGTAACAGCAGTTGATTTGTGATCCCTGGTGTCACTGTGCTTAAACTCATCTGCCTCACTATCGTATGGAGGATTTGTGTACACAGTGTACTGAGAACAGAGTGAAAGAGAAAAACATTGAATGGGAGAAAGTGAATTTCTCATTAGGCAGTGCTACTTTGACTCCACTGGTGGGAACTGACTGCAGAAGACCTCCATATGGCATCGTGAGGAGATCTGAGGCATGGCAATAAGGATAGGATAAACCATTTACTGTTACCGATGTTGGAATGTGCAAGTGTCTGATTAGAATGTATTATTTTGGGTGGTCTGAGATTTTTCTGAACTGAAAAGGAAAAGAAGTAGCATCGCTGTGGGCGGGATTGTTATGTCCATGGGAGTACAGCTTCTTTATCAGTTACTGTCCCTTGTCTTTTTACAGCCTTCGGTAACATCTTGATTTATAGCCCTGTCAGATTGCCCCTAAAGTTAATTTAACATGAATTTGTGTAGTGAAAGAAACTAGTCAGGTGTTTACATGGGAAATACCATTTTATATACCCCTTAGCCAAAATGAATGTTAAAGTTAAATATTCAGCAGTCTGTTTCTCAGAGATTCACGCTCACTGCTGTTCATCTGTTAGTCTTGGACTAAGACTGAAGACTGCAAAGTAAATAAGGGTATGCAGATTCACAATTACAAGATTGATCAGAAGAGACAGACTTTTTGAGAACACCGCTTAGTCTTTTCTTTTTCTCAGAGATTTCTTCATTAATTTTATTAGTTTGCCTTTTAAGTTGGAAAGTATGTAGCACTTGAAAGACAAAGGAGAGAAGTAATACTGTTCATCAGTTAGATTCCCCTTTCTGAAGCATTCTCTTTGCTAGAAAGATGTCACTGAGAAAAAGGGGAAGCTGAATTGCCTTTGTCTAGATTGGCTCTATCTGCATCTATCTGTATTGGCTTATAACTCAATCGACCTGCTTGATTTTGAATATACTTGCAGCTAAACTGTATGAGCATCAGTTCAATGTGATTGGTACAAAATTTATTTGTGAATACCAAGCTGAAGGAATTAAAACATAACAAAGTTGATCATATCCTTATGAGAAGGAAAGAACAAGCTCATATAGTCTGTGCAAGAGGTAGTTCGCTGACTACTGAAATTTCAGAACACTGATCTCCAAGGGCTTTGACCAGACTTGGGTAGTAAAATGGGGAGTGAAATGGGGACCTGATGGACAAAAATGTTTCTATTTGACTTCTCTCATTCCCTACCTCTGTTTCTTCAATTCCTATTCTCACTTCTAAAAGATTATACTGACTCAGTCAGTCAAAGACTTTTTTTTTTTTTTTTGGTAGAGGAAACTTACTTCATAGGTACCTACCTACCATATTCAACAGAAATGATCATACTAGAATTTAGAAATTTGCAAAATTTGTGACAGTCATTCATCCTAAAACCTAATTTTTTAGGCATTTGCTAGACAGTATACCAGACTATGACACTGCTCTTCTGGTTTAGGACAGCAGCTTTAAAACTAGATAAATGCTTCAAGCACTGCTAATTCTTGTTTCTTCAATAAATGCTGTGAGCATTGCTAATTCTTGTTTCTTCAAAGTCTCTGCACAAAGTTAATCACAAATAGCTCTTCCTCTTTACATTTACATCCAGCCTGAATCCAAATTTGCTTTCTTGTATGAGTGAGCTTAGAGTAATCCTTGTCAGAATTACTTGAATCTTGGCCTCCTCTGTCCAAACTGAAGATGTTTATTGTACTTCTAGATATTCCAGAGCCTTCTTCCCTGCAGCTTTTCAGGGGGAAAAAGCCGGAGGTGTCGTACCAAACTGGAATTGAAAATGCTTACAGTCTTGGAAACATCTGTGCAGTGGGAGCAGTTCCTATATAGTTTAAAGATGAATTTCCTTTATCTCAGATAAGCAGTTCTGCCTTTCTGATGTGCCGTGGGAGCCTCCAGAGCTTTATCAGTAGCACAGCTCTACCTCGGATGGCATTCCTAAGCCTGTTTTTCCTCTTCTGTGGTTCAGTTGGTATTAGGAACTGATATTTTATTTTTGAAAATTATTGTGCCTGCTTAGTCCCATGGCTGAACAGAAGAGTATTTCTGCCCTGGCGCCCAAGTGGGTTTGTTGGTCTGAAATTGCTACTGACTTTTGGTGTGGAAGGTAAAGAAAGGAAGGTGAACACAGCTACTCTGCAACTGCCAGATGCTTGTTATCTAACTTGTTATATGATTGGAAGAGGAGACACGGATTGAGGCATAAATGGACATAATGCATTAATGTATGAAGCTGAAGATTTGTATGTTCTTAATTACTTTTAGAATGAAATGGTGAAGATCAGTCTTGTAGTACTTGTACAGCACTTGGATTTTCATTCTCAGTCTGCTGTAGGCTTCCTGTTTAATCTTGGGCTCCCATTTCCCCACAAAGGTAATCGCTTCTCTAAAAGGATGTCAGAAAGGTGCAGTAATTTGCTTATAAGGCTTTTCACAGCCTTGTGTGGGAGGTAGAAGGAAAAGGTGTTGTCTGTTTTGAACAAAAGTGACTATTACTCACAGCCATACAAAATTTGAGTAATATTACAAACATAGCATATTGCTTATATTTTTTGCCTTTCTTTCCTGCATCTTTTATTGCAGCGTATCTGATTAAGGAAGCCAGTTGTTAGTTAACTTTAGTGGGGAAATTTAATTTTATTGGGTTTTGGGTTTGCTCTCTTTTATACCAAAAAGCAAACACCAGAGATAAAGAAATGTTGGATTCTATTTCTTCCTGGTTATCCTTGGAGATGTTCATTAGTTAAACTAAGTTTTAAGCTAAGTTTTAGCTAAAAAATCCTAAATACCTAAGTTTTACTTCTACAGAGCCGGAGGTGTTGGGCAGCGGACCCTGAGAGTGTTGTACGCGAAGGATAATTTGGGTCAAACTGTTCCCGGCGGGGAGGTCCTGAGCGGGAAGAACGGGAAAGGCGGCTTCGAGGTGCGGAGCGGGGGCGGCGCGCACGCCCCGCGCTGCACGGCCCCCGCCGCTGGGGGCAGCAGCTGCGGGGCGCGGCCGGGGCCACCCCCGGGCGGGGC
>NW_028186150.1:1433504-1536511 GCF_003343005.1 Rhea americana
GCGGCCCGCGCGCTCGTGAGAGCGGCTTGGGGCTCTCCCGCCCGCAGCTAGCGCGACCCGCTCGGTTCGGAGGAGAGTGACGCGGTTCGGCTAGCGGGGAGGCTGCAGCTGTAGCCTCTGGCGGTGACGCGCCCGCCCGGGAGCGGCTGCAAGGCTGTTACCGGGGCCGGGCTGGACCACTGCAACGCGTGAAACCGTTCGAGGCGTTAAGGAGCAGCGTGGACAGCTCTAGGTAACTACATAATAAAAAGGGTGTGTTGCTTATATACATGTTGAGGCAAAGAATATTAAGATATACCGCACTTTTTCCCCTGAAGTGTTTTCTCAGAAGATGCTTACTGTAGCCCTGATCGCATAAACACTTATCTTTAAGCACATGGCTAAAGTAATTGAAATTTGAGTCACCCTTTAAGGTAAGGGTGCTTGACTCKGGTATGATGTGGGTTTTTTGCAAGACTAGTGCCTCTGTGTCTTTGTGACTGTTTTTTAATTTTTTTTTAACTCAAGAGAGCCCAATGCACACCATTAAAATTACTTGATCATGGTTTAAATTGAACTGAAATAAAATGTGACTTTTAGCGCTTGTGAAAGCTGCTAGATCATCAGTACGGGAACTGCTCAGAGTCACTTCTGTTATCCCCAGAACAGCACGGACAGGAGAGCTGAAAAGCTGATACTACTTTATCCCTCATCTTTTCTCTCTTCTGACTGAGGGGCAACCTGTAGGAGTGCGAGGCAGTTTATCCCTCAGTGTCTGTTAAATCGCTGAGAGTGCCTGCAGGGTTTCTAATTAGTGCTGTCAGTCCCTCTGACATGGATACTTCTCCCTGTGAACTGGGCTAGATCACAGGCTCGCTGTGCTCAGGTCCTGAGGAGCAACYATCAGATCCTTCTCCCTTGTGCTTGCCTGACTCGTGTCATGCCTCTCATTGTAGCATATTGATGCCGGTCAGCTCGTCCGGGCTTCGTACGGTGCTCTGACTTGAGCTTCAGCCACGCTAGCCGGGAGGCCGATGGAGCAATTTTCAAAACACAGATGCTTGCTGTGTCCCGTCATCATTACTCAGTCCTGGGCAAGGTTGTATGCCAAAGGGGCTCTCATTACTCAGACTGTGACAAAATCAATCGGGTCGGTCGGAGTGTGCTTCTAGGATTTTCACCCAKGCTGTCGTGTGGCTCAAGTTTCGTCCTTTTGTTGATGTCCCAGCTCCCTCTATCAGTACCAGGAAGATGTTAGGGAAGTGCAAGCTAACCTTACCCTGGTTGCTACAGATCTCACCTGTGTAATGGTTTTTACTCTTATCTAGTCTGAAATAKAAGTCTGAGATTGCCTGGAACAAAGCTTGTCACTCTGTCATGCCAGACCTCTTCAGAAGCAATGTTTGCTGGCCCCGTTAAAATAGATAACCAGCTTTATTTTCAGGGATTTTTTTCATCCATCTTGTACTTCAAGTAAATAGCTTAGTGTGTTTTCCACTACCTTGATGTAGATCATAATCTTTAAGGAATATCTAGAACTAGATGCTGACTGACAGAGACTAGGTAGACAGTTATTAATTGTGAGTAGTGTTAGCGGGTTATTAAGTGCTAGTGATTTTAAGTTTCTTTGTTCACAGGAGCATCAGTTCAAAAATACAACTTTATTAGTGCTAGTTCCTTCTGATCAAGTAAAGGTTAGTAATATTGTGATCCTCTTAAGACTCATAAATTGCACAGTGCTTAATTTTTCATTTTGGAGGACCTAAAATACATAGGTATTAGAAAAAGATTTAGAAAGTCATCTCTCATTAGAAGAGAGGAGTAAAGGATAGGATAGGGGAGGGAGAGGAAGATGGCTAGCAGAACTAGGTGTTTTAATTAATCTGAAATGAGAATGATGTGAGAGCTTGTAAATGCTGTTTTTTTTTCTGGAGCTTTTGCAGAAGTGAGTTTTCAGAGTGAATTAAGGTGTGGAAATGGCAACACTGTGTTTTGTTGCAATAAATGTGTCCATTCAGGTCTCCAATTTGTTTGCTTTGCTTGCAACATTCATGCTGACTTATTTGAATCATTGTACATAGCCATAAATATCCCAGCAATAAGGGTTTTCTGGTATTAGAACTCATGGTATCAGATGTTGRTTTATGCTCAAGTGGTATAAAGTTGCATTAATTGCTTTAGCTTATTTTTCAKCTTCTGCCTCTTAATTCCTGCTGCCTGTCAGCTGAGATTTGAAAACTAACCAATAATTAATTCTGGCATTAGTCTCTTCACTCAGGCAGTGTTGTCAAGGATAAGACAAGATTTTTAGATGCTTTAGAGTACAAATTCTACTCTCCTTGTCCTTATGTTCTCAATCTGATTTATTATGATCCATTTGTGATGTGCACCTCATTATCTATATTAGCAAATAATGCTTAAAAGCATAGTAAGATTAAGGTGTTTCCAAGTATGTGGATACCATACCATTATGTACACCAAAAATGTGTAGTAATTTGACAGGTCTAACTAAAACAGAGAGAAACAGATACTATTCTGTGGCTGCAGCTATTTATAAATATTACATACAGCACAGAAAATCATTATTTTTGAGTAAGAAAGCTAAATTAAGAGTGAATGAATGTTACTATGTCATCTAGATCTGTTTAAGATCTTTACATTTCAGTGACTTATCTGAACTTTTCTATATGTTATTGTTCCGAGTGAATTTCCAAGACAATYCTAAGAAGTTCTGTGAGAATTGATTACTGACTGTGAGCATAGGGAAAAGAGCTTCAAATAATAATTCTGAAATCAACCAGTTCGTTTTTTCTTATGTTTGCTCGCAGGTTTTGATTTGTGCCTTACAACAAGTGAATGCAGTAACAGAACTGAGTAGAAATCACAGCTCTAAGCACGTATTTTAGAATGATGTGCATATAAAAACTAAACAAACCCCAGTCATATACACCATACTGGCATTGATAAGACTATGCGTTGTAGCACAAATATTGTACAAATACAAAACAAGAAAATATTCTTGTTTAAATCACATATTAAATAATAATTTCAGAATTGAGGGGAGGGAACAAAACTCCAAACTGCTCAGCTGGGCATTAGAGAGTGTCTTTACTTCAGAATATACTTTAAAGAAGAGTAAAGAAGTGAAGATAACAGATAAGTGTTTTCCAGATATTACTCCGTAAATTCAAGCAAAGGCCCAATGTGAAGCTTTTTTCTTCTTTCTTAAATTACATTTGTTACTGAGATAGAGTACCACATCATAGTTGGTCCATAGCTGCAAGGGACCCCTGGAGGTTGTTGCAGTCCAACCCTCCCCCTACAAAGCAGTCCGACCTCCTATTCGAAGTATTGAATAGATAAATTCCAGTCATCTGCTTAATATAGCTACAATACTTAATTTCACATATAATTTCCAGATCTCCTGAGGGTCTGTTGTATGGCAAGAAYGCTTTTATGGAAGCCTCCTGTTTTATCTGTGTGTCAGTTTCTAATGATAGTCTGAAACTTCTACGTTGATCATTGAAGAGCTCCAAAGCCAACGGCCTTTGGAACAGAGCAGTTGATGCTTTTGATTAATACAGGCACGTGCTAGTTGGTAAGAGATTTTATGTTTATAGTGGTCCAGTGGTCCTCAAAATCTAGAGACCAGTGTTTTATAGCATGAACTGTAGCATATTCTTAACCCCTTGCCAAAACCCTCAACGCTGGTAATTAGGACTATCTGTTAGTCAACTAACACCACTGTTTTGGTTTCTCCAGCTTACCTCTTAATTTCATATAGTAAACTCAGTGGGGAAATCTAATTCTTTGAAATAGTAAATATTTCTATTATGTATTTTAATATTAAAATAAAATTAACTGCAACCTGTAAAAAAGAAAAACTGTGTTTTTATATATATATATATATATATATATATATATATATATATATATCGCTACCTATCTTTTCGTGTTTGATAATTTATAGACTTTGGCTCAGTATAGCTTAAATATTTTCTGGAAGCAACAGAGACTAGAAGACAATGACAAGGAAATCTGGACATGTAATGTCTTTTCTTCATGTGTGAGTTCTTCTGTACATGTGGAAGGGTAGTATTTCCAGACCCTGAACAAGAGAAAGGAGGTACTGTTTTGTTTTGTAGTTCAGCTTCAGGTGAGTTGCTTGCGTGAATTCTCATCAGAAATATTTTAAAACAGGCAAAAGTCAGTTTTAAGGTACGATGATCTAATATAGTGACAAAATTGGAAATGGAGAAGAGAGAACRGATGAGTAGAGACTACTCGATTTCATAATCGGTCGGTCCTTTACCTTTCYGAATAGGGCTGACACATCGGTGTGGTCGATGTCAGGTGCTTGAGTGCACCAACAGGCCCTGCAGCCTCTGTGTCCYGCTCCCTGGGTTTCGCTGCTTGTGTTCAATGCCAGCTCTGATACAGTGCAGCCGGGTAACCTCAGCTCAGGCAGCTGGTTACGAGGAGCCTTGTCTGTGGCCTCTGCCCCATGTCTCAGGAGCTCAGGTCCTTGCCCTTGGTCCTTAGCTACACTGCAGGTGTGCCTGTATCTGGCAGTGTGCCTTGCTCACCCTAACCTGGCCTTACTGACTTGGCTTCCCAGCTCGACCTTGGACCTACTTCGTTGCTGCAAATTTGTCTGGTGATCACTGGGCTGTTGGGTGAACCTGGTTAGTGTCACCAGAGCTGTGTTCTCTTCTTCCTCAGGTACTGTGGGATGGTATTTGGTAACAGTGGCACCTCTGCCTGCCTTGCTGCCCCCTTGGCTCCWGTCTTGCCTTCCCCTGTGAAGCAGCCCGTTTTGCCCTTTGGCAGTTGAATTTTGCAACTTCAGCCACGGCATGCACGCTTTTGTATAAAATATCTGTCTACTCTGAATACCTAGAGGGCTCAAATTACTTTGTCTAGGCACTAGGAAGAAAATTTAATCTTAAAAGAACTGAAACCTCTAATTTGAAATTGAAATAACAGCCCAATAGTATATATGTTTTTCATAACTTACAAATATCTTGACCAAAAAACAAAATCCAAGGGAAAGACCAGGAAAAACCTGTATATTGGAGCAACTAGATGCTGAATAGAATTGCTAAATTTAGGGGCTTAACTTTATGAACACATTTCTTGACACATTGTCCGTGATGAGCAAAATCTTCTAGTGATCCCCATTAGTTTTCTAACCCTGAGCCAGATTCTTTAGCTAACCTAGCCTCTTTAGCTAACCTAGCCTGGAATGAGYGATGGTTATGCTCACATTTTCTGTAGCATTTCAGATTGTATCTCGTTAGGATACAACATTTATTTATTCTTTCCAAAAGTATAGTACTATTTTAAGTTTTTACTCAGTGAACAGAAGGTAAAATATCTGTCATGCATGTGACTTTTAACATAAAGCTAACATTTAATTTAAGAGGGAGACATTGTTACTCCATTAATGCTTGGGGGAAGTGCTTGAAAGATTCTTCCTTTAATCCTCTGTCATTTCAAACTCTTTTGACCTGGCTTTATCCATGGGCATTAGCTGTGTAATCTGCTCTGGTTCGTTGTTTCTTATCAGAGGATTTACTAAGGGTGATGTTTGGCATGCCTTCCAAATAGTTCACAGTAGTCACTTGCACTTTAAGTATATTTGCCGTGTTTAAATGACATATAGAGTGGAGATACCAACAATTTTAGTAACATGTATATTAAGCTTTGAAGGTTTTCACTTTTATAAGCCAAGGATCATCTGTTTTAATTTTATCTGAGACCTTGGTCACTTAGTAGCTGTGTTGATTCTTTGTGGTTCATCCCAAAGAATTAAGTAGCTTCTTACTGATGTTTTGTCTTTTATGGCTTTTATTATCCCTTARTGAATTACCGTCATTTTAACAGTTATGAATCAAGCTGGGCTTAAGTTGAAGTCATCACCTGTTATCAGGCAGATGTGTTTCTTTAAACTGCATGATTCTTATGCTTTTAAGGTGAATGAAAATATTCTGTGTGCGTTCAGAATGACTGTGGCTATTTACATTTTTGGAATGCTGCTTCCAGTTCTAGGGAGGAATATCTCAGGAAGCTTTTAAAGAACTGTCTTGATGTTTATTCAGTCTGAACATTTTGATGCTACATGCTTTCTACTTCAAGCAGTCAGATTAAGGTGATCTTTGTGAGACTCCTGGGACTTTAGCACCAAAGCCATTTAGATCTTCTGGCTGTTTTCTTTATCTCAAACATTTAATTTCCACAAAAGAAATAAGCTTTTTTAAAGATCTAGTTGAAGTTCAGTACAAATCTATTAATCTAATAGAAGTAGTAAATTGCAGAACATACAGATAAAATCTTACTTATAGCTGGTTTATAATATTTCCAATTGAATGTTGATTCTGTGGCTGATGTGGCAATTATGTCACTCTTAATTTGATTATGAAATAGTTTTATTTCATTTTTTCTTAACTTCTCTTTTTTTTCAATGAGCCTCCTAAATGTAATCTCCAAAATTGTAAATAGAGTATGTTTTAAACATTTTTGGTACATTTGAGTTCAGGTTTTAGAATAAAATAGAAGCTATTGCTGAGAATCTTATCCCGTGGCAAATTTTTTTTTGAATTCAAAATGCTGTGGTGTAAATGATATGTTGGGTTAAATTTAGTATTTAGAAGACTGTTTTCTTTTGATTCAGTTAATAATATACAACATTTAAAACACTGACTTGATCTGTTTCTCCTTATTTCGATAAAAGAGGTCATAATGCCCTAAGTTAGGAAATCTTGATTGCCTTAGGTGGTTAATCTTATGCATAAGGAGAACTTTTACTTTTTCAAATCAGAATTGTATTTGAAAGTTAGATTTGAGAAAGCTGGTCAGTTGATGTGTCGTTGGTTTAACTATTTGAAGATGCATATAGGGATACAACCCTTTAATAGAAGTAACAACTATTATTACCACATTATGCTACATCATATGACATGGAAGTAAAGTATTTCACTATTCCAGATTTGTCACTGTATTTTGGAATTGCGACGTCTGCTGTAAGATGCACACCTGAATAATGAGCAGATTCAGCGTTCCTAGCCCCTTTTCAGGGCTAGCTTTTCAGGAATGGCGTTYAGAAAAGTGTCTGGAAGAACAAAGTGAATAGCAGGGGAAGTGACTTTGAAGGTTATCACAAGGAATCCATGTGAAGCTTGTGGTACAGGAGATGGATTAGATGACAGATCAGATAGAGAGGAGAGCTGGTGCTGGTTGGCTTTGGTTTTGGGGTATAGAAGGTGGTACTGGCAATGGATTGTCAAGGCTATTCTGGGACTGAGATATGAGGGAACATCAGAACAGAGTGGGAAATTTGGTGGGAGAGGAGGAGAATGAGGCTGGGACAAGTTAGAGATAAGGATGTGCCAGCTTTGGGACAAATGCAGTTTGAGGGCAATAGACCAGAAGARGGTTGGAATTTGATGGGAAGTCTTTGTATGTGTGATAGCTAGCTCTTCATCACAGTTTGAAGTGGAAACCGCCCTTCCCGAGTCTCACTATTCCCTGCCGCAAACAACACTTGCAAATCTTACAGCAAAGAGTTCTTTCTTCCTCTAGTAACAATATGCTTAGAAGATGCCACTTCACTGCTTTTTCTTACCTCTAGTGACAGAGTTCTCTGTGGTTTGAGTAGGTTTCAGCTTACTGATGATGCACATAAATTTTGATATATGATGTGCAGTGATAAGTTTTCTCTTTTTCGTTTAGCCTTTTTTTTTGAAACTTAGAATTAAGCATTGTTCCCCACCTTTCATGTGCTTGGGTTTACAGTCCAAATAATGCTACTTTAAAAGATTTTCTGTACATAAGGATATAGAGTAGTATAGCAGGCTRTGCTAGTGAGGCTGCTGGTTATGGTGGCCTTTTCTTCGTATGCATGATGTGCTAAAGGAAAATAAACCAGGTTATTCCAAGAAATTCTAAGGAAAGCTTTTAGAAAGCTTCCTCTCTCAAACTGGAACAGTAGCTGCTACCTATTTAACTGATACAAGYTTTCTCATTATGATAATGCTTTTTRGCAATCGATCATTATTTATTAAGATACATGATTCGTTACGTGAAGACATCTGTTGTGGTTATTAACATGCATTCTTTATTTCACATTTAGGCTGGCTTGCTTTCTCTGTCTGCCAGTCTCAGCAGATGGATATCACACTGGGAAGTCCCTGATAACATGGTTATCACTCTACTCTACTTTAATTGGTGATTTGTATTAAGATCCACCCTGCCATGATCATTTAACTCCTTTAATGTTTTTTTTTTTACTCTGTTTTCTGGTTCATTTTTATGTGCTTTAACTTCTATTTTAAAATGAAGATAAGGATCGGAGACATGACCGAATGTCATAATTCTGTCTACAARCAAGATAAGGCACATGAGGAAAGAATGTGGGCTGTCCACAGCTTGAGCCCATCCGAGTTACCCCTTTAGAAGGTTTATGTTTTATGAATGAGCAAACTACTGTACTTAAAAGTAGCCCATCATATACTTCATGAATTCCCAGACTGACAGTAATGTTTGTGCATGATTGTTCTATTTTTTGAAGGGTATACTGAGAGATCGGGTACAGTAACCAGTCACTTTTATCTCATGTTGCATTATGGAAATGGGAACAGAGAGTTCTGATTGCAGGTAGAGGCTAGGACATTACCTATTTTTCTGAAAATGTATCTTCTCAAACTTGAAGTTATAAGTATTTTGCATGAAGAAATGTTATAGGAGTTCAGTATTAAAAGAGTTCAGTATATTTGCCATGTCCCCTCAAAATAGCAATACTCCTTCAATCGAAACCAAATATTTTCTTTGCACAAACCCAGGCAATTAAAAAATACCTTAAGTTTTCAAATGCATTTGTGTATCTAAGGCAAGTATTCTATAAGTCAAATAAAATTCAAAAGCAAAAAATCAATGCTACCTTGAATACTTAATTGCTGATAGATTGCACTCCTGATGTAGACTAGAATGTGATAGCAGAATTGACCTAAAGACTTGTAAGATTTCAAACGCTCTCATAATCTCCTTTTGTAAAGAAATTGAAATGACCTAAAAAYGCCAGGAGTAACCTAGCTTTTTACCCATTATTGTTTAATCATAATAATACAGTACTTCTTCCCTTTGTAAAGTCAAGGAACATAGAATATTTTCTACAATTGCAGAGACATGTTCACTCAAATATTCTATATCATCAATTTTTTTTTATTGTAATATCTGGCACTGTCAGCTTTATCAATTATATTGATGCAGAGAAGCCTATATATTTCATGAATACAAATATTTCTYTTTAAAAGACTCAAAATGAAGCCAATAATATAAATAAGAAATCTAAAGCATAGACACTATAGGCAGAATTTGTTGGTAGAAAAACTGACTTCCTTCAGTTGTATGGGTCTAGAAATTTGCCTGCAGGCAGACTGAGGAGAGCTATTGTTGAGATTCTTTACAATATTTTTTTATTTACTTCATTACATATTACTGCTCTTAAAGAACACTTGTTCTAGGGTAACAAATCCCCTACAAATCCCCAACGAATCAATTAATATTTTGATTAAGGATTTTTTTTTCCCAGCAGATGAAAGTCTTGAGCATATTGTGAGTTTAGTGTTATCTAATGTAGCTTGAATTCAGAGTTCCTAAGACAGTGTATGAAATCCTTCCTATGTTTGCTRGTTTTTAACCACAGAGAAACATGAAAAATAAAAGATTATGAATAGATATCTGTAATGATGTTTTAGCATTAGGTTAGGGAGACTGGCTTTGGTGATGGGGACTGTATTTCAGTACTGCCATGTTTGTCAGTGACACTGAGTTAAAAAGGAAGCCTTTCAACTGAAAGGAACACTAGGGAAAAAGCAGATTTCAGAATGAGTCAGAGAAGGATTTTTAAGTGGTGAATGGTCTTTAATAAAGATTTAAGCAGCTAAAGTAGAAAAATGCCTGGACTAAAGTTTGTAATTCTAGAAGTTTTTTTTTAATACATATTAATTGAACAGAAAACTTGAAAGAGGGCTGATTTTTGATACTGCAAAGGGCAAATGAATGGTGTTCACAAATATGTGAGAAAAGCAGTCTGCTCATAGAATTTTTTGATCAGTTTCAGTAATGTAGAAGAAAATAAGTAATGATAAAAATACTTTCTGATTAAATAAAAAGATAATTTTAGCTTTTGTGTCCAAATGGTTTTTTATATAAATTCTAAAAATTATTATTTTAATATAACGTAGTCCAATGTTATGTTATTGTCATCATGTTTTTATGCAGCAGAGGGCCATCTTGAGTTTTTATCTTATGTTGTTCAATATCTGTGAAAAAGCAATTTTTTTTCTGTCTGAGATTAGAGAAGAAAATCTGTCCAATGCAAAGTGTGCATGTGAACCAACTCTATAATCAGAACTATTCTTCTATTAACATTTTTTTCAATGGACAAGATTATGTTAGATATCAATAATGTGTGTACCTTGAAAATCAAGTGCATAGTGTTTAATACTGAAAAATTCTAATTGGCAGTATATTACACAACAATTCAAAAGCCCTTTTTAGGGAGRGTTTGACCTATGTCAGATTCCTGACTTAACATCTCAGTATGGGTTGACTTACTCTGTCATTTAGTTGCAGATATGYCCACTTGCTGTCAGGAGCTAGTATTTTGAACATACACTCTTAAGTGTAACCTATCTGTATGTTTGTAGGATTCAACCCAAATAGAGTTTTAAGCAAATGTTCGGATTTTAAGTGGAATGATTATAGTGCATTACTTCTCCTATAATGTAGTGGCAGTACTGCATATGTACTACTTGCATACTGTTCGTGAACTGCTGCTAATCATAATATTCTAATGCAGATGTAGAATAATACTGTATAATGTACTGCTGCTATTAATATACATTAATATTCTAATATACATGTATAACTGATAGAGCTGTTGGTTGTGTTGTGTTTTGATGGAAGGATATCTGCTGCACTCATTAGAAAGCAGCGTTATACTTTTAAAAATCGTGTTTGTGTATGTATGCTTTGAAATTYGTAATATGTTATTCCGCTAGACATACGTATAGTACATATTATTGTCCATGTCAGTCTCTTCATCGCATTCTTTGTCCTTTGGCAAGTCCTTGTGTGATCATGCTTCACTGAACACCCTGATGCTGTTTCTACAAGTTGTCAGATCACGATTGTAGGTCTTGATGCAGAAAAGTACAGCCCTGTGTGGCATATCTGTTATAGTTCTTGCTTTGATATATGTTCAGGTCAGGTCTCTTAACTATTGAAACCTGGAGGAACATGTCCAAGTCTTTTTGGTTTTTGATGAACAGAATTTGCTACAACATGTGAAGTTCAATGTCAGTCCTGATGCAGTTTTCTACAGCTTCCTTACAAGAATATTTCTCAGTTATAATTATGTACTAAATACCAATATATTAATGTTCAGTGAACGGAAAAATCAATAAATGATGAGAGTGGAATTTGCATCCAGGTTTATGACTCCTTGTCCAATATAAGCAACACTTATTTTTCAATTGTTATTTATTTTTCTATATATGAATATTAAGAACTTTAGTGGAACTTAAAGAAGAGTAAGTTTACTGGTTGATTAGGATACTGATTTCTAGACTCTAGAAGGACAAAAATCAGTAACCTTTCTACTCTGACAGGGCTAACAAGGTTGACACTCAAATCCTCAATAGATCTTGCTGTTACAGAGGCAGATTTTCAAACTTAATCTTAACTTAACTTATCTTAATCTTAACTTAACTGATCTTAACTCAGCTTCTAATTTAATGCTTGCTATTTTCAGCCTGCAGTGTGCCTTGTCAAAATGAGGTTTTAARTGAGGTATTTAAAAAGTTGTGGTAGCCTCCACAAGACCTGTTCTTTGGAGATAAGTCAGACTACTTTGATACCACCTTATCCTTTTTGTGCTTATTCTTTTGAACAACCTTTACATTACAATCTCTGAAACATTCAAGCAGATGTTGATCTCATTTGTCACTTTTCACTTAGAACTTTCCCTGTTTGGGTCACTTTGGTGTAGTTCAACCTCAGACAGCTCAACATGTAGCAAGTCCTTTCTTCCACARTGTCCTTGTGTATCTCTTCAGTGACTGCCATGGAACTCCTTGAAAGCACATTCTGACATTGTCCTCTTTGAAATGTATCTGGTTTTATGTCATAGGTAGTGGGAAATAATATTACCTATCCTGTTGCTTTTTGCATTGTAATTTTTGAATGCTTTTTTGATGCCCTTCCTGACTTCTTTTGTGATGCACRTTTTAACAGCATCTGCATGCAAAGAGGAAAAAGTATGCAACTGCTTTCACAGAGTCTATCTAAATGTTGACGAGAATTCTGTCTTGGCACGCTGCTAGCACAGTGTAGGGTTGAGCTGGACTATAATACTATCACTTCAGCGTCAATCTCATAGTGAAGCAGTGTGTGTTTCTATTTGAAAACTTTGGCTTCACGTGTAACAAGATATGCTAGAAAAGCCAAGTTGAGCATCCTTACATCACACCTCCCAGTACTTCTGATTTCAGAAGTGCAACACACACCGCTTGTCTCAATAAAAGTCTAGAAGAGTCTGTGAGACCTGAATGTCCATGGTAATTGAGAACTGTTTTCCATGAAAATGTAAAAATGTGTGTTACATGTATTCACTTTCTGTAATGATGCAAGGAATGTTTCAGGCTTTTCTTTAAGGAGACTGAGGATTTTTCTGATTTATCTTTCCAGAAATCAGAAGGTTGTCATTMCTTCTTTCTCATACATGGTATCTAGCTATAGCTAGTGTTATATTCCCTGGAACATTAGATTCTGAGTATAAGATAWAATTATAAAGACTTTTTTTGGAGCTAACAATTTATTATCTATTTTCTGTTGCTGTTTTGAGAAAGAAGTGATGTATTGTAAAATTGAGGTGCATTTAATGCAGTTCTACGAGTTTAACTGAGGAGATCTCTGATTATCTTGGGTGAGTGCTTATTTTTATATCAAGAGAGTTGTCTTGGTAAGAACAGAAAGTACTCAAAGGTCGTGGTGGATTAAGCCTCTGGAAGCTAAACTAAGAAACATTTGACATTGTTAATCACAGCACCGACGAGTGTTCTTTACCACAATCCACTTACTGGTTGCAGTAATCCACTTACTTAGATTGCAGATTATGATCAGGTGTACTAAATATGCCACTTACTATCAAACAGAACTTACTAATTACATAAAGCTGAAACTTGCAAAGGTCTGTGGTGTGCAAGATGTGTTAGGACTGCTGTGGGAGTGAAGGGATAACAGCAATGAAAACCTACATCAGACAGAAATCATGTATTTTAGTTGGGACACTAATGTTCTTTTGGACGAGGGTGTAATGCTGCAATTCAGAAAGAGGAGAGACGCGAGTACAGTTGTTCSGAGCTAAGCGGCCTGCGTTCCTGCGACAGTATTCCTCCTTAGCAAGATAACAGTCTTCAGACGTTTTGGCAGCACTTTATATTTAGAACCTTAAATACTAAGCACTTCATATTATTAATTAACATTAAATTAAACTGATAATTTTAGCAGTTCTTCTCTGTAGGCATATTGTTTAGATTTTTGTAAAACTCTTTTGAAAGTAAATGTGTGTGCCTATATAGAGACATATTCTACAATTATATGTAAAATTATAAAAATTTTATATAAACAAAGTATTCCTTTTTCTTTAGCAAAAAAACTTTTCAGGAAACATGTATTTCAATTGTGAAAATTAAATATGTGAGATACTGGTAGAATACAATGTAAGTTGCCCTCCTCTTGCAGTTTGACAGTAATTGTGCAGATTTTTTTTCCGTTGTATCTGGATGCTGTTAATTGCAGGAGAAGATCCAAAAAAGTTAAGTTTTTCTGAATTACGTGTCAATAACATTGCATACAATACAAATTCAGGAATTAATATATTGACAGAAACTTACTTCTGTCACTCCAAGTGCTACCACAAACCTGGCTAAGTATTTCTTCATTTTTCTGTTACCATTAGGAGAAGACTGGTACTTGCTGCACTTAACACTTACTGTGACAGATGTGAATGACAACGTACCTGAATGGGCCATGAAGCCCTTCCCCTTCTTGGCTGTGGTTTCTCCTCAAGCTGCAGCAGGTACTGAAGTATACAAGCTGCTTGCGGTGGATGCAGATGAAGGGATCAATGGAGCTGTAGAATACTTTCTCCTGGAAGGTAAATTAAAATCACCGTTATTGTGTCCTTTTTAAGCTTTACTGTTGTGACTTTTTCTTCTTTATACTTCAGTAAGCAACCTTCCTTTCCTCCTGAGGAAGTTTCATAAACCCTCAGCTTTGTGTGTGAAAAAAATCAACTTTTAGTGAGGGTGCAGACAGATTTCCCAGGTCCGACGTGTATTCTCTTCTCAAAGCTGAGTTCCTGCCCAGCTTACCACCCAGTGAGGGTAATGGGGACATGAGGTAGGCATTACTCTTCAGGGCTTTTGGCAAGGGGGTGGCTTGCCAGCCTTTGGCAGAGTCTTCCTGCTGGACTACCTGCTTATGAGACAGGGCACTATGTGGAGCACAGTGTGTCTTGGGTGGAAGAAAYTGAGGTTCCATCTCCCTCACAGGAGTCATGTTTCTAGTTCATTCATAACTTTTTTTAAGGGTCTGGTTTGTACCTTAGCTGACTTAAGCTAGTACAGACTCACTAGTCTCACTAGTGACTTTCTTTGTGGGACTCGAGAAAAATGAAACAAAACCACAAAAAAACTTTAGTACTGGTAGTTTAATACTGTCTATACTCAACAGAAGGGTTGTAGCAATACCATTTCAGGGGTGAATTGGCTTCCTTTTGGCTAGGACTCTAAGAGGATTTTTTTTCCTCTGGTGAGGGATTATTTGTCACACCAGGGTCCTGTTACGGTCAAGTAACAGGAACGTATTGGAGGATGAGGAGGACAGTACCCATCCAGAAAAGTAAAATGTGACTTAGAAATGTGGTCGTGAGTGTAATTAGCGGATTCTAAACAGATTAAAGTTTTTTTTTTTTGTGTGCATGTTAATTCTAAGATAAAAACAACTTGGAAATGGACACCCTATTTTCCTCTCAATTTTAATCAAATAAAAATGTACTTGTTGACAACAGTGTGTGGACCTGTTCTTAGGTGGAGAAAACAGATTTGAAGTTGAGAAGGACACTGGCTGGATTAAAACAACAGGTTTGCCATTGGTGAGGGACAAGGAGTACTTACTGACTGTACAAGCAGCAGATAAACTTGGAAGCAAAGGGTCTCCGGCCTCTGTTTCTATAATTGCTGGACTTCGACCACCACAATTTACAAACATACCATATGTTGCTTATGTTCCTGAAAGTATGCCACCAGGAAAATCGTAAGTACTCATGAAAAATAACGCAGTGAAACTGTGTTCCTAGTTTATTTCATGTTCCTTGTTTCATCTCCCAAAGGCCCTGTATTGTTTGTGAATCCCAAATACATATTATGRTTAGCAATTTAGGTATTTTAATAGAAGAAATGATCAAGATAGAGTGTGGTGATGTATGTTTTGGTCACCATTTTGTATAGAGAAGTGGTTATGAATAATTACAGTTTCTTGCTTTATAGCTGATAAGCAAAATAATAGCAGATATAGTGTTCTAATTTTCAAATGAAATCCAGAATACAAATTAGAAATATTACACCATGAAAGAAAATACCCTGGTGTGAAAAAACATGCGAGTTTTGTGTGTCAGTGTTTGGAAAAGTGCCTGCTCCATCAAGTGAAAATCAAAAAACAAAAGACTCTYTACTGCTTTCATCAGTCAAGTGACAAACAGAAAAAATGAAGATGCCACGAAATTTGTCATTTTATTTTTCTTGTCTAAACATGTACACCTAAATATTGCAGAAAAGTCAATAATGCAGGTTCACCTGTCTAGTCAGTTCCATTTTTGCCAAACTGTTTCATTTTGAGGCCAAACATTTTCTTTTCCAGATGGATCAAAAACACTTTTGTTCTATAAGCTTATTTCTTGTGTTGTCATTCAACTGTTATTTATGCTGTATTTTCTGTGGTATTATATTTTACTGTTCAGCCCACAGCATTCAGTTTTACAGCATCTAAGTAACCAAGGTTGGTTAAGATAAAAACAAACAAACAAACAAACAAAAAAAMCCCCAAACAACTGTTAATAGCAGTAAACTGCAGGGAACAAGCACAAGAGAAATGTAAGAATTGTGAAACAGTACAAATACCTATAAGATGCCTTTTGCCTTGGATGCAACAAACTTTAGGATTAAAAATGATGAAACTCTTAGATTACTTGATAATATCCTAAGGAAATGAAATATTTAATAAGGTGTTTTTTATGATACAAGAAGCTCAAATATAAACAATGCCTTTCCAGTGAAAGTGAATTATTATGAGTTAACCAGAAATAGTAATGAAAATTATGGTAGAATCCCTAGGAAATCCCTTTAAATTCGACCAGTTACACAAGAGCACAGTAAAACAGAGTCCCTGTCATGTACTGAACTTCTGGGGTTACGATTTCACAGTTGTAGGCTGATACAAGATTGTGCTGACAAGAAGAGTGTTAAGAAATCTTTCTGCCTTTTCCTTTGGTCTGGCAGTAGCTCTAACATGCTAGTTGGCTTGACATGCAGATCGAATGAGAGGCTACCATAGCATAAGAAGAGAGAAGTTTTCAGCTGGATTGTTAAACTAGCTCACAGCATGGCCTTGAGATTGTTAGCACCGACGGAAGAAATGGCACGAACGTGCAGCCAGGAATACGGAGTGAGAAAGAGGGTGAAATTCCTGTTGGCTGGAACTGTCTTCTGCTGGCTTCAACTGGCTGAGAGAYCACATCTTTTTTAGAAAAGCACAAATAAAAAAGGAATAAAGTAAGATAATGACCTATGGCAATCTTTGGCAGTATTGCAGTGTTTCAATGTTGCACCTGCGAGAAGCTAGAACACAACAGCGTGGAAATACAAAGGGTAAAAAAGGTGTTCAGACAAGTTGACTTTTGTCTGTTTGATTGCAATTGTAATTCAGTCCTACGTGTTGCTGGGTTCTTCTGAGGGAATGAGAACCTGTTTTTGTACAAAGCCTGCAAGATAAGGCAACAAGCTGTTGAAGAATGCGTGTTATACTTTTAAAAGGTTTAAAATTTTTCTTCTAGAATTTCTTTCTTTTACTGTATATTATAGTGCTCTTCCTGTTTGACTTTATAAATTTTAGTGGAAAAAAAATAGTGCCAGGCAAGATGTAAAAACATGTGTTCTGCATACTATGTAACATGTACACTATATTACCGATTGGCTTTTATCCTTTTGCAATTACCTGTTGAAATATTCAGACAGAATGATTGGAACAGCAGACTTACCATTCCAGTGTTAAAACCACTCTTGTTTTGTCTCTTAGTTTTCTACCTGAGAATCATTACCCCCTTGTAGGAAATGTAAAAATTCAAATCAGAAATGCAAATTCAGTTGCAGCAAAAATAAAATCCTCTCTTTCTAGATCTTTACTGTGTTCTGCTTCCAAGGGTTCTAGCTTTATATTTTTTTACTTCCAGATGACAGAAGTATTGCATAACTAAATGTTCAGATTTGATGTTTACATGCATTTCTCATTAACTTTAGTGAGCGTTGCTCTAATCAGACTACAGGATTGCACTTTCAGGACTAACATATAGCATTTTTTGCTATATTGTTCAGTATGTTATACTACAACCTTGAGAGGCATTTTCTTCTTTTTAATTTTTCATGCAGGTTTCTCTCAGTCTCTGCTATACCATATCAAAAAAATTCATTGAGCTACAGTTTAGTAACAAATCTTAGCGGTCTATTCAGCATTGATCAGGCAACAGGAGATATCAGCTTAACTCGGAGTGTGGATTATGAGAGTGACCAACACCAATACCTTCTTTTGGTCAGAGCAGAAGAAAATGAAGAACAGCTGAGTAATACAGCTGAGGTAAGCATTCACTTCTGGCATTCTGTATGGATTTTCTTCTTTTCTTCAGTTTCCTTCAGTCTTCCAGATTCTTATTCTAAGGCACACTAGTGGCTTTCATTTACCCAGCTCATGCTGTGTATTTGGTTATCCATATTAAAAGTCTTTGGATCCTCTGTATAGATAAAAAGGGCTGGATTAAGTACTCTTAGAGTTTATTCTTGCTGATCCTGAAAAGGCTGTTATTGAGGGATCAGTATGCTATCCCATCGTAGGTCCTAGATCTTATCATGGAAGATATGGTAAGAGATGCTACCAAGCCAAACAGGAGGTTTTGTCTTATTCTAAATCATCATAAAGTGTAATTTGTATTTAAGGTTATTCCAATTTAAGGCAAAAATGGAAAAAAAAATGAACATAGTGATTGAAAGTGACTAAATTGACATCTAATTTCAAAAATAAAGTGAACTTGTARGGACAAGAAGTAGTAAAAACTCATAGGTATTTTAAGGTCAGGGTTCTTGGTGTCTTAGAAGTCTGATGACAAAAATTCTGYTAAATATARTTATTACAGTTGTTTGAATCCAGAGAGTCACTGAACTAGAAAATGCATGCAATGTAATCATTCCTGCTGCAGGTAGTAGGAGTACACTACAGGAGGAACAGGAGGTAGGATGGACAAGCGGGAGGACACATAGAAACAGTGTGTCAGTATAACAGACTGACTGTAGCACACCAGTGACTGACARTGTGGTACCCTTTTAGGTACCTCAGGAAGAGGACTGGTAGAGCATAACTTGAAAGAAAATTATGAGATGGTTTTTGCCAGTATATTTAGCCTAAATCTATTTTTTCTTACACCTGCTTTACACAGATGCTACTTCGACAGTTATGAGGGAGCAGCTCCCTGTTTACACTAACCAAAGTAAGAGGAAATTGAGTGTACATCTACCTATTGCGTTGTGATGTTAGAAAATTTTAGACAACTAATTTAACAAACTCCTCATTGTTTGCATTGTAAATAGGCAGCTGTGGTCAATTGACAGAAGAATAAGAAAACATTTTTAATAAGGTTAGAAACAGGATTTGTTTCTTATTTGTTTTAGTGTATCAGTTCCATTGTAGTGACTTCTGAGTTGCACTGTGTAATTGAATTCAGAACTTGGTCTTGACAGATTTATACTGATAAAAATGTAATATACTTGGCAGTAGAATTTGTATTTTTACAATAGAAGAGATGAAAGACACAATAGTGAAAAAAGGGTACTTGGAAAGCAGACAGTCCATTTCTGTTTCAATTAATAATAGGAAATAATCAATGGAGGTGAAGGGGGGGATGGAAAGCATTGCTGTAAGGGCCTGGAACTTGGCATTTTCTAACATTTTGGAATTCAGTATAAACAATTATTAGCAGGAAAAGAGCCTTCTAAGAACAACAACTTTTCCTATGTGCTATAGCTTCTAAAATCTTCAGGGATGTTAGTTTTTGGCAAATCGTCCATCCAACATAATGATGAAGATATTCCCTTGATCCATGTTGATACTATTGAATGTTCTTTTCTTTTCTATTCAGGTTTTTGTTGTAATCACAGATGTGAATGATTGTGCCCCCGAATTCCACCAGCTGATTTACAGCAAAGATAGTGTTCCTGAAACAGTTCCTCTGACAACTGCACTTCTACAAGGTTAATGCTTTTAAAATCATTTGTTACATTCAGTAGGAGTTTTCTTTCACAGATTACAACTCATCTTAGAAGCCGAAATTATGCTGTTCAAGAAGAGGTAGTTAAAATCTGTGGAGTCAGTTGACACCAGCAGAATTAGATCATAAGCATTTGCTATTGTCGCAGTCGAAACGATCTCGGGGAGAGGAAAGAAATTTTCTCTGTAGGGTTTTGAAGTAAGAGTACTCTGAATGTGATTGCATTAGATCAGTAGGATTGTAGTAGCAATCCTGCAGTGTTTCTCTTTTGGAAGAAAGAAGATCATGTTGAATCAGAAATTGTACAGATGTCAGCTCACCTTCTCTGTCTATCTTTAAAAGGTCTATGTGAGCTCACAATAGGGAATGCTGTCTTTTTTATGTTAAAATCTTCTTGTGCAGCTTCAGTGTTATATATGAGGTTTTGTTTGGATGCAGTAGAGCAAGATTTGGCTTCTTCCCAATATAAGCAATAACTGGAGCTTTAAATGATGATACTCTGTATTGTAAATAAAATACGAAATCGTGTTGAAAATACATGTAAGGATATGRGTAGGTTCTGTCAATAAAACTTTTGCCAACTGTAAAGAGCCTTATTAGTCTTTAACCATTATGTAAGCTTATTATAAATCTTGAAGAAAAAGGAAATTAAACATCGATCCCTAGCAGGAGGTTACAGAATGCTATTTACTGTTCTATTTAGTAATTTATCCCATGGTAATAGTAGTCTGTTGATTATTATGCTGGTGACTGAGTTTTTTATGAATTATTTCAAACATCATTTGCCAAGGCAAATAATATTACTGTTTATATTATTCTTTTATTAAAATGCTTAACATTTCAATTCATAGACTTTGATCTAGAAAATTCTTTCTTTCTCTTTTAACAGTGTCAGCCACTGACTGTGATTCAAAAGAGAATGCTGAAATACTATATTACACTTTGAGTCCAGATTTTAGTGTTACTTCTCATGGTACTGTATTTCCAGCAACAGAGTTGAACTATGAGCGACCTAACCATCTTTATGAGTTCATAATTATGGCTGTAGATAAGGGAGAAGAGCCCAAGACTGGGACAGCAACTGTTAGGATCCATGTTTCAAATGTGAATGATGAAGCACCTGAATTTTCCCAGGCAATGTAAATACATAYTTTTAAAACTCTATCTTTGTTTTTTACTGCTGCTTTTTAAATTTTGATTAGAAGGGTGATCATTATGCAATGTTCACTGATTTAGGTTCATTCAAATTAGTGGGGTTAAACTGACAAATGCAAGGTGTCTTTTTGACTCTGAAGCTTTGTTACTACCAGTAAAAAATAGTTTCAGTTTGTTTCTTAATTGCAAAGTTTAGACACAGTTTCAATCCGTAGTAGGACTCATCTCTAAATAGACAGGGTTGGTATTGTAGACAAACCTGTGCTGTACAAGTTGCTGTTGTATACATGTACAGTGTTGAAACTAAATTCATCTCCTAGAGGATGCATGCAATTTGTATTTTAATCAGTGAGGTTCAGATTTGTAACCTGGATTAGAATCTGGACCAATTCAAATCACACTTCCTGATATTACCCAAAGACTCACCACTTATGCATATGGTACGTAAGTCCTACAGCATTGCGGCTCGTCTTGTTTTTTTTCCAAGGGTGTTCAATTTGTCTCAAGTTCTTGTTTAACCAGGTTAACAAGGCTTTGATTTTGCTTTGTCTGTCCCATGATGACAAAATCCTGAATACAATCTTCAGACAGCTCTTAACTGAAGTTTTCTGTGAGATAACTTCATCATCATCACCTGTAAATTGGCTCTTGTTGGGAGACTAATCTGTAATTAATGTTATGCTTAGTAGTAGGCTAATACAAATCAAGATGATGGTGTTGTCCTTTCAGCCCTTTGTTTAAATACATTTACAGTCCAGTGTAAACTCGTGATTCCTCTGCACGAGCTTTCTTTCATCACAGCGATCTTGTATCTCAGTTATGAAATGCTTAAGGCTGCTACTCTGTCTCATTTTGTCAGTTTCTAGTTTGTCCTTCTTAAGAGACCTCTTCTGATGACTTGAACTGTTCTGTCCCTATATTTAATGCTCAAAACTTTCAGAATTACCGTTATTACAATTATTGCCTCCTATTGCAGGGATAAGACAATATCCTGAAGGCTGTGACTGAGCTAAACCAGAATAATTTAGTTCTTTTATTTCATTGCATATTAAATTGAGGGTGGGGGGAAGCTACCTCTACACAGGTTCCGATGCAAACACATGTATATGGAAAGCAAAACTTAAGGAAGAGGTTTTCTGTGTATCCATTTTCTTTGTCTTGGAATTTTATATCACTGTCAGCATAATGATGTGGAGATGTGAGAGTAACTGACTTCATCTAACAGCTGCAGTCACTTTGACTCTGCTCACAATAAAATAAGAGTACTGAGCTCATAAGCAGACTTGAGCACTCTGARCCCAGTGATATATGTGTATTTTATTTACATTACTGTGTACAACCAGCTGTAGTTCGTTCTTATGTAGTTCTATACCTACTGCAGACATATCTGTAGCATGCTTAGCCTGGCCTAATGCCTAATCCAATCAGAAAAAATACTAAATATTTTGGACTTTGCTAAGCAGGAGGCTCTTCTACTCCAGAAAATGTTAAGCTCTAGACTGATAATGCTTCTTAAGAGCTTACAATGTGAGTGATGTGTCAGGTCTTGAATAGATTTAATTTTTTCTTTCTTTCTTTCCTTTTTTTTTTTTTTAAACTGACATTATGCATATGTTCTCCAGAACTGATTCTCATCTTAGTTTTGCTGGTGCAAATCCAGACAAATCCACAGAGAATACACTGAAAGCATTTTGACAACTTATGTCAAAGTATGCTACAGGAATCAATGTTTTTAAACTTAGCAAATGTTTGCTTTGATTCTGTGAATTATATATCTCACGTATTTAAAATGATGAATTCTGCATATAGCACAAGTCTTACTGTGAAGGCAAGCATCAAAGCTGCAATACTCCTGAAAGTTTGCGATGGAAATCTGTAGGAGGTAACAACAGAAAAACATGGATGGAATAATATTGTTTCATTGGTTTAACAGAGTTTGTAAGTGTAATTATATTACTCAAGAAATTAATAAACCTCTGCAATACTCTTTGTACAGGTAGTAAGTAAATGTCAGTTGATGTTATAGAATGCAGTTGTGTGTGTGTATTTTCCATCTAAATTTCTTAGGATCTTGTCCTGACTTCTTTTAACAGCTACAGGAGTTTTGTTTCTGAAGATGCAGGCCCAAATACACTAGTTGCTACTGTTAATGCTATTGACCCTGATGGAGATGGTATAACATATGATATTCTATCTGGGAATCAAAAAGGGAACTTTGTTATTGACCGTAAGAAAGGTAAGGATACTTTAGCTCTTTGTTTTTGCAGAGTCAAAACTGTCTGTGAATCCTGATGTGAGGCGCACAGAATTTGGTCTTTGTTAGATAGCTGTTATAAGAACTGAACAAGCATATACTATTTTTGGAGCCTTTACTAGACTAATAAAAATTGCAGGAGAAAAAACAATGCAATTATTCTAGACTTTCTTCTAATTCTTAAAATGTGTATCATTTTCCTAGAAAGTACAATTCTTTTTCCAATTTGCTCATTGTCTGATTTCCATTTGCAACTTAGTTGACAGCATTATTATGAATAACAGGTAAATGTCATCTTCCAAAATATGCCACAAGGGTTTGAATAATACTTAATCTAGGAAACCAGTTTTGAAGTTTGTGCTAGACACTAACATGAGTGGGCTGCCTCACAGAGGAAGGCAAGCTGGACCTTAGGGTGACAGCAAGGCAGGCAGAGGTAGAGACAGCACTGTCACAGAATCATAGAATTGGTAAGGTTGGAAGGGACCTCTGGAGATCGTCTAGTCCACCCCTCAAACAAGTGGCCCATACAGGGATTGAACCCACAACCTTGGCATTATTAGCACCATGCTCTAACCAACTGAGCTAAACCTAACACAAATGCCATCCCACAGCACCTGAGGAAGGAGTGTGGGTGCACTCAAGGACCTGCCATCAACTTACTGAAAGTGGCCAAAGATACTGTTAGTAATCATGTTGGCATATGAGGCATATGAGAAAAAAATATTTTGAAGAATGAATTTGCATATTGATACTGAGTGTTAATGCTAAGTGTTTCAGCATGATCTTGGTTCTGGTGCATGATGCTGACGACTGCCTCTCTACTCAGTAGAGTAATACTGAAGGAGAGGTGGAGAAAACAGTCATGTTTTAGTCTGATACAGTTTATTTCTCTGTGTTTTCCTTGGCTAACAGTAGTCTTCTGCAAAAAACCCCAGAAATATTTCAAAAAACACAGTATTCTTTCGGCATATGCAGTGGCCGTTATACTATGCATAGATTGATTAAACAGTTCATGACACAGTGCTGCAGGAAGATGCGCAGCTCTGCATGACAAACCATCTCCCTTTTAATTCCTCCCAATTGATATGAGGGGTAGAGGGGCTAGTGGGAAGCTGTAATGCTTCCCAGGAAAAGCTCCCTGAATCTACCTAGTAAATATACACTCATATATTGTCTGATATTGATTTGGCCTACTAAGAATTATGCAGAACATAAGCTTGTGTTCAARTCTTTAACATATCTTTTTATGTTAAGGCAATAATAACCCTCTCATATAACTGGATCTGTGTGCAACTCTGATATATGGCAAGTCAGACTGGAGTAATTTTCTTTATGCAGTTTTTTCAATAATTCAGTTCAAACTGATTTAAAGTGAGCATTTATGTTTTAGATAAGTGTTTTTTTTCTGTAGTTGTGTGTCCTGGCAATGTGAGTGTGAGCAAACACTTTTCAACCAAGTTTACTTGTGCTTTACTGACACAAGATGATGCACTTGTAGGCAGAATCGGGCTATTACTCCTTTTTTTTTTCTGTTAAGGTGAAATTATGTTAAAGATGTGCTAAGTAAACAAATTTTTTGATTTAATCCTTTTGATTTTTTTTTAAAGCCCAAAGGGGGGGGGGGAAACAACATTGGTGTTTTTTGTTAAAAATCCCACAAACACATCATCTGAGTAAGTTGGCATATCCATTTAAATTAAGAGGATTTGTTTGATGTTTGTTGCTTGGGGGGAAAAAAGACATTCTGAGGCAGAAATAGGAGACTAAATTGAAGTCCTGTTGATGCCAATTTTAAATTTTGAATAACTTTAATGAAACTATATTTAACCTCTTTGGAACTCCAATCAAAATCTGAATTTAGATTTTTTTTCCTCTTTTTTTCCCWCCTTTTATTCCTTCTGACTTCAGAAAGTAGTTGTAGGTTCTTTGGGTTAAATTCTGAATGTTTGGGCACCTAAAAAGGAATGATAGTTTCAAAAGTGTCTAGTTGTCACACAAGAAGAATACTGATGCTTTTGAAAATCTTCATTGCAAATGCTCAAAAAATTTGTTTGGTAGCATCTCTTACGGTCAAATCTGTAGTTTTTATAAGACTATCTAATTTTTCTTAATTTTTATAGTCTATAGAACTTAATTCAGAAACATTATCATTTTATTAAGTGACAAAAGCCAAAAATTATTGAAATAATGCTAAAGGTTTATACGGTGGCTTGCAACAATTTCAGAGATCATGTCAGTGGAATGTCTGTACCTCCTTGTCACAGAAGTGCCCAGGTGAAACAGAGATGTGTCAAAAATAAGTGCCACAGTAAAGACAGTACAATTGCAAGCAAATTGAGTGACACTGATGCTGTGACAATATTCTACTGTAATGACAGTTGCTGTCGTGCCTGATGAATAACAGTGTTGACTGATGGATGATGATGCAAAAAAGTGACAGCTTCTTACTGCATATTTTCAGATAGCTGTCATCTGTTTTGGTTATGTAACAAATCTTTCACAAGCCTTTCTCTGACAGTGCTTGTATATCCWATCCAGTAGGAAATACAATTTGGGTGACATAGGAGAGAAGAAAAATAAAGACTTCTGAGGATAGATCTGTATAGCTAAATGCTGCAATGATTATGCTGCAGGAAGATAAACTTCAGCTAGTTTCAGCTGAACCATCATGGGTAACCACCAATGAAGACGTGGTGACACATGCTTCGTTGCAATAACAAAAGCATACCCAGGCTCCGTGGTGAGGCATATTCATGTTGAACAGAAGTTTGCCACAATGTCTCTCCATTTTCTTTGTTTGTCTTTCAGTTTTGTTTTCTTCCTTCCTGAAATAGCTATACTAAAGCTAACATATGCAGATCAGCTGAGCTGTAGCCAGTGCCTCATTTGGCTTTGTAGACCTACCTGCAGACAAACCTGTTGTTATACTATCTTTTGTTTTAATATCAAACCACATTAACACTACCTAAGTTAAATTAAACCATAGGCTTTTGGTTTACTGCTGAGTAGTTAAACCAGAATGATGCTCACTGGTAAGAAGGATAACAGTTATTGGTTAATACAGTAAAAAATAAAAACACAACCTATTGTTTTTACAGGTCTAGTTAGACTTCGTTCAAGTCCATTTCCAAAGCTGCAAGGGACAGAGTATGTTCTTAATGTCACAGCTACTGATGATAATGCCTCTGGAGGGCCCCATTCTCTTACCAGTACTGCTCAGGTTATTGTGAAAATTGATGACATCAATAATAACAAACCTGTCTTTCAGAAGGTAGTGTATTTATTTTGTTAAGTTCTATACACATATACACACACACAGATATATATCTGAATATATTAATTAGGCTGGTGAATATTTAAGACTGTCATTGCAAATGATGTAGCAGTTGAACTATTCAAGAAATGATCTCCTCCACTTGAGTCTTGCTGCCATGGTCTTCTCCATCTTTCACATCATTTTCCGGAGCCGTGAGTGGTGGTTCTTGCARCAGAGCAGCTCCTGTGAGTGCTGTCTCTGCCCTGAAATATATCTCACTTCTGACATTTTAGAAGATAAGGATGAGTAAGTAACTTCTGAAGGTTTGATATGACATCTGAGGAGGAAACAGATGGGTAACATCCATTATCCCGTGGACTTGTTGCAATATTCCAAAATTCCTCTCTCAAGTACATAGTCTTCCTTTGATGATAGTGGGACTGAGACTGAGGAAAAAAGTGAAAGGATTTTGGCTTAAATTATAAAGTACTTAAGAAAAAATAAATGGTTGCATATGTTTTTAGAATGTTGATTTGTATTGACGATCTCTTGTCTAAACATTTTGAGTTTAATGCTGATGGTAGATAAGTTGATCAAGTGTTGCATATTTTGAAAAGTTAGTGACTATTCATGTCAGTCTTGCAAGTATTGTTAACTTGTCCTTGACAAAATTACTTTGTATAGAAATCCATTATTGACCAAAGCAATTTTGCGACATATTAAAAACTGTGGGCAAATGCATGCCCTCTTTATGTAAGGTTTTTGCTAACTTAGAAAAACATTTCCATTTGGAAGCATTTGCAACTATAACATTTTGTCCAAATATTTTTGTCAGTTGGAAATGCAGAATGGCCTCCAATTGCATTTAGTTYGTATAATCACGGAACAGTAAATGAAGCCTGCAAATTAATCATGGTACAAATAAACATTAACATTACTGCATCAGAATAGAAGTACAACTAAATACTTTTTGGTTTGGATTTAAATCAAATGTCATGAGGTTTTTTTTGGCCTTCCCCCCCCCCCACATTTAGTGTCAGTATTATCGGGAACATGCTTCTGTATTGGAAAACCAGCCTTCAGGGACAGTTGTACTGCAAGTTGAAGCCACTGATGCTGATGAAGGAGCCAATGGTTTAGTGAAATACGGCTTGATGCACAAAGGTGGTATCCTACCAGCATTTAGTATTCATCCTGACTCAGGTAAAGTGAATATTGAAACTAATAATGACACAGTATAAACCATTTTGTTACACTGATGAAAGACAAACATAAATAAAATCAGATTTTGCACTTTTCATGGAGTCTCTTGATAGCAGACAAAATACAAGCTTTTTAACTGCATAAACAGATACTCTTAGTTTTTAATGTGTCCAGTATTTACCTAGAATTGATGCCTTTCCTGAAATGTAGAAGTTCTGCTGTGTGAAATAACTATAGTTTTGTAAATAGGTTAAAAAATATTTAGATTTTGTGTGCAT
This sequence comes from Rhea americana, assembly GCF_003343005.1. Lineage (NCBI taxonomy): Eukaryota > Metazoa > Chordata > Aves > Rheiformes > Rheidae > Rhea > Rhea americana. Next base: position 1,461,287 of record NW_028186150.1, read on the forward strand.
GCATCTTGCAGCATTACTAATGAGATATAGATGGTTTATCCAAGCAGCAGAGTACAAAGAGACTGTATGTGTGGAAGGGCAAAACTGTAAGTTTAGACTGAGCTTTTAGAGGATAAAAGACATGAAACATGCCTTACATTGTACTTTTCTGTTTTCTAAAATAAAGTCCAACTTTGCAAAGACGCAAGTGTGTATGACATTTTAACTATYTGAGCAGTACAGTTTAATTTGCTGAAATTTTGTGATTGGAGCCTTGCACCTAAAACTCACATTATAGGTGTATTTAATCTATTATATTATAGCTCAATGTATGAACAATCAGATGAACCTCTGAATGCACAGTATTGTCAAATGCATACTATTTTAACTCTTTGGCTTTTAATTTGTTTTCAGGAGTCCTGACAACTGTTCAGGTATTTGATCGAGAAAAACAGAGGGAATATCCTATCACTGTGACAGCAACAGATCAAGCAGCAGAACCTGTCACTGGAATATGTCAGATAAATGTTATTATTCTGGACCAAAATGATAATGATCCCAGATTTGAAAACACCCACTATGAATGTAATTGAGAGTCATTGGATAGAGTTTCTGTGCCCTGAGTGTGAGCTTACCTGATGTCTAAGATTTTTGATTTTCCTCTTTCCTGACATTAGATCTTGTGACTAGCAAGATAATAGCCGGAAATGCATTCATCTTACTTGCAGAATTGTCATTCTGTGTGATGTAACAAGTACAGGCTTGATTTCCARTCCTTACTGAGTGCTGTTATGGGCAAACCTTGAAACAATAGCTGTATCAGTATCTTTGCTCACTTAATTAAGTACACCAAGTATCTCTGGTGCTGCTCAGAGATGTAAAAGTGGTAATCAGCATTAATTTTCAGCATTGAGCAGTAACTGTATCCTTTTCTGATTAATATGTTTTTGTATAACTTTTGATTACATAGTTTTCCCCTTGAATTTTGCCATTCTACATTGTTTGTTGTTTTACCTTTCCTGTTTGGTTCCTCAAAAACCCTTCTTGCTTATAGATAAACTCCCAGAGGCATGTGTAATATTCATTAAAAAAAAGTGAAGAAAAGGTATTTCTCAATTTCTTATAATATGCAAATCCTAGAAAGTAATTTTTGGCAACATGGTCCTTTTTTCCCCCCCCCCACCTTGATTTAGGCAACGTGATCCGTAGTTCAAGAGTGATAGCAGTACTTCAAAATATTCAATTTGATTTTATGGACATCTTTACAAAATGAATGAAGTATAGCTTCCATCCATTTTACTTCAATATTTCTTCATGGTAGAAAATTGTTCATTATGCTTTAATGGATTAATGATAAGTCTATAATCTCCTTTTTTTGTATTAGATTTCCTAACAGAGGACACGAGAGTTGGGACTAGCTTTCTTCGTGTTGCAGCCCATGATGTTGACTACAGCTCAAATGCTGCTATTACATACTCCATAGCAAATGAAGAACCTGATTATTTACAGATTAATTCTACTACTGGTTGGGTCTTTGTCAGCCAGCCCATACCTCAGGTAAGGTGCTTGCTTCCTTTATAAGCCTGACTGCTATCTCACTGTATCATAGGAGGGACTGAGATCACAACTCTGTCCCTACTTCCACATTACTACTTCACTTTAAAGGATCTATATGGCATGTTTAATTTAAATTTTTGTTAAACACTTTTAGCTGATGGCTCTCTGAACTGCATACAGGCAAGCTTTGCTGTCAGCTGGAGGGTAGCAGCTGACAGCACTGCCTATGAGAACCTGTTCATCCTTCTTCAGTTTGCTCCAGTATGCTAATGTTGGAACAAGGACCTGGGAGGGCTGAGACCTTAAGCAGGGGAACAAGAACGATGTGTGGACTTTGTTGTATTAGCAGACAATGAGTTAAGATGCAAACCTGGATATGAAGGAGTGAAATACTGCTTCTGTTATGGGTTCCCATTTTGACACATTTTAGTCACACTGAGCTAAGCATAGCTATCTGYTGGGAAGGTGAAGGCATAGTGGACAAAATTGTTTCACCCAGCTTTCTACAACTCTGAAAATATCAAACTGCTTATCTATAAATGGCTGAAAATTCTAAATTTTAAAGTAATTTGTGTTGAAGTGAAAATACCATTCTCAATGTTGATCTTTAAATACCTACTAGGTGTTGCTCATATCTTTGAAATTTAACTTCTAAGTAGCTGACACAAAATTTGAATGAAGGTGTGTTCTTTTAATATTTACTTTACTGAACCTAAGAATCCTATAGGCCTGGTAACAAAAATGTTCATACGCAAGATTAAGAACTCAAGGATTCTATAGATTTTTTTTTTTTTTGACTTAATATATGTGAAATTTGTTCAGGTTTACTAAGGCATATAGGAGCATTTTCCAACGATCTTAAGTAAAGCAAATAGTAGAATTTTCCTACGACCTTGCAGCTACTTCATATTCTGAGCTTAATATTCTTTACTGTGGATATTTTTCTTTCTTGATGATTTTTTTTTATTGTGCCTTTAATTTTATATATTCGTTTATTTTGCAAAAAAAGCTCATTTGAGCCTCGATCAAACCTCTCTATAATGAACCTCTTCTTGTTGTTCAGAGGTCTTCTATAATTCGAGAGATTATTGCTACAGATGGAGGCAATAGGAGCAGTAAAGTTGAACTTGCAGTAACTATTACTAGTGCAAAAAACCAGCCCCCAAAGTGGGGGAGAGACAGTTATGAAGTTGTTATTCCAGAGAATACTACACGGGATGCATCAATTTTGGTAAGTTTGGGAGTTGCCTGTTTCTTTGCAAGGCTCTAGAGTGTTTGAACAGGCTTGTTTGCTCAAGTTTAGTAAACTTATTATAATGTTGTTGCGTATTGCAGTGTCCAATGATCTGCTACCAGTTTTCTTTCAAAAGTGCTAGCAGTAGTAGGCATTTTTTGCTCTAATTCATATGTATGCAACTGCTATTCAGTTCAATTCAGTTCAGTTCAATTTCTCTTCCATTTGGACAACACTATAGGTAAAATTCCAGGTGTTTGAATGCTGCAGTCTTACCTAAGGTGATTGTTGGAATACTTAGACTTATTCAATTTGATTTCTCAGAATAGTAATTGGATCAGTAACTATAAAATACATGTTTTCAGGATAAAACAATGAGTGACCAAACCTGTGATGAATGGTAACCTTTGACTGCAGCTGTTTGTGCCTTGAAGGCCTATTGAGTAAGCTTAAAATTTTGTATCAGAAGATACTTCTGCTAGTGTTTTCTGTTGAGATCCGAAAATCTGGGACATTCGGTACACAAGAGATTTTAGAAATGTTTCTGTACTTAAAAATCTGTTAATTATGCAAACATTTTGAACTGCACAGACAATCAAAGCAACCTCTCCTCTTGGTGATCCCCGTGTGACTTATAACCTAGAAGAGGGACTTGTTCCAGAGACCAACATGCCAGTTCGTTTCTACCTGACTCCAAACAGAGATGATGGTTCTGCTTCAATTCTGGTAGCTGAGCCACTAGACTATGAAACAACAAAGAGCTTTCTGCTGAGGGTTAGAGCGCAGAATGTTGCTGCAGTTCCTCTGGCAGCATTTGCTACAGTCAATATTAATGTAACAGGTGTGTAAGCTTGTAGTGATGTTGTAACATAATCACCGTGTGTGTGTGTGTGTGTGTGTGTATAAGTTTTGCAATTTTCTATTTATGCATTCTTTTTGATCTCTTAGATGTCAATGATAATGTCCCATTCTTCACTTCATCTATTTATGAAGCCTTGGTAACAGAGGCAGCTGATGTTGGGACATTTGTTGTTCAAGTCTCTGCCTCTGACCTTGACCTTGGTTTGAATGGTGAGGTGAGTAAATTAGGATCCACATCTTCAGGTATGTATAGCTCTGCAGAAAGAATGACTAAATAGACCAGAAGTCATCAGCCTGGAAAAGCTATGACTGATGAGGGAATGTGATACAAAACAGTGAACTATACATAATATAAAATAGTGAAAAATGCAACTGAACTAGCAGATGTCAAATGTTAAAAGAAACGAGGAGAGAGAGAGATTTCTTTTTACAACCTGTAGCTCAGCTKACACGCTCCTTGCGACAGGATGCTCTTTTACGTAGATCTAAAATGTGATCAGATAAATTAATTGAAGAAAACCATATTAAAGGCTTTTGCAAGCCATATATTAGAGGCACTGAACACAATCCTTTTAAAGTATGTTAAATTCAGCTGAGTTTGAGTGCTGTTGCATAAATGATCAATGTATGAAACATGAGCATTCAGTGCAAACATATGAACTAATTAGACAAGACAGAAATTTATTTCCATTTACAGATGGACAGTCAAGATACAAGGAAGTTAAATGACTTAACCGAAGTTGGTTAAACTAGTAGTTTTACTCAGATTTCTTCTACCTGGCCAAGTTCTTAACCACAAGACTTCCTTTTCTCTAAGTGCTTCTTTAATTATAAGTTATCCAAGTAAAGGAAAGTCTAGAATAACAAACTTCTTTTTAATCTTTTAGATAACTTACTCCCTGTTACACGATCATAATGGAGACTACACACGTTTTTGTTTGGACTCACAGACTGGCTCAATATACACTACCTCAGTATTTGACAGAGAGAAGAAGGGGTCCTATCTTTTAGAAGTTAAGTCAGCAGATGGCTCTGAATCGGCTCGACCTGGAAAACGTGGGAAACCAAACTCTGGTAAGAAAGTGATGACTGTGACAAGCATGTTTGTGCATGAGTTGGTCTCTGAAAAGCAAGGTTAAATTTTAGTTTACTATTATTCARGCAAACTTGTAGAATTTTTTTGTTTGTTTTTTTACTCTTTGTCGGCATCAGTTGTCAGAGCTGGAAGAGATGTTCCATATGATCATTCAAGTTTTTTGTTCTAAAACTAAAAGAAAACTAGGACTTCATGATTAGAGTTTGGAGAGTATTTTCTAAGTAGCAATGACACTTCTATTATCCGTAGGATGCAAACCTCTTTAGGTAGTGGAGGAGTTTCTTAAAGCACTGCATATGGTACTGTTCAGTTGAAAGTACTATGAAGTATGAAGCAGAAAAGTTCAAGATAAAAAAAAAAATCTATTCTCAGTTGACAGGGTTGTGCTTAGATAGAGACTTAAAGTTTGGCTTTTGTGGCTTTGGGACAAAATGTTATAACTTAAAACTGTACAATTGCCTTATTAGGYGTCAATTACTCACATGTTATCTGCTTAAGCAAATTGGATGTGACATTCATTTGATATCCAAGTGCTTCTGAGTAATATTGGTATATAAATTGTCCACAGTCCTAAGAGTTTCCTTCTGTATTGTCTGCATATTCATCTTCATTTAATGTGCGTTCATTTAATGTGCAGCTAGACAGCTTAAGGAATTGTAGCTGACAGAAGCGGCAGAGCTGAGTATTTTAATCTCTTGTTCTGGTCTCTCTAGACACAGCCTACGTGCACATTTTTATCAGTGATGTGAATGATAACAAGCCTGTGTTCACTCAAAGTGTGTATGAAGTAAATGTAGAGGAAGACCAGGATGTGGGCTCAACTGTCATTACAGTCAGTGCTAATGATGAAGACGAAGGTAAAGTATTGAAATTCTCCATAGCTGTATCTAAAGTACTAATGAGTTAATTTTACCAGACCAAGACATATTTAGTGGTGTTAGGAGGAAAACGTCTTTGTCTCTGCATTTTAAAACTTCTTTGTCTGAACTGATAGGGYGTGAACATTAGTTCATAACGGAGCTTTGAGGCATAAGCCAAATAACTTATTATTTGAGGCAATGCATTAATGTAGGGTGATGGGGAATAATTTCTCTGTCAGCAAATACAAATTTATTACGGCTCATATTGTTTTTTAATAATGGATGCTGATTGAAAATGTCCTGGTTAATTGGAATGAGTCAGACTTGGTCTCAGTGAGATTCACTTGGTTTCTCTATGGACAGGGGAGTTGTATTTTTTTTTTTTTCCTTAATGCTACAGATCAGTGTTGTCATATTTGAAATTAGACTTCCTAAAAGCATATCASTCTTTGCTGTATTGGTTTAATCTCCAAATCAGTAAGAAATTCAGTAGCAAGTCATGTAGAAAAAAGTATGTAACCAATCCCCATAGCCGAGCTCGGAGAAGATGCGGATTTTTATCTTTTGGCCGTGGTGAACTTAAAATTTGGCTCAGCCATACCTTTTGTTGCACAAGTCCCAGAGGATTATTCTAGCAGCATGTCTGTGAAGTGCATGTACACCCCGGCTGCATTTGGTTCCTTATCCATGCAAGGAGGTCAAGACAAATGCAACTAGGCTGTCACTGAAGGATTTCCTGCACAAAGGACTCTTAGTTTATTACTTACGATGGCTGTGAAACTGCTTTATAGTGTTGGATCAGGAGACCTGATGTGATGGATATGTGGCTGGTTTTCTCTGTTCTCCTGGTAACATGCATGATTAAAGATATAGCTATGAAAGAAGCGAGGAAGACAGGAACAGTAACTTAAATGTAAAGCTTGCAGAATGAAAGGCTAAAAGTCTCTGCTTGATCTACAATAATCTGCAAATTGGTACTTCATCTGAAATTTTAAGGTCTTCTGTAATGTAGTAAGCCAAAGTAGGCAGTCAGAATTACTGGTTTTGATAAAATCTATGGGAGTGTGTATATGAGTGCAGAAGGGTTCTACTGTATATAGTATTTTGTGGTAACTCATTCTTACATGCTGGGTGCTTATAGCCTTGACCAGTCACAGTGATCCTTCAGTGAACTGGAGGAATCATAAGTAAAAGCAGCATCAATACTTCATTGTAAAAACATATTTTTATAATTAAAAAAATGATAATTTGATATACTAGAGTTGAAAATACTGGTAAATGATCTGACATAGCTATGCATTTTGAAAGACCATCAAACTGTAATATCCCAAATTAATTACCTTATTATTTATACTTTATCTTGACATGCCATGTTTTAATATACTTAAAGAAATTTTATATTTTCTAACACTGTTGGTAATCGACAGGAACAAATGCTAAGTTACGGTACCAGATCACAACTGGAAATACGGGAGGAGTACTTGATGTAGAACCAGAAACAGGAGCCATTTTTATTGCCAAGCCACTAGATTATGAAGAAACAAAAATGTATGAGATTCATTTGTTGGCATCTGATGGGAAATGGGAAGATTATGCAGTTGTTATCATCAATGTCATGAATAAAAATGATGAGGCTCCAGTTTTTTCTATCAATGAATACTATGGAAGTATAATTGAGGAACTGGATGGGTTACCAGTCTTCGTCCTTCAGGTAGTGTATGTAATTTCAAAGATTATAATATTTCAGTGGAAGAACACAGATTATACTGCTACAGTTAAGCTAATAATAATCCAATACAAGTATATTAATGAAATTTAGTTCTCCTGAGTATTTTTGTTAGTGGAAGAAGAAAAACAGAGTTTTGTGGAAAAAATAATTGCAAAGATAAGTAAGATAAGCAGAATGGAACATATGTGATCCTAAATAGCAGATCATTAACACTTTAAAATAGCTGGTAGAATAACATGTTTAAATTACCTCTATAAATATTAAAAAATAATAATATAATATACTACATTATTATTATGGTGCAAAATGTATTCATCTACTCTCAATGGTTCCTGAGCCACCTTTCATCTGCCATTATTCCAACATGTATCTATTAATAGTGTAACATATACTTTTGCTTGAACTCTTTCCACAGACTGTATTAGTGTATAGGCTATAATGTAATCATTGCATATTTTATAATTCCTATGTCTTTGTTTTCAAAACTTCTGTAGGTTGTGGCACGTGATCCTGATAGTAACGTGAATGATGGAGATGTGAGATATTCACTACATGGGTACGGTGCAACTGATATTTTCACAATAGATGAGTACACAGGCAGCATTTATTCACAGAAAATGCTGGATCGGGAAGAAAGAGCACTGTGGAGATTCGTTGTATTAGCTACTGATGAAGGAGGAGAAGGACTTACTGGATTTGCTGATGTAATTATTAATGTGTGGGATATAAATGACAACGCACCCGTGTTCGCATGCGTRTCTGGTGATTGCAACGGGAGTGTCTTTGAAAATTCTCCTGCAGATACCTTAGTCATGGAAATGAACGCGGTTGATCTTGATGATCCAAAAATAGGTCTTAATGCGGTTCTAACTTACAGGATAATGGAGAATGTAAAAAATCGATTTGGTGCGAAYTTATTTAATATCAATCCCAATACTGGTACAATCCATGTAGCAGAGGGGATGCTGGACAGAGAGAGGACTGAAAAATATTTTCTTACAGTTGAAGCAAGAGATGGAGGAGGGCTAACAGGAACTGGCACTGCCACGGTCTGGATTGCAGATGTTAATGATCATGTACCTAAATTCACAAAAGAGATGTGGCAGGCAACAATTCCTGAAAATAGTGTCATTGATTCAGAAGTTCTGCAAGTGTCTGCTACAGATGCAGATGTTGGGGAAAATGCTCGCTTGGCATTCAGTATTGTTGGAGGAGATCCAGATCAGAAGTTTTATATTGAGAATGACAAAGAATGTCAATGTGCTACTATCAGACTGAAAAAAAAATTGGATTTTGAGAAAGCATATGAAAGACAGTTCAATCTTACTATTAAAGTAGAAGATCTTGATTTTTCTAGTATTGCATCATGCCTGATTGAAGTTGAAGACTGCAATGACCACAGTCCAGTTTTTCATTCTCAGTTTATTCAGACAAGCTCCTTCTTTGAAAATATGCCTATAGGTACTACAGTAACCACAGTGAGTGCTACAGACAAGGATTCTGGTATGAATGGGAACATTATGTATTCTATAAAGGCAGATTCAGATCCTATGAGACAATTTGCAGTTGACCAAAATGGTCATGTGATTGTGGTGGGTGCACTAGATCGTGAAGTCATTCAGAAATACAGTTTAATTCTGCATGCCTCAGATCAAGGGACTCCTGCCCAAACTGGAAGTGTTACAGTTTTGATTAACTTGCTTGATGTTAATGACAATGGGCCAAGATTTGAGGYACCGTACATGCCTGTAGTTTGGGAAAATAAGTTGAGCTCTGAAAYGGTGTATGTGAACCATACGTCAAAGCTGCTTCATGCATTTGACCCAGACAGTGAGGAGAATGGCCCACCTTTTACATTTTCACTGCCGCTAGATTATCAGAATTCTTCAGATTTTTCTCTGACTGACAACAGAAATAACACAGCGACCATTACAGCTCTGAGGTCCTTTGACAGAGAAAAGCAGAAGGTGTTTCATTTGCCAATAATTATAACAGATAGTGGGATTCCAGCTATGAGCACTACAAACACGCTAACTATAACAATCGGTGATGAAAACGACAACTCCCATGAGTCTGGCCATAAGGAAGTCTATGTGTACAGTAACAAAGGTAAGTGCTATCTAGATTTTGTATCAGTTTTGTGAATGTAGTACAGTTTTACACATTATTTCTCTTGCAGTTTTTTTATGCTTTACATTTTTCCCGATTAAAGTTCCAGTTCTGTAAACTATTAGATGAAGTGTATAATATATAAAGTAAGATATACTAAATAAAGAATGAGAAAGATAGGTTTATCTGTTCACAAAGTTTGGGCCCTAATGTGAAAAATATAATCTGCCAGAAGACTGTTAGCTACAAACAAATGTATTTTTTTTTCTGAAATACATATTTGCAGTTACAGAAGAAAATAGTATTTTTATAGACTAATAAAATTTATTTTTGTTCATTGTTTTTTCACTGACCCAGAGATTGGTTTGTGTGCACAGGATGGAAAAAGCACCTGGCACCGAGAGGTCTAGAGATGAGAATGGCTGAACTGAAGCAACTTAGATTCATAGAAGAGCCTTACACATCCTTTTCAGACCAGGAGGTGGCTGAGGAGGATATACATTTTGGAAAAGGAGACCTTCTGTTGGGGGGGGGAGACGGGACAAACAAACAAAMAAAATACCCCTAAGATAAAGCTGGGTCAGTGCTTTGTTAAGACAAGATGTAAAGACGAATCTTCAGGATGCAATAAGCAACTGCTTACTAGAGCAGGTAGTCTTAGAACTGACAAAAAAGATGCTATTCTGAATGTTTCCTTGAGTGGTGCACAGAATCTAGTCCAAAAAATATTAGTAGAACTGTTCTGTGCTCTGAGGCTTCACAGCAGCCACAGTGCTGTGGGGTTTAATTTTGCAGTGGGAGAGAGCAGGCCAAATGCATCCACTAAGGGAAAGTGCAATGTTTTCTCATCAGAGTGCCATAACAAAGCAGAAGTTAAACAATGTTAGAAAACATTTGTCTTGACCTGTTTCCACGTTTTTGGCTAAAACTCCTGTAAAGCGTTAGCGCAGTAATGGAATTTGGGGGTTTTTAACTTCTAATGTGGTGATTTATTTATTTTTTGGTCTGAGAATTTTATGAAGAGTTGTATCATTCTGCTGTTGGTTTGTGGTGTTTTTGGTTTTAATTCCTTCACGTGACATCCATAGGTCACTCACCTTTTCAGGGGAACTTGTAGCAGAAATCACRTGACATCCTGTACGTTATTTTAAGAGGCTTGCATCATAACCATCACCAAATCAAACAGGAATTTGAAAATGATAAACTCAGTAGTGAATGAGTGGGGATTTAAAGCCCACTGAAAAGCAAAAATGAAATGGATATTTATTATAATTTATTTCAACAGGAAAATGTTCAACAACAGTGCTTGGAGAAGTGTTTGCACCAGATCAGGATGACTGGGACAATAAAACATTTTCCTCTGAAGGAAAAGTGTTCAAGTGAGGCTTGTATTTATGTCAAAATGAGTAATATTTATCGTCTTAAATTATCTTATTCACTATGTATTTTTCTGTGTTGAGGATGTGCTTAAAGCCAGGATTATTAAGTGTGATAAGAAATTTACCTTCTGAATGCCTTTTTTTTTTTTTTTCTTTTTTTACTTCAGTAACAAAATATGAAGAAATTAATGCATTCAATATTCTTCCTCTTTTTGGAGAATGCAGGGTCATATTATGACTTTGATTTTTTAATCAGATCTCTTCATTAATTTATTTAAACATATGCTTTCTGTAAGACCCAATTTAAAAATAAATTGTGTTTATTGTGTGCCCCCAAATGTTTAAGTTGATGGAATACAAATAATGAATTTAAAAGGGAATCATTTCACCAAATGAGGAGGTGAGTTTGGTGATCTCCCTTGATGGCTAAATTTACAATTGCATGAGCAATCATAACTTTTAACTTAGTAGAATTATTTCTATTCACAGAAATGCTAAATTAGATCCTGCACTCCTACTGTTATTTATCAATATCATGAATTGAGATGGTATATAGTGTAATTATATACTATCCTGAAATATAGAAGGTTTTATAGAAAATGAATGTGAGTTTCTGTCTCTGCTGTGAAGGGTGAGAGTTTTAAAGCATTATCTAGATCAAAATTAAAAAGGTTTCTGTCTGTCAGCAGCCAGTGGGCCTGTTTTCCATTTTAAGAGGTTACTGTTTCATAAGAATGGTCAGGGAGTATTTCCGTAATTACTGATTACTGTATCTTTGAATTGGCACGTGCAAATGATGTGACAGCATTCATACAGAACTCTTGCTGTTTTAAATGGATAAATGAAAATCTGGAAATCTGGACTTTGTTTTATGTCTCTTTTTATTACTTGCTATATGGGATTATGCATGATTACTACATTGAATTACACTGAAAGATTACATTGACTCCTATGGACTGTGTGCTTTTATTCAGAAATGGGAAGGTCTAGGGATTTGGAAGTTACAAAACCATCTTTTTATAAGCTCTGCAGATTGACATTTCACAAGGTGCTTTTAGACCTTTTTGGAGGTCATTTCCTGTTTTTCATAAATATTGATCCTAGAATCTTCATAGGCCTTTAGGCCATTTGAATTATGTGAATGAATAACAAATATTCAGAAAAATAATTCAGAGTTTTGATTTAGTATTAAGCTTCCCTAATTGAAAGTTTATGTCTAGATCTTTCAGATTAAATCAGAGGACTGGTTCTCTGATGATGGTGGAAAATGCTCCCCAAGGAACATACAACTTAAAAGTTAGAGTTTCTGATGGAATTTGGCCTGATGTTATATCTACAGTACAAATCCATGTCCAAGAGCTGGAAAATGAAGTCATACAAAATTCAGCCACTGTACGTCTAGCAGGTTAGTTTTATTTGCCAGATGAGAGTTAGATCAGGTGCATATATATTTAAATGAGTATGTGCTTTTAGGTATTACTGATGTTTCATTGATTTAGATATCATTGTAAGACATGTATACTTTCTCGTATGTTTCCATATTGTTAAGAACTAAGTTGAGGCCAGTATTTCATGTTTATGTATTTATGAATCTCAAACTCAGATGTCACAGCAGAGGAGTTCATTAGGAGAGATGAATATGGCAGAAACAGACATGACAAGTTCAAGGAATTACTGGCAAAAATATTTTCAGCTCAGCCTAGTGATATCACTGTCTTCAGTATGATGGACATTGATGGAAAACAGACAGATATAAGATTTACAGTCACTGATGGCTCTGCATATTACAAACCAGAGAAACTGCATGCTGAGATGGCAGCATTTAAAAATGAGGTATGTGCCCTTGTGTTTTCATTTAAGCTTGATATTTGGTGTCAAACACCAAACAAACCTGGGTGGAAGAACATCTACATCTACAAATAGCTTTTTTGCTTCACTCAACACTTGTTTCACAGATATTTTTGTCCTCTTTAGTCCCATATGCACAATTGTACAGTTGTATTTCTTTCTGTTTCAATAGGTATAACCACGTTTTAGCTACGAAAAGATGATCCTCTCTTTCAGATCATGGTACAGTTGCCTGTATTTTTCAGAGTCACTCCCTCATTGTGCAATTTATCTATCTAATTTTGAATATGAATTCAGGAGCGTCCCTAAAAGCCAAAATGTTACTGTAATGTAGGGGATGTCTTGAAAATGACAGCTTTTTCAAGCGTTGCAGGTGCTGATGAAAATATCCAAATCCACCTGTGGTTAGACATTTATATTACAGTAGAGGCTTGATGTCACCCTGATTGAAATTCCATTGTACGAAGAGACTGTAGTCCTTTGCATATGCCTTCCAGAAGGATTCTTTTCAGTTTAGAAGATGAGATACAGCAGATGAGTGAGAAGGAGACACCAGCTCTATCAGTGTATTTAACTGTAGGCCAACTCTACATATGATGTGACCTCCCCCCGTCTTTGTATTTTAGGGGAAGGAGTAGTTTTTGAATGTAAGGTGTTTTCTAGTTCCTGATGACCGAACTGTTCTCCTTGCTTACCACATCTTGTGTGCCTTCTAACTCATCTTAGACTTCATCTATCTAGGCCACACTCTTGTACAATTTTCTGCAGTCCTTCAGATTTTAGCTTATGCTGAAGTCTTGCAGATGTGGCTGATTAAGCACATGCTGCTGAGTAAATTTTGTGCCTTGCACGAAGGCGTGATGCTACTGCTTAGCTGACCAGCAATAACTTACGCTAGACAAGACAGCACTTCCTGACTTTACATTTGTAGCTATAGGGGCATGTTTGCATATAATACATGATGCATCTCGTGGAGGACTTCTTCCTAGGAGAGAGAAAACTTTCTGTTTGGGTAAATATTGTAGCATCTGCATGGTTCTGGGAACCAAACAGCATACCTTAAAATAGAGTATCTTAACTTGCCACCTGCCCAACTGCTGTCAGACAGCAAAATATGTATTTTTCTTTTATCTTAAATAGTTGTGTGGATTATTAGAAGCTTCAGAATGACCCAAGTTGGAAATATCAGAGGCAGATACTGTTCATGTAGGATAACTGCAGCTTCTAATGCATATTTACAGAATTTTTATAACAATAATACAAAAAATTACGTAGATTTCAAATGTTCTGTGCCGTAAAATATGGCTGGTAAATTCATCAAACTGATAACAAGGAGTTAGGTTCACATATTTTAATGAAAATAATGTTTGTATTAATTATATATCACCTTTCAATATTTAATGAATAGCTCTGGTGAGTGCATAGTCCACAGAAGCCAATCATAGCCAGGGAATTTCTCCAGTAGTTTTTGTATATATGTTTAAATATAGAAAATTAGCACTGGTATTATTCATTGAATAGCTAAATAAATAATACGTTTTTATTAACCTCCTTGTTGTATGGCTTTACTACAACCATTTTTTGTTAGCAGCAAAAATAATCCATTCTAATACTATAAAGGAGCCCGGACTGTATATATGCACGATATTTTTTCTGTAACAGTACTACATACTTGTCTGAATGTGCAATATTGACTCCCTACTAATGGTTATAGATGTGAATAGTAGACCCCGAACTGCATTGGCAAGCTACATCGTGTCGTTATGTAGTATGTTTTTATACCTTTGGGAGTTTGTTTCTCAATACATGTTATGATATTGGAGGACATCATGACAATTGATTATAGAGGTTAAAGTTCTAAGAGTGGTGGATTGAACTGAAAGCACAAATAGAGTGAAAAAATAAAGAGCATTAGTATTTATGTATTTTAGTCTTTCCAAAGCTTGTTAAAATTTGTCATACATTTTACATTGGAAAAAATATATTAAATATATAAATAATAATGAGAGTCTAAATCTGATCTCACATTGTTTGTTTTACGTTGGTATATCTCTGTTACCCATGATTTACTTTTGACTTGCATGATTGTGAATGTAGTGTGTCCTCTTGTGTTGAGGTCTGGGCACTGAATACAGCATGTGGTGTGTTTGAACCATCAAATAATCAGAGAAGTTATGAAGTAATATCTGGATGTAAATAAGGAGGAAGAACCTGTTTTCTGACTTGAGCCAAATCATGCCTTTTGCTATCAAAGAGTGCAGAGAAGTGTGACTTAGACCACACAGTTCACAAGGTGGAATATAACTGCTATCAGAGCTCAATCCTTAGAAATAATGTTAGTAGGCCAGTACAGATTTAACATATTCACTATCAATCATGTCAATGATTAAGTTTTAGGAAATATTGCTACTGTAAGTGTTTAAAAATATTTCCTGGATTTGTTAAGTCATTGTGCTTGCACTTTGCTTGTCAGGAATGTTACTAACTAACGTTCAAGAATCTAAAGCATTCTATTAAGTTTAAGATGGCTTAGGTTTTTCAGAAATGAAGGAGTAAATAAAAGCACTCAGTAGGAAAACGTTAGTGTGTGKTTTTTTTTTTTTAACTGCATTTCCTCTTAGATCCAATCAGCTTTACAAGTGAACATTTCACAGATCGATGTAGATGAATGTAGGAGAGCAAATTGTAGCGATGGCAACGGTTGTACAAACTACTTTACAGTGAGTGACATCCCAACAGTGACGGATACTGGAAGTGTGTCATTTGTCTCTGTAACAACCACAATCAACACAGTCTGCACCTGTCCAGCTAGGGACCGAATTCATCAGTCTTGTGCCTCTTACCCTCAAAGTCCTTGTCTCAATGGTGGGAGGTGTATTGACACTTCAAATGGTTACAGGTGAGGAAACTTGTGCTGTAGCTTTCCTTTCTTTTGTTTTTAAAATGTCAAGTGTAGCTAGCAAGATTCAGGTCTAGAAAAACAATGCACTTCTGACTGAAGGAGAAGCAAAAAACCCACGGATGTGCTGGAGCGTAAACTTAATGACAACAATGTCAAGGGCCAAATGATAGTGCTGTAGTCCTGAAGCCAATGGGGATTGTGCATGAGTACGAACTAAAACCTGGGAATCCACGTGAAAATACCTTCTGTTTTTGTAGTTTTCTCTTTTTCTGTGATTTCCACTACCTAGTATATACATGGTTATAATGATTTCATGTAGTATATGAAAGATCCATTGCCAAGAAGACCTTCTTTCATAGTTTCATCATGTCATTGAACAAAGTCACCATTACAGGAGTTGGAAATATTTACAGTGAGATCTTTTAAAAATGAGATTGGGTAGCTGAGGATGTTGGTAACTGGATAGGGAGCCTTTTATTTTGGATATGGCTAATATCTACCTTGAGTAAATAATAGCAAAGTATTGTCACTATCTGACACTTACTCATTTGAATAAGTTGGTGATTTTGTCTACTGGGTCGACCAGTATCTTTGTAATATCATTCACCAAAATAAATCAAATGTTTTTTTGGTTGGGTTAGCTGAGAGGTAAGAGAGCTGACTTGAGGTAAGAACCATACTGTTCTTTCAGCCCTGGACTACAGTGGTTCAGGAAAAGATTTGGGAAGTGTAAGACTTGGAAAAGCAGCAGTATGGATTTCCCAGGCTCTGAAATAACCATTGCATTGTTAACATCTGTCATCTTTCAGGAGCACTTAATTCAGTATAAAAGAATGGGAAATATGCACTATTTTTTTTCCTCTTCCAAAACAGTAATACTAAAGGGGAATATCAATAGCAGCAATGCTAACTGGAGAAAGCAAAATGTAGTTTAAACCGTGGGTATAGGGAGGTTAGAAAATATTAGATAGGAAGCTCGTTTTATTTTAGCGTCAGTTGATATACAACAGTATTTCTTTAGCTAAATTGTACAGGTTTATTCTAGCTGGCAATTTACCTCCCTGGGTTTTCTCTGTAATAAATTGACCAAGCAGTGTTTACTGTTCCATGTTATTTAGTAAAATAATTCTTTGTTCCTTTTGTTGTATGATTTTGAGTATTCTCTCTCAATGACGTCATCTCAGAAAATACTTTTTTGAAGGAAATAACATGGTGGATAAATATGYTTTATACTCGTAAAAATATTTTAATAATTTAATGCACTCTTGTATACATGGAATCCAACTAAAATCTACATTGTTTCTCTACAGTTTAGTGTGATTTAAGTGCTGGTTTTAGGTTTAAATTTAAGTGCTAGTAGAACCAAAGAAAAACTGAATATGAGAGAATCTTGTCTTTCTTGTGTGTGCTCTCTCTTTCAGATGTCTTTGTCCTTCTTCATTTCATGGACCTGATTGCCAACAGACTAAGCACAGTTTCCATGGAAATGGTTATGCATGGTTTCGTCCCATCAGGCCGTGTTTTGAGAGCTCTCTCTCTCTCGAGTTTATTACTGCCGTTCCAGATGGACTTTTACTATATAGTGGTCCTTTATCAAATCCAGAACCTGGGAGTGCAGAAAACTTCATTGCAATAGGTACTTTTACAAAAGCATGTGAGAAAATTCAGTGTCTCTTGGGAATGGGTTTCATGTGAACAGTGTGGTAGTTAAAGTGTCAGTTCTTTCTATCTTACAAGATTATTTATGAGAAAACTTATTTTCTGGGTTGAAAATGTTGGAAAGTATTTTGAAACATTCTCCAATATGTCATTTTGCTTTGATGTATTGTATTCTTATTGCCTGATTTAAGTCCATCAAAGAGCTGTAGAAATCAAGGTGAAAACAAAGCAGCCAAATTTATATATAGGAAAAAAAATCCTACTAGGAAAACTCTAGTGCTATAAAATAATTTAGGTACTTTGAAGATGGGCATTACGTGATTAATGCAGTCTTAGTTGTATGTCATTCTTATTTAGYTTGGTGAGCAAAGAAATCCACTTAAACCATTTGGAGTCTTGGGGATTTTTGCACTTTTCTTTTTAAATGGGCAATGATTTGATGAATGAATGCAGTCCCAATGCACCATTGTAGAAAGACTTAATATGCAAATAGAACATATTGCTCTAAGTTGATGCATATTTAAAACTTTTGCATATTTTTTGTGATTTAGTATACAAAATGCACAGTATAGTTGCTATTTTATATTTTCCTAAGTATTTGAAAAATCACGTTGTTGGATATTGTTAATCATTAATTTCACTTTTGCTTTGTTTTGCAGTTGCTTTTGAATATAGGTAGAAATAGGGAGGATGTAAAATCTGTATACGTTACTTCTGTTTTAGAGCGTTATAAAGGTACAGATTGCTTATCAGGAGTTAGTTTTAGTGCTTTACCCTTGACAAAGAAGCGGCATAATCTAAAATACAAAAATCAATACTATATTGAATGAATATTTCTACATAATAGAGATCATAGAATATAATTCTAGTATTTCTATACTGAGCACTTCTTTGCGTGATTATTAATAACCATTAAATTAGTACATTCACTAGCTGTGCTAACATGTCCAAAATGAAAAGATACTTATAGGTGGATTTGATTTCTTTTTCTTGTTGTATTAGAACTCTCCAGTGGTATTCCTGTGCTGAAGATGAGCCATGGCTCAGGTTCAGTGATGCTGCGGTTACCAAGTCACCTGAATGTAACAGACAAAAAATGGCATCAGCTAGAAGTCAGAACCAGTGGTCAGGTCAGTTCTGATTTTCCACAAAGGAATATTGATTCATACTACTTGCGCATGCAGAAACTGAAGGGTAGAAAACTGAGCTTGGGCAGTTGTATGCATTAGTCTAACTGTGCCTGCTTAGATTCAATGACTAGTACAAATCTAGGGGAGACTGCAATGTCAGCTCTAAATCCACCTATGTTGTAATCTGTTATATTTTGGGATCAGAGGGGTTTTTGTTTGTTTTGGGATTTTTTTTAAAGATCTGGAGCACATAAGGAAAGTGCATGTAGGGTTAGCTATAGTTTACGTACTCAGTGATACATTTGAACACTGAAAGCCTATGCACAAAAAGAGAATTATTTAATACAGTTACCTCTTTTGTGAATGTGGTTAAAATACTCAGAAATACAAATTAAATACTGAGGTAAGTGCCTTTCCTTTTTTCTTTCCTTTTTTTTTTTTTTTTTTTTGTTAAATGGGTCTGGTTTGGCTTTGCTATTTGTTGCAAGGTGGAAAACAGAACAGAAAAAAAAAACTTTCTGTGTAAAAAGAAAAAAGATGGTATCATATTTAAGAAGTTCATTGATTTATACGGAAATTATTAATTTAATAATCTTATGTTTTGGTTTAGGATATCCGATTCACTTTGGATCACTGCAGTGCAGCTGTTGCTTCAGAGATAGAAGGAGTGGGCAGATGGCTATCTACTGAAGATCGTACAAACTGTGAAGTCTTTGTGTCTGTTCCACAAAGAGCAAGGTAAGAGCAAGGAGATTCACTGAAAAATAGCTTAATTTAAAGCTTTTGAATGTTTTCTTTATTAAATTGAAGCAGAGTTATTAATGACTAGAAGTATTTGTTTTTCTCTTTTCTGGGCAAAGACCTGGACTTGAAGTACTAAACAAATTTTAAGGAACCAGTCTTCCTCCAAGTAGTGTTGTGAGACTATGACAACTGCAGAACATTATGTGGCAGAACACAAGAGTGGAGCTCTTGTGGGTAAGATGTATAATCTCTTATCCACAGGACTTCTTTGCTCTTATTTTATTTATTAAGTGACTGTAAACCTGCTCTTGAGAAGGTCACAAAATTAGACCGGTTGACTTTTTAAGGGAATAACTCTGGATGCTCCAGCAATCTTGTTATCTCATTCTTATAAATCTGAGGTCTCCTACATTTAGGCAAATGTGTTAAGGCAGACTAAGATAACAATATCTCCAGTTGATTAAAACGGTTGCTGCCTTCATAGCAGAATCATACCTGTACAAGAAGTACCTGTACAGCCTGATGGTCTAGTGTAAGCTGCTAATTAAAGTGGGCTGGTGCTGATAGGCTTTGTTATGAGCTGCTGTGGCTCATTATGAGCTGTAGAATCCACCCATGTTTATTTTCCAGCCAAGTGATACAGCTGAAGTGCAGTAAATTCTCTGGTCCTGTGCTGGGGGCTTATCCTCAGTTAAGACTGAAAAAAGTGGTTGGAAAACCTTGTTTAGAAACCAGTTATTGCAGTCAAAGCAAAAGGATGTTTTGAGTTGCATTCTGCAAGGCTATCAGTATCCTTTTCATTAAGAACTGGGTTATGCTTGTTACACTTGCTGATGACACCAAGCCGGGAGAAACAACCAGGATGTTGGAGAGCACAGCTTAGAATTAATCTCAGGAAATTCAGTTTCTTGAGAAAATTGAGGTCATATTTTCTCCTGAAAATACAACCTGAAAATATAGTATACTTTTCCACTAAGGCATGGGCAAAGTATTGCATGTAGGCAGGAATAACCAGCCTCACAAATACAGAGAAGGAACAACTGCCTAAGTACCATTAAAAGATCTGGAGGATAGTGACAAAGTGAGAGAGTCAGCAGTGTCATGTTAATGTGAAAAAGGCAAGCAGTGTACAGTAATACTTCAACATATATAAACCCTTAAGAAATCAAAAGTATTGTTACACTTGTTTAGCAGTGTTAGGCCTCAACTATAGTTCTGAGTTTGGTTTCATGCACCACAGTGCAGGATAGGTGTGGACCAACTGGGTAAGTCCATGGAAGAACAACTGTAATCAGCTGTCTTGAGAATGACCTATCAAGAATGAAAGAACTGAGGTCACTTAACCAAAAGAAGGGAAGACTGAGGAGAGAGCGAGCAAGTCCTAAGGTGTATATATATATATAAAAAAAAAAGGCAGCTACAAAAGGGATGTTTTTGACAGATGGGGAAAAAAAATGCTGGCCTTCAGCTACAGCAYGGAAGGTTCAGGTTGTATTTTAGGGAAAACTTGGTACTGATAAAGATACTTGAGCACTGGAATGGATTATCTGTGGAGATTGTAATGCCACTTTTACTTATTTCACCTTCCAAATCCTCCCTCTCCTCCCAAAGACAAAGATGCTCTTAAGTATGGATGATGATTTTTGACTATGCATATTTACAACACATGTCAAGGAACTTCCAACTATTGGTAAATAACATTTTTTTCCCTCTGAATGCCATTCCATTTGCATGTTCACTCTGGGGGTGAGAGGGGGCACTCTAAGCTGATACTGAACCTGTTCTCTGAGGAAGGGCCTTCATATTGAAGAGGGGGACTGCAAGTCTTCTCTGCCTGTGTTGTATCATGTGTGTGATGGCATTCTGTTTAACGAAGGTGTGAGGGTAGGGTGGCAGATAACAACTCAACAGATCTCTGAATGGGAGCAGTCCTTAATGATGCCACAGAAGTTGACTGAGCTCTAATGGGTTAATGTGCCTGACTACCATGTTAGCTATTTCAGAACAAGTCCTGGGAGTCTGCTATCCACTAGGGGTGTCTGTCAAGATATTTTATCTTGGACACACTTCTCCTAAACTGAAGACAAAAACATCTTCCTAAATGGTTGTCTCTGGTGTCTTGAATTTGAAATATAAAGATTGTTGGAAGGAATGACTTTGTTCCAGAAATATGAGATTTTGAAAAGAAAACGAGATTCTAGAAAAAAAAGGTAGGGTACAGCTCACCTGGCTTTTGATGCCTTCACTGTAAGTGTCTAACTCTGAGGAAGTAGGACTAGCCTCTCTTTCTAAATAATGGGGAAGCAGTTCTAAGGAGTGATTCATACAACTTCAAATTTCTACTTTAGGATAAGACAAACAGCTCTGTAGACTCCAGTGATCATAGGATATAGATCTCCATTCACTGTAAAATCAGCATAGGGTTACTAGCTCATTTGTAGCTGTTAATGTCCACAAGGCATATGTTTAGTCAG
This sequence comes from Rhea americana, assembly GCF_003343005.1. Taxonomy (NCBI): domain Eukaryota; kingdom Metazoa; phylum Chordata; class Aves; order Rheiformes; family Rheidae; genus Rhea; species Rhea americana. Next base: position 1,482,848 of record NW_028186150.1, read on the forward strand.
ATAAATTCCATGTAAATTGTCATCTTCCTAAGTTTATCTGCTGGTTTATTTAAAACTCAGAAATTGCTGTGGGTAGACACTTGAGTAAGTCAAATGCGCTCTTATTCCAAATAACATCAGTTCAGTCATTGGAATTTGAATATCTGTCATTCTGACAGCAGTGCTAGCTACTGAGAGTGCAGTATTCAAGGAGACGGAAGAAAGCAAGTTAAGTTAGGCTCAAAAAGCTGACTTGTGAGAGAGATCTAATACTAACTTCAGATCCCACTGTGGAATGAAGTCTCCCAAAGTAGAGGAAAAAGACACACCAAGCCCCAGAGAAACCTGAGTGTAAAATGGTGAGTAAATAAGGAATGTTTTTCAGGGAGATTAGAAGAAAGGAATAGCAGAACTAGTAGAGTTCCCTTCTGCGCAGTCTAAAAGGAATAGTGCACAGATCCAGGTGCTGCAGTTTCTCCCAGTGATCTCTCTAAGCCGTTTGCTTTAGTTCTCACAGTTTCTTTTTGTCCGAGTTATTTCTGCTTTTTGATTTTCATTTATTTTTGTATTTTTCCCTTTTTGGTGCGCTCTTTTCATGACCTGGAGGGCTTCGCACAACTGCTGAGACTGCATTGAGTCAGCCCTTAGGTGTCTGGCCAGTAGCATGTGCAAAATAGTTCTGGCTGTGTTATTCTTACAGTATAAATGTGCACACAGACAAACACTTGAAAATACAGTATCTAGAATATCACAGCTGTTCCTGACTCAAACACGCACAGACTTGAATTGTAATCAAGTAATCTACACTGTTAAACTCCCAATAGACTTCAAAGCTGTATATTAAAAAACAAAACAAAACTTTATTTTAAGGGCCAGAGTTTCTGCAAAATAACAGACTATTTCAGAGAAAGAAGCAGATAAAATTTGGGTTTTTTTTGTTCTTTTAGAAAGCCTCTTTTCTTTGGAAGTGCAGTCTAGATTTTATTTATCTTTCCTATTCTATAGTATCTATATTTGAAGGTAAAATTACAATCTGCTTTTTTTAAAAARAATATTATGCATATAATTTTCAAAGGTATTTGAATGTGAACCATGTTCTTCAACTGGGTGGTGTAAAAGAATCGTTACCATATTCCTACCCGCAATTACTGCACAAACATTTTTATGGTTGTTTGCGCAATTTCATCGTGGATACTCAGGTAAGAGAAGTGTAACATTAATAAGCTTTCGTATAAAATTGTTAGGAAGCTTGTATGCATTTGAAATTCATTCTCTGATGACATTTATATCTTGGTTCTGATCAGTAATGGCTTGATAGCACAAAGTGGGCGCTATAGAGCCTCTGTTACTGTCAATGAATTGGGCTGTTGAGTCTCCTCTGTCATGGAATTTGCATTAAACCTCCACAGACTGTTTTATAATCAATTTGCTTGGCGATACTATGAAATCATAGAAATTAAGATATTCACCACCATTTGCATTTGCTCTAAAATGCTTCACACTGCAGCATTTTAATTGCACTTCCATCCCTGGGCCTTGTGCTGGCTGGTATCTGTTTTGCTCAAATGTCATATCATCTTGTTTCTTTGGCAGGGAAGAAACTTGCAATAGCAGCCAAATTTTCAGTTTTACGTTAATAATGTTCAGGCAGCCAAACTTTTTAGTAGATCTGCATGTTGTGCCTATAGTTTAGGTACAGGTAATTACTGCTTCCATTAATCCTGTTCCATGCCCATGTGTATTAATGTATAGTATAAGAAAATTCTGCTGGATTTTTCTATTGTAATTAGAATAACTACCTTGAACAGTTGTTTCTCACCTACAGAAAGATGTATTTGTGAGCCAAAACCTATTCTTTGTTTATACCCTGCTTCATGCATATGTCTTTCATGCTTCTTTGCCCATTCAGGGAGCTTCTGAATGGCAACTGTATGACTGTTTACCTATGCCAGCTGTCTGCTTTGTTATGAAATATTAGAGGTTTTTTACTTTCATAGTCAGTGGAGCTTATTCAAAGGCAAAATTGGTTTGATAGTTAATAATTTAAAACTGAATTTTAATAAAAATAACTAAAATCTAAATGTCAAAAAGCAAAGTTAATGTCTTGAGAAATACAGATAAAGAACAAGCTGTTATGATGTATAGCTATTACTATTTAAGAATGAGGTGTGTTTYTTAAATGATGTTTTGCTGTCATATGATTTTTCTCTTGAAGGTATATGACCTTCAGTCTCCTGCAGAGTCCCTGAATAGCTTCCCTGGCTGCATACTTACAGATGGGAGCTGTGAGACCATGGGGTCATCTTCCTGTGGTGTTCATGGGAGGTGTCTTGGAGGCTGGGGCTCATTTTCTTGTCATTGTTTGCCAGGTTACTATGGCCATCGGTGTGATAAAGGTAAAGTCTCTGTTTTTCTGTTGCATTATTGTTAGGCTGGTTCATTTTATAATACAGAAAACTTAAAATGTTTGCAAGACATGATTGCTGAGGTGGTTCCCAATGTTTTAGTTGGTTAAGACCACGTTTCAGTGTAATTTCTGGACATTTTAAACAATGTTTTGTTTTTAATTCCCTTTTGAGAAGTAGCTTGCTCGGTATCAGCTCATTTCTTCAGTACTGAAGATGTTTGTGCATTAACTGTTTAAATGGAAACCTTTTAACAAATGATTAGTGAACCAAATCATTTTTTTCTCTTCACAGCTTCAGGGGGTTGCACAGGCTCTGTTACACTTTCAGAAGTATCAAATAACCTAAAACTTAAATGCATGTCTGCCAGTACTTACTGTGCAGAATTAGAACTATACAGCTGGAATTCAAAATGGTGATTGAGTGATCGAGTTGTTGTGGGAAGACATAAAAGCACATGTCCCAAAAGACAACTTGTGTGTTATGGGTCCACGTGGTGCACTACAGTCATTGCTTTTACTTTCAACTATTTCATTTTGAGAATGAAGGAAATAATAACACTTCTCTCTCTGCAGAATGATTTAAAGGTCTTTATCCTCTCCTTTTAGTTGCCAAAGAATACGTGTTTGGGCCTGGAAGTCATATTCGCTATCAGCTTCCTTTCAGTGTGCCTGCCCGTAGGACACTGTTAGAAGCCATGATTAGGACACGGCAGCCTGACAGCGTCGTCATGAGCATGTCTTCTCGAAATAAGGATGAATACATCACCCTACGGGTGAGTAAGACATCCTAGAGAGTATTAGCATAAAGTTAAATCAGTCCCAGCCAGTGCTTAACTAGGTGAAAAATAAAACTAACACCTGAAAATAAAACCAAACCCTTATGCCAGGCACAAAATCCCTGGAATTAGAGTTCTTTTATCTACACTTACAGATCTGATTCTCCACTTGTGACATTGATTGCACAACCATGGAATACAGTTGGCTTCAAAGGAATTTATTACCCATTGTAGTGGAGTATCCAGTTTGCCATATAGAATAAGATGAATGGTCTKTCTGCTGTGGTACTCAGTTCAGGAATGGCTTATTCTACATAGTTCAGATCCTGCTGAGAAAGATGCCTGTAGCAGTTTTAATGAAGTAGGCTTCTGAAAATTACATCTTATACATGTGATTGTATGGGTCATTTCTTGAGCTAAATTGTTTTGAACTGTCAATGTAGAAGTGATATACCAGATTCTGAACCACTTGAATTCCATAAATTTGTCTAAGAGACCTTTTGGGCAATCAGAGAAGCCAGGTAAAATTGCTTAGAATGAATTACATGCTACCACTGGTACACTGCTACCAGTATTTAGGTTGTCTACTTCCATAGCAYCTGAGGTATTTTTACAGTATATTACAGTCATTTTTGTATTTGAAGTGTAAATATACTCTGAATTTAAAGAAATGTTTATTTAATGTTTATTATTATTTGAACCAAGACTTGTATACAATGTGAAAAGTCAACAGAAAATATTAGGTGATGACACTTTTTTTTTTTTCTCCTCACTGCTCTGTTAATTATCCACAAGGTGGTTCAGGGGTTCTTAATGGTCTCATATAATCTGGGTGATGGAGACTATTCTGTAAGCCTTCCCTCCTACAACATTGATAATGGTGAATGGCATCATRTTACACTGGAGAGAATTGAAAATGAATTTACCCTTCGCCTTTATGAAGGAGGTGGGAAGAGAGAAATCCTGAGAGCAGGAGGCATATACAAAGAGATTGTGATTGACCCCAGCAGCTTGGTCCTTGGAAACACCTACCCATTCAATCAAAACCAGAGTTTTCAAGGTGAGGAATTCTTGATCTCGCTGTTCAGAATATGGACCTATAAAAATGAAGATTTACTGGTAGTACATGTGCATGCTGTGAAAAGTTCATCCTGTTTATATAGAGCCCAAATTAAATGAAACTTTTGCAAGACACTGCAAGAGGGACAGCTACTATTCTGCTCAGGAAGAAGGTACAGCAGGGATTTATGTGCAACCAAAGATAGTAATCTGTTCACACTACTGTTTAAAGGATATGTATATAGGATCCATGAGCTTCTCCCAGATGGACTGTGGATGGCTTATTGCAGGAGGTATGTAGAACTGGTTCATATTCAGTCCATTCTTCAGCTGTCCTTTCTTACCAAACAGCACTGCCCCTACACTGAAAGGAACATTTCTATTTTATATGGGCATTGCAGAGCACACAACAAATTTACCTTCATGCAGTTTGGATTATTGGATTTTACAGTCACTCACTTGAAGCATTCTAATTTTAACTAAAGTTAGAAATGGTTTATTGAAGTAGAGCTAACAATTCAAATTTTTGAGCAACTGAGTGGACAAAGTCACAATGTCAGTTAAAAAACAGATCTGTTTTAGCCTGGAGAAATAGCACAACACTATTACAAGAGGAGGCATTAGAGAAACCGAAGTCTAAGATATCCAAAACAGCTTTATGCTGTCCTCTGGTAGAAGCTCACCCTCTACCTAAAATTGCAATATTATTACTGTATTGTATGCAGCATATTTTCTGTATTGACAAGGTACATGCGCCATTACTCTGTTAAATATGCCTAGTATCTGTGTATTAGCTTCCTCTCATGGCTTTCACGTCTTTAACCAGATTCTAATAAATCAATGTAGAATAGGATGATAATATTTTTCACACCTGATTTAAAAAAAAAAAAATCCAGTAAATAACACCAAGTGCTAAGAAAAAAGCATTTTTTTTAATAAATAAATACACACACACACACACACACACACACACATTAAAGAGAATGACAACCTAACTATTTTTAAAAAAGATAAACATTTTTTCACTAGAGGTAATTGCACAACTGAAACTTATGGTGAGAACTAGAGACCATATTTTGAATTTTTATTTATTGCATGAATAATACAAAAGTAGTAGAAAATCTCCCATTTCTATTGGTAACCCAAGGATGTCTCATCCAGTTTTTTGTTTGTTTCTTTGATCTTCTCWAAAGGTAAGCTGTAAAATACAATTAAAAACCAACCAAATGCATCTATACTGTTACAGATTGAAGAWTATTACAGATTTTTCCACAACTTTTGGAAACATAGTAAAAGGGTACCTGTTCTGCTGTCTTGAACATAAGCACATAGTAGCCTGCAGCAGCACTTGATTCTTGCTGAAAATGCTGAGAATCTTTATCAAAACTCATTCAGTCAAAAAACTGAAGCACAGTACTATGAAAGTTTAGTGAAATTCAGTCCTAGATTTGAGTTTTGGCAGCCTGGCAGCCTCCYCTTTAAATGTAAGTTATGTCAAATCTTGTGGCTGCTTCAAGTCATTCTTGCTGAATGAATTTTTCTGTTTCTTGCCTCAGGATGCATGAAGGATGTCAGATTTAATAACTACAGGTTGCCTATGGATACTCACACGAAAGAGCCGGTGTTGGTGTTAAGTGCCGAGGGAGTGAAAGAAGGCTGTTCTTCAGAGGCTTGTAGGAATAACCCTTGTAACCAGGARTTTATTTGTGTTGATTTGTGGATGATGCATGAATGCAGGTAATTGGTGGAAATAAAAACACAAACCCCTCCAGACTCAGGTGAGGAAAGGTGGATGCATGCAGAGTGTGCGACATGAAGGCTACCACAGGCAATCTTGTCAACCAGCTGAACTACAATGAAACATGGGGCTAGATGTCTCCATAGCTACACTGGCTTCAAGGTTACTCAGGGAATACTRTTCTTCTAGGCACTACCCTTAGCTGATGTAAATCAGCGTATCTCCTTTGGTTCTGTAATGATTTTGGCTGTCTGTCTTAACTGAAAAATGTTTAAAGAATAGCAGCAAATCCAGAATGTTTGTAAAGACTGAAAACTAGGAAAAGGTGGAGCGCAGCCCTAGCATGGCTACCTCTCTTCTGTGAAGCGTGTGCTGTGCAATGTAGATGTGCTTTCTTTTATTGGTATTTGACTTAAACCATCTTAAGCTATGACCTCTCTTCTCTTATAGGCCACTCAAGTTGAAGGACATCATCATTAAGCTAAGAGTTCTTGTGTGTGTCTGGGGCTGAGGTTAGGACAACACTTCAGTTATAATCCAAGTTAGCTATGCAGTGAAGACACCCTTAAAACATTATTAATTGACCCTGTCCACACAAAGAGAATTTTCTAGTGAGTTTTTTTCCCTAAATGCTGAAAACATCTGACTGGCAGGAAATTCACTCTGATRGAAACAAAAAACATAGCATAGCTAGGCAGGACTGCAGACCATGGTCCTAATCCAGCTATTTTACATACAGGTAATCTTGCAGAAGCCACTGGAACTACTTGAATTTTGTAAGCCCTTGATGTAAGGGCTTAAAGATCTGGAGCTTCTTATTGAATGACTGCTTTAGAAAGGACTACAATCCTGTAATTATTMTAAGCCAAGTAACTTCTAGTAGATATTTCAGTAACTCTATATAGAGAATGCCATCAAAGGCTGGTTTGAAGTCTTAAATGCTGTCTTTCATGCCTAATTTTCTCAAAAGTTTTATTTCATTTTGTCTTTTCAGTTGCCCTCTAGGACACATGATCATGGAGAATGCCACTGGTAGACACTGCGTATATACTGCATGTGCTAAAAAGCCCTGTAACTATGGTACCTGTGTCTCACAGTCGCCAACCAAGTTCCAGTGTGACTGTCCTGATGGCTATACGGGACGGAACTGTGAAATCACGCTGGCGATCTTCCACAAGGATGCAGGCCTGAGCTTTAGTTCCATGTTTGCCATCTGCATTTGTTTTTTGGCACTGTTAGGTAGTTATGGCAACTACATCTTGTATTACCTTTGGTGAATTAATTTGTCCATCTTGTCCTGAATATTCACCGTGTCATCTTTCTGCTGAAAARTCAGTTTTTTAATGGAGGTACAACTCTTCCTTCACTTTTTTGCTATGGTCTCTGTCTGCTTCATCAGCTCATTTCTCATCCCTGTTTGCAGATATTGCTAAGTGAATCAACATTCATCAGTTGTGGAAAGTCTTTGCAGTTTTGTTTTCTCCATGTTTTCACTTCATTGCTAATAAACTGTTCAGATGCATAACTGGAAGCAAATCCAGTTGAACAGAAGGAAAAGAAATTACTAGCAGTTAAGCACTGTTTAAAATACTACTGATCCTGAAACAAATTTTTTCAGTCTAGGAGAAATGCACTGTCTGATAGGAATACGTTTGTTCAGAGAGAAGCAGTCTCTTGCATCTTACCAACTTTGTCACAGCTCCTAACAGCTGCTTTTGGCTTCTTCCATCACTTTCAGGCTTCAGTAAGGTCACTCTATGAAGAAGAATCTCACTAGAGAGGCAAGATCACATCTTTTAGTCCTGTTGTTTAACATAATCCATGAAAGCTTACCTGAGTAAGGACATAAAAGTTTTCCCACGGTTTTTAAAGAACTTTATAAATCACTTCAGATTTTGTAGTCAATGGTCATTGTGGACTATTTTGAATTTGTTGACTATTTTTGAATCTGTGGCTACCTAAAAAAACCATCACTTTGCCCTATGTATTATGTTTGCCATGCAAATATGAACAGCAAATAAAGTGGGAAGCTAACTGATTTTGCAGCCTTTGGAATCAGTTACTTAAAACYAAGAGAAGATCATTACTATTATTATTTTTGCTGTTTCATAGTAGTTTTGTGGTGAATTGTGTTGTTACTTGCATTTGACTGAATGAAAAAAAAATACCTAATAATCCTGCTAATGTTTCAGGTTTAAATTAAGGGTTAGAAATGGTTGATTTTAGCCAAATAGTATGCATTGTTGGAAATTTTAATAGATGAGGTAACTATGGTATTATCAAGCAACTTGAGGTTTTATTAGGAGAATTTAAAATAAATTATTCTTAAGACTTAAAATGCCTTTTCTCTTGCATAGCTTCCAAAGAGTGATAATACATTTCTAAAGTGATTAATTCATGCAATTTTAACTATAAATGTATAAGTTTACAATAGATTAGAAAAAAGCTACTTTTCTGATATCTGATTCTATCTTCTAAACTCAAATGGGGAACCATTTTGCACTTTGTGTGGCTTCATGAACCTTCCCCCAACCCTTCCTGCCTGGAGAAGAMTTCAGTTCATTTTTTTTCAGTTAAAGATGGAGTGATACTTTGAAGCTTGCAGCTGCCCTAACASTCATGCTGTGGACCAAAGAAACAATATACTTCATAAGAATACTTTTAATGACAGTCACGTTTTATAACTCAAGATCATAAATTTGGGGCTGAGAAGAGAATAGGGTGTTATCTGTATGGAAGAGACATACTTTCTTCAGTGGGGGTATTTCTGATTTACAGTCTTGTTACTGAGAACGAGCTTTTGTCCCTGGAACCAAGGCTGTGCTAAGACTTAGTTAAAAGACTTACTGAGTATGTCAAAATCAGCTCAGGTGGAATTTGCCAAACATGTTACAACATGTGAGAAAATCCTTGTGTCATGTTTTTGTAGATTTGGAGGAGGGGGGGAAAAAAAAAAGATTTCAAAACTGGATTGGTTTGGCTTGAAGGGCATAGCTACCCAGCACAGTGCAGGGCGTAGATCGCACTATACGCAAGCTTTAGTTCCAAGCTCATCTAGATACTGCTGAACAGAACTGCATTCTGGTGTGTAGATATTCCATAAGGTCTTTGTAACATTAGATCACTGCACCTGTAACATAAGGTCACTGCAACATTAGTTTATTGTACCCAGTGGTTTGGGGTCTAACTGTCAGCTTTTATSTATCTCTATAGAGTTGGTAGCACACTCGTTCACAGGTTTGTATTTACATAGTGTTCAATATCCAATATTGCTGAAGATTTATAACTGTCAGTGTGTAAAGGCACCTAAGCATTTAAGAAAAATGTTTAAATTCATGGATGCTAAGGCAAAATATGTGCCTGAATTTTTTTCTAATATGTATAAAGCAGTAATTTTCTCTTTTGTGTTATGTCGTCTTATACTTCATTTCTGTTATTTATATAATTGCATGTTCCTTTCAACTCATTGTTATTTATGTGCAACACCTTTGTATACATTTTCTGTTTTTTTTTTTTTAAAGTCAATATAGTAAGCAGGTCTCTGAACACTTGTGTCATTCAGTTCTCCAGTAATTGTTATGCTTACAATTTGAAGGTATTTTTTTAAAGGCCTTTTCTTCTGTCTTCGATAATTACTTGTAACTACATTGATGTTTAATGGAAGTAATGCTCAAATCAAGAGCATCTGCAACTACAAATGCATCTGTGCTACAGCTGCAAATAATCTCATTGGCTTGATTTCTTGAGGATGTAGTTCTGCTTTCTTTATAGCTTGAATGAAATTGCATCAGCTTCACTTTGCTGAAGTTATTCCTAGCTTATGTGACTGAGCACAAATCAAACATTTACTGTGGAACACAAAACTGCAGGTTACTAATTCAAACTGCAAACCAGTACTGCAGTACTCATGTAGAACAGCTGTTGTCTTAGCCATATTGCAGTACTTTTGGGTATATTTTATTTGTTTCTGAATGATTCTTGGTTTTGCTCTTATGTGTTTATACAGTTCTACTTAGTGCTGCATTCTTGTGGGCTTGCTGGAAGAGTCACAAAGATCTGAATGTAGGAGTTTACCATGTACCTGCACATCATGAGGATTTGGAAGACATCAGTTCTTACTAAGAACTGGATTTGAGAAGCTGGAGATGCACTGACCAGGTACAAATGTAACCTTGCTAGGGAGATCTGAGGCTGGGGTATGGWTGCATACGCCTGATAAAAAAGACTGATCATTTTCAGTGAAGAAGAAAATCCAAGATCCCTTGGATGTTGTAAAAATGTCAAAAGACTTAAGATCTTTCCTGTCTCCAAAAAATAATTTCACTCAGCACTGTGACTTCTAAAACTAAAAATCCTGTGATAAATGAAACTCTGCTAAAAGGCTAATGCAAAAATGGTAATTTTCCAAAAGCTATGAACTATAAGAATACAAACATTTCTTTTAGCAATATGATAGCACATAATAATGCAGCACTCAAGGGCTTTTTGGTAGAAAATCATAAACAATTGGGAGCAGAGAAGAAACAGCAGTTACAGAGGATTGAATGCTGTATTCCAAGTTTATCATCAGTCTGTTTTTCAGTGCATTTGCTGTCCAGCTAGTATTCTAGATCTTTTTTAAAAACAAAATGTATTTGAAGCAGAGAGGTTTTTTTTCTTCAGTTGAGACCACTTCCTGCTGCATTTGACTATATAAAACTTGATTAAGAATGTTCTGTGCTGTTTTTTTGCTTTTGATAATATAAATACATTCTACAGGTTCTAAGATTTATACTTCTTTCATTAGAACAAAGCATAAAATGATGCATTGTACTATGATGTATTGTAAAACTAAGACACAACTATTGCTTTGCTTTCAGGGTGCATCAGTAGCTATTTTGGGAATGTCAAACATCTTACAAAGGTCTGGCATATATATATATGCTAGATTAATTTGCACATTTCCCAAATCAAATGCACATGCAGTATCTTGTTCTTGCACACATCTAATCATTTGTGACACTCTTTCTTTGGAAGGTTTTGAGTGTACAATCAACAGATGGTTACATGAGCCAGGTATTACGATATTTTTCATCTGGAAAAGATAAACAGAAATATGATTTTACCCATGCCTAGCCATTTTAATTCACACATAGTAAATAGTCTATAATTTTATAATTTTACTGGTAACACTTACCTGCAGGGAAACATAAGTTAGAATATCTTGTAATGTTCACAAGTCAGGTATGTTGGATTCTGTATTTCCTGATCATAGCAGCCACAACCAAGGTATAAAAAAAATGAATATTATGCACTATTCCTTCTCCGGGAGCAGTAATTGTGTCTGTATCCATTATTTCTCTCTCTTGCTATGGATATGCTGCCATTTTGGTTGGTTTTAGTCTAATTCAGCTTGTAAGCTCCTTGGGGCAAGGACTGTCTTTTGATTTGCCATGCATATCTGCAGCAACATATAAATAATAAATGAGCCTTCTGTATGTGACGTGTCCTCTTTGCATATATTTTAGGTTGACTGAAGTGCACACTTTCTTGAATTATTCTTCGCAAGGCTCTGATCAGACACTTCCACACATAACTCAGGCATGCTGTTCTGGATGAAGATGAGCCAAGGAAAGCAGCAGTTGCTTCTAGGTGGTTGTTATTCATGTTTCAAACCTGTCAGGGGAACTATAGGTAAATCAGTCTGTCAGGTTAGTTTAGAAGCTTCTAATCAACACGAGCTGAGCAGCACCAAGCAGAGAGCAGAAGCAATTGCAGTTATGCTGGTATACCTGATGGGACAGTGTGGGGCTGGGGGGGGGAGGGGGGGGTGGAGAAAGGCAGTTGAACAATTGTGTCTATGAAAAAAAAATGTTTTGTCTTGCACTTTATACTAATTTGAATTCACACTGACTTCAGTAATTGCAACTCTGCATCTCTGTTCACTCAATAATAGAAATAACTGTGTTCTACTTTCTTAACAATACACTTGTGTGCATCCTCCTTAGGACATGTGTGGGAATTCAGACACACAGTGGAATTCAGCCTAAGCCACTTCACTGCAGGAAGATGTAATTAAAGGACAGCCTTGCTCTGTCCTTTAAGCCACTGTATGTGGACCATGGTGCTGGGTGGTCATGTGCCCATGCAAAATCATTTCCGTCCTCCTAGCCTGTCCAGCAAAACTGCAGTAGTTCATCAACCAGGTATTCTTTCCATTTACAGAGAAGCAAATCCAGTTCCTGTTTTTAGAGCAGTATGCTCCGCTGTTCCAAAATCAGTTGTTCTCCTCTCCACTAGAGGGTCTAAGACACTGCCAGTGGAGGTGGGATTAAAAAAACAAACAAACAAAAAAACCCACTTAGAACTGAAGTTAAAAGTAGAAAATGTTAGAACTGCAACTCCAGTTATTTTCCTATAGCAGCAGACTGTGGATGCCTGACATTTGTGGAAAAACACACATTCTTAATRCCTTAAACACACTCAGCTGGAAGACTGAAAAACGGAATACCAAGGATTACATCTACAGAGGGAACTGGGCTGTCACCTGCCCACCTGGTGCACTCCTATACCAAATGTGTAAGCTTTGAACTTCACACTGTGGCTGACTGTGACTCCATGAGCTTTCGTCTGCATTTGTGCTGGCTACCACTCCTCAAAGACCTCTGTTTCTAGTTGCACCATCAACTTCCAGCTCAATTATGTCAAGAACTTAAAGCCAACTTGCAAGAAACCTTGACAAAGCAAAAAAACAGACAGTCTTTGTACAGTAACTGGGAACTCACTGCTCTGGGTGACAGGCCTCAGACCTTCATAAGTGGTTGTACTAAGCAGCTGAACTCATGCATCTTTGCTGCCACAGAAGATGAATGGTAACAATTCTACAAGCTCGTCAAGGGACTGTCTAGCTAGGACTGAAGAAATACCACAACAGACTTGCTGTTTGCAGGTCTGTGTTCCATCACCCTGCAAGTGTTGCTTCAGCAGCAGCAGACCAACAGATCTCCCCCTCCCCACCCCTGGAATTGGTACCTGGACTCAAAACTCCTTAGTCATGCTCTCACAAGAGATGTTACTGTTTCTCAGTTTTCCAAGCAGAATGTTGCAGCTGGCTGGGGCCATAGCCCAGCATGATTCTTCTCAGATGTCAGTTTTGCTTGCACATGGTATGGTCATAGTTTCTGCAGTTTATAGACAGCAGATTTTTCTAAGGTGAAGGAAAACTACTACTTTATATTCAACAGTTAGTCAAGTCATGTTACCCATAGATTTATTCGGCAAGCAACCCTCTGCCTGGGCTTTGGTTGCCGAGAAGCTGACAGGTACATATGCTCATTATCTGCAGCAGGACACATGTATGTGTGCAGAAGGTAGCTGGTCAAAAGATCTTCAAGCTAGACAGGCAGGACAAACTAACACATCTCTAAAGCCTGTCAGTTATTTTAAGAAAGAGAAGTAATTTTTCTCTTCTTCCCTACCTTGTATTAATTCATTAGCACCATGAATACTAGATTGAGATTTGTAACAAAATACAGTCAACAGAGGAATCATTGATGTCTTGCTGTAAGTTCTTTGCAGTTAAACCAGTTACTTGAGTGTCTGGAAAAATAAAACTTGCTCACCTTACTGGATGAATGACTGTGATCCAGGTCTTCATTCCATCCCTTTAGTTAAAGTTCCTCCATCTGTCCATGAAGTACTTGCGTGGTCATCAGGTGAGCTTAAAAGCAAGCTAGAACCCAGATCTGTAGCTTGCTGAGGAGAAGACACATGGGGACTGCATTCCTTAATATAGGCATAGAGTTGTTCAGGTTGAGCTTACCTCTTACTATGCCCAAACCATTCCAAAACAGGTAGTTTAGAAGCCAACCTGAAGTTGCTGCTCTGTACCATTTCTTCCCTAATTACAAGCTATAACACTCATATAAACACATAGATGCATATAAACTCATATATATGCCAAGCCATACAAAAGCTGCTTGTCCTTAAGTCTGACCTACTGGCTAGTACCAGCAGCTTTAGAAGGCAAACCATGGCAGTAAAAAGAGCAGGATTAAGAGAAATTCAAGCAGTTCCTTAATTATAGAAGTGATGGAAAAMATGGCTATTCTTTGGGGATTTAAATAAATGGCTGAAACTATCCTACTGATGATTCTTGATGGATGAGAAGGTTTTGAGAAACATGGTTCTCTGGCACATCATAGCATTCTATCACCAGACCATCATCTTATTACATTCCATTAATTAAATTAATAATCTTATGGACCGCTTGGGTTTGTTCCTAATTAACATTGCTGACTCCCCCCCTCAAAAAAAAAAAAAAAAATCTCTTAAGAGTGCCATTACATGTGCAAAGACATTGTACTCAGGCACTGGAGAAGTGACAGTGAGAGTGAGTGTGTGTGTATGTGTGTGCGCATGCATGCGTGTGCCTCTGCACATCCCATTTCTACCTGCTGAGAGAAGGGTTAAATTTTCAAAGGTGTATCTACAGGACATCCCAATTCAAATCATCTTAAAATTCACTAAGATAACTAACTAAAACTTAAGCGGCAATGAGGAAGCTAGCAGCGGATCGCTACAGGTCAAAACAAATGATATTTACTTAAATTAGTATAATTTCCTCAGACAGTCTACTGATCCTGTTAAAGCTAAGCACATGGGGTGAATTGGAACAATCATGACTGATACAGTTTTAACTTGTAATAGTGAAAAGAATTCCAGCAACCTGTAAAACACAGAGATGAGTCAAGAAAGTCAGTGATACATGCCATGTAACGAGCGTGGAAAAAAAGTGAAGACTTGCTGAAAACTTTGTTTTCCTCCGTATGGACTGATACGAGGAGTGTTATATTCCCTACCTGCTCCTTTCTCTATCCCTCCCACCATAAAAACCCAAACTTGTGGTTTTTCTAGTGACACAAGTTTATTTAGTATACAATAGTCATTACATCTCTGTACAACAACATATTATAAAATAGCTGTATGTTAGATTTGTCCAGCAGAATATTGAAACAAGAACTGAAAATATAATTATGGATCTCAAAGGCTTTTCTCTCCTCTAAAACATTCTGGCTACTTGATAACATTTTGGCTCTGTTATCTAAAAGAAATAAGTCTTTCATGCTTGCAATTCCACTGATAATGCACAACTTACTTACTTACTTAATAGTCCTTACAGACAATATATAACATATTGCAGAAATCATGATGGTCTCATTCATATAGTGCACTGCCACAAGTGTTGTTCATGGGGATGAATCATACTTAATACGATGAAACAGATGCTACAACAGCCACTTGGAAATAAGATGCATTGGGATGATGTAGTTCAAGAATAAGCACAAGTTGTTACAAAAAAACTAAGAGTTTTAACGCAATGTAGGTGTATTGTGGAAAGACACAGGAAGCAGAGAAAGTAATTTTCAAACAAATAAATAAAACACCACGTATCTCCTAGAAGTCTCAATATACCCAACGTCTAGGCACAGGGAACGCAGCCCTTTTTACCCGGGGTGCCTCAGCCCCGCACCCTGGCAGAGGCTGACCACTCGCCGCCGCTGGAGCCCTCCCCAGCATGCTCTGCTCTGCAGCCAAGCCCTTAAATCAGGGGCATGAAGCAGCTGCTGAGGCTGCTAGGGTCACTGTCCTGATGAGCATCTTCCTTCTGCTGAGCTGGTAAGTGGTCTGCTCCTTGGCATTTTCTGTTTTATAGAGATTAGTCTTCTGAAGATTTTACTAAATAGCCACTGAAATATGTCTCTCCGTCCAAAYTGGTATTTTTTCAGGTACTAGAACGGTTGGAATTATTTAAAAGTCACAAACTGTGGAGGCCTTAGTGACTGCTAACTGCAGAAGTTAAAATAATTTTGAAAATACTGTGAATCTAACACCTCRAATTTCTACTATGCTATTTTGAGGGGTATTTGTGTTCTAAGGAGATAGTACTCTGCTTAAAARTAATTTTGTTATTGTAAGGACTTCTTAACTTCAGCTGTTATCTAGAAATAAGTTCTGAAAATTATAGGCTATGGTTGGATCTTGGAATCTTTCACTTAAATYGGAGAAAGAAAGTTTATGCACCATTAAAGAAAGACACAACCACATTTTAAAATAAGACAGTACAGCCTAGAGATACTTTACCTTACCTGTGCTTGTTTTCAATTACTGTAAGGCACTCATTGAGGAATTCACTGACCCCTGCTTTCAGCAAGAACAGGCATGCATCATTATGGGCCTAATTAAAGTTTTAATACTGATTAAAATATTTTATTATTGTCTTACGCTAAACTGCAGTGGTCTCCAACCTCATTAAGGGATACAGGATTGAAATTATTCAGGAGTTTCTGTTGCTCAGTTTAACAGTCTAGCTACTGCCAATGTTTGATTTAAATRCAGTCTGATTAAAGCACGCTTTCCTTCTGTATTAGCATGAAAGTGCAGGAAGATGTTGAAGGTTATTTAATGAGTATTTACTGAATATAAAATTGTTTGAGCATGTGACATAACTGTCTCTCATCTCTTCAGTAATTTACCTTACTACAACTGAAAAGGGAAAACATTTAAATCACTTGGAATTGAAACACAGCTCAGTTGTGGAAGTTAATCTCATTACACATCTTGATTAAATTAAATGTGGAGTTTGCTATCAAAGTTTCTCATCATTAGAAATTAATTGCAGTGATAATTATTGTAACTGAGTTATTTGCACAAGCCACAAACACTCTAATAGGTGTTCAAATGTTAATTCAATGTTGGCCTAGAGGCACTTGATTATTACTATTCTGTTTTTCATAAGAAACAAATGATCCTAGTAGATACCTAATTAACTTGGAGAGTACTGTTAGACTTTCAGTCAGGCTTAATCTCTGATTTCAATATAAAACCAAAATTGCGCTAAATTACAGTAAAAGTGAGAAGCTATCTACATAGCATTTAAAAGGTGAATAGAATTACAAAGTTCTAGCCTGGAAAAAAGACAAAGGCTACAAACAAATCAAAAGTTCTTGGATACTGAAGCCTGCCTTCACTTAATCTTCTAAACCAATTCAAAAAGAACCCCTGTCATTTTTTTTTTTTTTYYGGATAAGGAGCAAGGACATAATAACAGCTTTTATTATGCTAAAAATGTAGCTTTGTATTTGAAATATCGTAAAGCAAAAAAAATACCTGAACGTATTTTAAATACYCAAGTTTCCTACCAATTTGAAAGATGAATGTTTCTTTTGTAAGGGTGGCTTGTAAGGTTCCATTCTGGTATTCTACTTCTGGAATGCATGCAGGGTGAAAGGGATGCCCTGTGGTTTGGAAAGCAAACAGAAAATAATGGTGTGAGAATCCAAGCAGAGGAATTYGTTGTTTGTTTGTCCTGAGCATTGTGAGAGGATACAAACATGCAACATGTATCAAAAGCATGCTCCAACCTTAATTCTCATTAGAAATGCGTAACACTCCATCATTAAATGCGTAATCCTATAAACCAGCATGTTTCTGTATCACTAAAAACTGCTGTACAATCAGATTAAAACAGACTAAAACTTGTTTGCTGATTCTGCACTTACTAATTCTGCAAACATAAGCTTGGAAACTCATGTCCACATGTAGCCSCAACAAATTCAAAAAAGAGGCACTGAAAGAGCATAAAAGTTTGTCAGAAAGGATCAGATTTTAAGACTAAACCCAATATTGTTATTACTTTAACAGTTCACGAAGATAATGCATACTTAGTAATGCAGTGGCATGGGCTAATTTCATTGAATTTCTATCACTTTTATAGTAAAAATCCAAAACCAAGAGCGGAACTTTGTAGGTTAGCTATTCTGTAGTGGTCATGCAGGCAGGTCATTTTGTGTCTTTTGGTTGGTTAAAAATGGAAAGAATGTATWTCCTAGGTATTCAGAAGGTCAGACTAGATAATTAAAATAGTCCCTGCTAGCATATACTTGTGAATCTATGAAAATTTTGGCAACATCAAGAATGTTATCAAAATGAGGCAGTCTTTTGTTTTTTTTAAAAAAATTAAACAAGTTATTAATGTAAAATGTACTACAAATGTGTTACATTTGTAAACTTCTTCACAAACTTCTGCATCTTCTAATGTGGACTCTAGGATTAAAATACTGAACTTGAAGCCATTGTTGGAAATGTTATTTATGYTTAGCAAGCTTGTAAACGTGGAATGTCTTATTTTGAAACACTCTGGTGAAGTGTACAGTATAAGAAGGCAGATTTTTTTTAATTTCCTCACAGAAGCGAGGATACAACGAAGGTTTCAAATCAGGTTCATTCTCTCCCAAACCATCCATGATCTGCAATGAAAGTGAACAGATATGTGAAATATCTTTAGCCGATTCATTGTTATAAGCAATAATAAGAAACTGAAAGCAACCGTGGCAATACATTTAGAAGGACAGACCGGTCAGATTTGAAAACAGTGACTGTGTGAAATAAATGGGAGGAAAAAATGTTRAGGTTACAGTATCATTGTCTCTATTATTCATAAACAGCTGATGTGTCAGTGGCACCTATCTGTTCTTAGTTATGCTGCCTGCAGGGGCTACATTAACTCCAGAAATGCTTGAAAATTCCCTTGACACAATGGTGTAGCACACCTGTCAGCTTTCCTGAGGCAGCTGAAGCTGTGCCATGATTTACTCCCTGGAGAGGAATACTATGTGTGCACTGCTAACCTGATGCTCAGCAGGAAGTGATTACTTACTTTCCCCAGGTTAAAGTCCTCCTTGTTAATTAGCAAACACCATTAAAAGTAAGCAGGGTTCATTCTGGCAACTGTAAGCATGTTTAAAGGCTCTGTTAGATTTACTTTCCACTGTCATAATRAAGTGGAAAAAAATCCAAGCTGCTTCAAACCAATTACAGTTCTTCCACAAAAAACTTAACAAAACATAATTTATTTCTAAAATTTTTATAAAATACTTACATGACCATTAGCTACATCAAGGAGGTCACGTAACCGACAGCCTCTACTATGTCTTCTTTCATAACATATACTGTCTTCTAGGATCACATAATCTGTGCCAAAGGATCGCAGTATTCTGTAAACATCTTCAGGAGATCTCTTGGCATAAATCTGATAAATCTATAAAGGAAAAAAACTAACTTGTAAGACAATAAGTACGTTATTGCTATGCATTTCTTTGTTTGCTCTTTCATGATTCCTTTACCTTGAACTAGAAAAAAGAGATCTATAATCCATACAACTTTTTTCAAAATACATACATATATATGCTGTATCCAGTAGCAATCTAGAGTTTCTATATTACAGCTACTATGATGCCAAATAGCATTGCTGTTGACTACAAAACTGAAAGATAATGAATCATGCTGCTGTCTGCATAAAGTCCTTGGTAGACACTGTAAAGCTCTTGGAGACTGTYTGTTCTATAGGGAATGACAGTTTTAAGCTCGCTCTCCAGCTCTGTGTGGAGGTGGTTTCTATATTAAATGTAATGTGCTATTTGGGAACTGAAGAGAGTATTAGGCAAATCAAGGAAACGCTTCACATAGGTTAAAGAATTGGTTGAGAAGTAGGATATATTAATCCCAACAGAACCCAAACCTGCTCATTCAGAACTAGCTTGGGTATCTAGGTATAGTCATTCAGACATATACCAGCCACAAGAAGTGAGTCAGCAGATCCCAAAGTACTACGAGTTTCACAAATTAAATCCTGGGACTGCAGCTGAAAATAAGCTAAAGCAATGGGTAAAGTGTGCAATGCGACTACCAATGTGTTGTTAGAGATGGCAGGTGTTTTGTGGAGCGGAGCCAGTGACAAGGATGAGTATTAGCTGAAACAACCAGAATATTCTTACCTGTTTTGTYCTCTCTCTCAGATGCTTATCTTCATAATGGGGATGATTAGTTAAGATCCGTCCAGTGCACAGTTTGACTCCTGCTAGTAGCTGCATGCTCCCAGCAAACACTGCTGTGTTTGGAGTGTTTGACCTAAACAAATGTTCACAAGTCTGAGAAGTCTCTGTAGGGGCATTTTGGCTTCAATTACTACAGATCAGAAACAAAAATACTGAAAAAATTCTTCTGCCTCTCCCCTTTTCAAGGAGCAAACTGCTGAAGCAAATGTGTGCACYCTTTCCTCTCCCTCTCCCCACAAGATGAAGCCTTAAATTCCAATATTCCTTTTAAAAGCATACTCTTAAAAAGCATACATTTGTGAAGTGAATAAATTGCAATAATAAATACATACTCCTTAAATATTGTAGCATACCTAATGAAAATATTTATGGAAAACACAAGCCTAGAAACTTTAACCAACTTCCGTGTTTCGGTTGTTTTTTTGCATTCACATGTCTGCTGAATATTTATAAATTTCTATAGCCTCATTTTTTCTTTACTGCAAGAAAATTATTGTAACTAAGATTTGCATCTCATAAGATACTCTATATAAAACAGATAAGCTAATCTGAACACAAGCACTTCTTGTTATTGCCTTGCCATTCTCTTGGAATATGAATGCAATAAAAACTTTCCTAATGTAAGACAGACTGATCTTCCCGTTTGGATAATCATGGGAGTGAAATAAARTAGTCCTGAAAAAGTCACCCAAGTCAAAAACTATGGCTGTGGAAGAATGATGCAGAAGATGCTAGATAAAAATACTGTTAATTACTGCTGTTGTAAGTTTGCCTAAAATCAAAGCCAGTGCCTGGAGTTGTTATCTGAATGRCAGTTCTGGTATTTCAGGATTGTCTAAATATCCATTATGAAAAAATGATTTCTGCCTCCCACCCTCATGAGTTTGCAACCTAAAATATATGAAAAGGCACAACAGTAGGACACAGCAGACAGACATGAAGTAAAAATGCAAGGCAGTACAGATTACTATAATTAGGCTAATAAAAATGTGTCATAGCCACTTGCGTAGCTAGTACCTAGTGCTCTGTAGGCATATAGTCAAAGGGTGTTCTGTGAAAAGACTGAAACAACAGAAAAAACTATACATTAAACAAAGTAAAATGAAATTAGAAAGAAATGTGAATAGACACCTAAACTCCACACACATCCATCTATGGCAGTGACTGTGCCATGCCAGGGAGCACTTAGAAGCCTTTTGAAACCACAGCTATAAATTCAATCTGCTTTAAGCTCCATGACAGGCTTGAAAATGTTAAGAGACCAAGCATTAAATTTTACTATTGCCTTCCATGAGATAATGCTTAGAAATAATATTTATTACAAGCCCCTCYTAAATATTCTAGCATTAGTATGTTAATCTCATCTAGAGAGGACAGAGATAGTATTTTTAATATGCCAGTTTAACTTTACTGAAATACTAGTTTTTCAGCAGTTTATAAAACCAGTTCCATTTTAAATTCTTTTTCTTTTTTAATTAAATCATTCAAAGACATCAGTGTCATGAAGTAAGTGTTTCATCAAAATGTCTTAGAACTTAATGCTACACATACGTAATGGCCCTAGGACTAATCGCTGAATCTGTAACAAAACACAATTCTTTAGACTAAGCTGAAAAGAGCATGGACTATGTTCACAGTGGGGCTTGGTAGAGCTCAAACAYCTAAATAGAAAATGATGATTCTGAAAATAACTTCCATATGCAGGTGTGTTCATGCCTGGTTCAGCAAAGATCTCTAGTGCTAAATGGCTGTTTCTGTTCAAGATCAGTTTAAGTTTTGTAATGCTCAGCTGTATTCATTTCTGCCTCAGCCTCACCAAGGCAAACCTTCACCTATGATTCCTGAACAGCCCAGTATAATGCAAGCTTACAGGATAAAACTTTGGTTTGAGAGGYTTTTGTTTATTTTAAACAGTTCCCCCAAAATAACCTGCAGGAGTAGTTGCCTTTAAGTCCCTTTTCCATAACTTGTTAAAACACTTTTGAAAGATGAAGAAGATTCTGGTTCAACTCTTTCCCTTTCTAAGRGCATGCTCTCTTACCCAGAAGAGGTGAAATTATTGTTGAATGTGKTTTTTTAACTACCAGGTATTAAGACAGCTGTGCCACTTCTTGTTCTTCTAAACACAGGCAGAAAGCACTGCCCCTCGCTCGCTTTTCAAAGCGGTGGCTTATGTGCCTTGTTCCCAGAGGGAGTTTAGAGTTGGGTGTTCCAGGGGAAAGCAGATGTAAATCTCAGGGAAACATGTATAAGTCAGAGAAAATGATGCAGCTTAAGACATATCACTACCCCTACCTTATCGGGGCCAACCTGGATGGTTCCCCGAGCAGCACGTAGCTACTGCCACTGCTACTCGATGAACTCTTTTCCTGTGCTTTCCTGGTAATGCCAAGAAACCAAACTCGGCACTAGGCTGCACTGCCGTGAACAGACAMCTGGGAACCGGCACGCTCAGCTTATGTGATGCCTGCCCTTCCTATTCCTAGCTGAAAGGACTTGAGCTGGTAGCAATTACCGAGTCTTTATCTTCTGAAACAGCCGCTAGAGGGAGACTTGACAATTAACTAATAGTCTTCAGGTGCAGCATGATTCCTCTATTTGTGCCAGCCTCTTTCTCTAACGCTCCCACCTGAGTCAGACACGAACTGCTGTGGTCTGTATCCAAGGCAGCTAATGTGCTTCAAACCACTGAATGACACTTCTCTATTATAGAAAAASGAAGCAATTTTTACAAATGTCTGAACAAATGATGTATAAAATGAAAGGATAATTTGTTATTATAGCTTTCTGCCAAGCTCCATACCACACTGCCCAACCTGCAAACAATTTATTCKGTACAAAATGTCACTAAATAATGACAAGGACTTACAGGTCAAACTGATTTACATTATATAATTTAAATGTCACTCCAAGTAGACCTGATGGCATTTTCAACAAATAATCTCATTTATTTTTGAAGCTCTAAGCTTTCAACAAGTTAATTACATCTGAACTAATGGGTAAACTAAGGCCTATAATATAATGTGTGAAGCTTTTCTTCTTTATGTTTAAGAATACAGAGAATTACATAAGTACTGAAGAATAACTCATTAAAAAGAAAATATTTTATAGAAATTACAGGTCTATGCCCTACTTGTGCAAACCTTAAAGTAGTAGTAATTCTTTCTTTTATTAAGCTGCTAAAGAATTCTTGTGTGCTTGTTTTAAGGAAGTCCTACTGGAATGGCAAACATTGCAACTATAGTTTAMCTCATCAGAAATAGAATGACCATTTCTGTTAAAGTCCTCCAAAGCTGAACTCTGCAGTCAGCTTTCAAAGCTATAGTACCCGACAAATTTCAGATTATTCTTTTACTAGCATCTGGATGTGATATGAGTCTATAAAGCAAAGGGATCACAYAGAAGGAGATTCTGAAAAGGGCCTCTCAAATATGCTACTTCAGAATATTTTTTTCTTAAAAAGTCTTTTTATTTCCAGAAAATAATATTAAAATATTACAAGATTAGCTGAAAATGATAGGCAGCAAAATATAGTCAATGAAATTGTCAAAGTTCTTTCATTTCTCTGGTTTGGAAAGACTGAAAACAGCAAAAATAGAAAAAGACAGCCACCAAGAAAGAGCAATAGGATGTGTCTTTTGATAGTCCCAGCCCCAATTTTATGCATGCATATTTTGCTCTCATAAAGGAGTGCACTTGCACAGTAGATAYAAACCCAGTTCTAAGGCACCATTAAGTACATGCCTGAATTTTACTGACAAACCAAGGGTCAATCACAAAGCATAAGCCCTAGTATTTAAGAAAAATTATTAAAAAAAAAAATAGTACCACTACCTTTAAAGTGTGAAATATATGMTGAATTTTGGTATGATTACCCTTGATCATATATCAGGCACCTAAGTAAGTAAGAGTGAAGACTTAGAATTTACAGTTGGATTGAAATTAACAGAAATTATCATCATTGAGACACAGGTATACCACTTTCATAACCKTAGCTGCTTATTTTTAGATCTGTGGGGGTCTCCAATATAAGGCAAAAATTTGCCTTATTGTCCCACACCAAATCAAATACACCTGACACAACCATGCTCTGCCAAMACTCAGTTAACTTTTCCACTGGTATGGCTGTACTTTGAGACTTGTAACAAGCTTTTCTATGCTTTTAGTAACTGCTTATGGTCTTCTAATGTGAGATGAGAGCTGTGAACTACCCTGGATCACTGGTGGAACTAGAATATATTAAAAGTGAGATGGTAGGCAGAAAAAAGCAAGAGACTGGCATAAGTAAGATCACTATAACAAAATYTGTGCTCTGTAATTGATGCAATCAAATACTATGCAAAAACTTTATTATAAACATATAAACCGGTAAACTACCTGGAAATGCTATGGCAATTTTAATTAGTGGAATAGTGTATTTTTTTTAAAAAAAAGACTGGAGACATTCTACATTGGACAGATGAATAGTTGGCTATTATTCAGACTGTGTATTTGGAAAAGTTAATATGCACTCAGATCTAAGCAGATAGAAGGGTGGTCTTGATGTGGAGAGACTGCAGTACAGATGAGTTATTCCTAATTCAGTGCTACACATGACAAATTGGGGCTCTTCATGCTGAGTGTTAATAATGAATAATTAGTTCTTGACACCAGTGGAGCATAATGCAAACTTGACAGATCATTACCTATAGCAGAACTATTGCCTGTTAGTACAGTAAAATATTTTTCTTACAAATTATAATTTAAGTAAAGAAAATGAATCCCACCTTGAGGAACATATCATAAATTGCTGTTGACTGGTATTTAATGCATAGACAATTAGCTTTTCTTTACATGAATAATATTTCTAAAAAATAAATTCTAAACAGAAAATCTCACTCTAATTGTCTGTCATGACTTAAAATGAAGAGAGGACAAGCATCAGTTTAGCATTCTCAGCACTAAGAATGTAAGAAAAATTATTCTCACTGGATCCAGTCAAATCCAGTTCATGGCTGGGAATAACTCCACATGCATATTTTATGCATAAATCTATATGTAACTCTATATATTGTACACTGGAGACCTGAACTATCAGACATTTACCATCTCTTAATAAAACAGCAGTGCTAAATRGAACTGGCTGGTAAACATTAGTCATGAGAACATGTCAATATGGYTACAGAGATATTAAATGATGGAAAAAACATGGCTTGCTTTCAAAATAAGTCAGTGAAGGTTTGCCATATATTTTGCTTGTAAATTACTCCTCCTGGCTGACGGACTAAAGAAATTCAACATTACAGAGCATAAAAATGTTGCTCAGGGTGGAATGGGCTTTAACTGCTGGCTGACTGGCTTYGCTTAAGTTCACTGTATGCAAAAGCACAACACAGTGCTCCAAGGAAGTTTTACAAACAGTTCAGGGCTAAATGTAGTACATTTGGATTTCCTTTYAGAATATTTTCCTCAAAAAGGAAATACCTTCCAAATATATTCAACTCCCAGGAATATMTCTGTTCAGAACTTCTCCTAAAAGTTTTTAGTGTTGATCTTATTTAATAGAATATACCCCTTAAGTTCAGTCCCCTAGAGAACACCCTATCTGGCCCTTTTCTCAGGATCTTCTACATGCAGTGTCCCAAACTGCTTCCACCTTTTTAAATACTTTCCTATGCTCTGCGAAAGGCTTTGTAAGAAAGCATAAGTGATGAGGGTAGGATTGAAATGATTAATTCATATTCCTGATACAGACTTCACACCTATGTTGTGTCTTGGAAGTTCAAGTTTGATTATAAATGTTGTTCAAGGCTTAGAACACACATTGGGAATAATTCTAATTTCAGTGTAATTAGGTATATTGAGGGCTCTGAATTCAGATTTGCATCCACTCTGCACACCAGAATTGCTATGCTCTGTAACAAGGTACTGTGTAAGTATGAACAACTTGGATTATTTTAAAGCCCAAGAAACAGACTGCAGGGTAAAGATTTCCCAGCCCTAAAACTTTGTACATCCAAGATTTCTAAAACTGTAAAGTTGAAAAGAGAAGGCCACCCAACAGAGTAGGTAGGAAGGAAAATTATTTCAATGCAAAGTATTATTGATGTTAAGAGCAGTATTATGGAAGAACCTGACACCTCCAAACTTGACATCTTTTTAAACTGGGAACTGTGTGTGCTTATGGGAGCAAGTGGAGTAAACTGCTTCCAGACACACATGCAATGCACTGCCACAATCCTGAACCAGCGCWGAGCAGGCTGGAAGACTACATCTAACTGTTGTCCACAGCCATTAATAGGCTAACCTCTAGGCAGCCCACTCCTCCTTAACTCTCCTCATGGGTCATCAGAGTTCACTGACAACCTGTGACAAACAGAAGAGAGCACTATACGTAAGAACATTAGATCTGTATAAATAGCATTTAAATTAAACAGAAGAAAAAAATCCTCTTACTTAATCCAGTTCATCAGCTCCACAGTGTCTGGGTCATAGAATTCTCTCAGCTCTGACAGTTCATCCATTATTCCTGGCCAGAACTAAAATGAAAACAAATAAAAACAAACTGAAGGCAGAATGAACAAGAAAAGCTCTGCATGTTGGAATGGGTATCTACTTCCTCTCAGTTAGCAACGGATCTTGTCTGGCACATGGATGTTGCAAGTCATAAGCATATCTACACCTCTTATGAAGGAGGTGACTACCATTACAGTGTGTGTGTGTGTGTATGTAGGCATATATTTATATGCCTATATACATATAGACAGTTTTGGAGCTTGAGATCTGCAGCTTATGCCAGATGACCAGAGAAGAACAAAATGACCAGTTGTGGTGAACCTGAGAACAGCTTTTCTCAGGCCTACCTGGAGGGTCTCAGAATTCTTTTAGCTGGTAAGAGTATGCCTTAAACTCAAAGGAAAACTAAGAGTTGTTACTGAATGTTACTCTTGTGTATTACATCTACATTATAAGCAAGTTGTTCCAGTTCCCTGACTGGAGAATAAATTTAAATCCTATAAAGTTACTCCTTGATAGAGTGAGTTTTAAGAAGAGAATCGAGAGATACAAATGTTAACAGTTCAAGATATAATAGTCAAGCCATCAAATAATAGCTATGATGGCAAGAGAAAAGGCACTAGAATTAACATAATGCTATTATCTTTAGAAAGGCAGCTTACACCTAGAGAAGGATGTAGAAAATGTCTCAATCTTTATCAGAACCTAAAATCCCTGCATGTGCTGTGGATGCCATTAATGCATTCCAAAAGGTTGAATCAAAAGAGAACCATGAAAGCAGAAGAAAAGTATGACTGAATAGTAACATCCAGTAGACTATTTGGGGAAAACAGGTATTTCAAAATTTACCAAAGACAATACCTAAATCAAATATGGAGGAAAAATAAGAAGGACTGAAGTAGATTTTGAAAAACTAACAAAAAACTCCAACCAACCAACCGAACAGAYGACTTTAACAGATTTCTTGTTGTTTAAGCAAGTGAATATTCAAGGGCAAAAGGGAACAATTAGGAAAGATAATTACAATGCTAATAACTAACTGATGGCTTTGCATCAGTCTTACTACAGAGAATATGAAACATATTGCAAACCTGCTTTCCTTAGATAAAAAGGATCCTTGGCTTGCAGAGTGAAATGTCACAGGATAGAGTTAGAAAACCCTTGTAATAACATAAAAAGCCATGTATCATCCAATCCAGATAGTATTCMTCCCAAGAATGCCAAAGAATTTGCAAATGCTGCTGCTGTGCTACTTAGCAAAAATATGYGATCTTTCATAAAACTGTGATTATGTAGGAAGACTGGAGAGCAGCAGATATAATTGGCCCAATCAAGGGACTTATTCGTGTAACTATATTCCTTCACGAAGGTTGGAAGGGACCTCTGGAGATCATGTAATTCAACCCCCTTGCTCAAGCAGGGTCACCTAGAGCATGCTGCACACGACTGCATTCAGGCKGGTTTTGAATGTCTCCAGAGAAGGAGACTCCACCACCTCTCTGGGCAACCTGGTCCAGTGCTCCGTCACTCTCACAGGGAAGAAATTCCTCCTCACATTCAGACAGAACTTCCTGTGGTTCAGTTTCTGCCCATTGCCTCTTGTCCTGTCACGTGGCACTACTGGAAAGAGTTTGGCCCCATCCCCTTGACACCCACC
This sequence comes from Rhea americana, assembly GCF_003343005.1. NCBI lineage: Eukaryota > Metazoa > Chordata > Aves > Rheiformes > Rheidae > Rhea > Rhea americana. The sequence goes on from NW_028186150.1 coordinate 1,510,833, forward strand.
CTTAAGGTACTTGTAGATACTGGTAAGATCCCCCCTCAGTCTTCCCTTCTCCAGGCTGAACAGGCCCAGCTCTCACAGCTTTTCCTCATAGGGCAGGTGCTCATCATCTTCATAGCCCTATGCTGGACTCTCTCTAGTAGCTCCATGTCTCTCTTGCACCGGGGAGCCCAGAACTGGACACAGTACTCGAGATGAGGCCTCACCAGGGCTGAGTAGAGGGGCAGGATCACCTCCCTCGACCTGCTGGCAACATTCTTCCTAATGCACCCAAGGATACCATTGGCCTTGGCCACAAGGGCACATTGCTGGCTCAAGGTTAACTTGTTCACTAGAACTGCCAGGTCCTTCTCTGCAGAGCTGCTCTCCAGCAGGTCAGCCCCAAGCCTGTACTGGTGCCTGGGGTTATTTTTCCCTGGGTGCAGGACTCTGCACTTGCCCTTGTTGAACCTCAGGAGGTTCCTCTCTGCCCAACTCTCCAGCCTGTCCAAGTCTCTCCGAATGGCAGCAGAGCCCTCAGGTGTATCAGCCACTCCTCCCAGCTTGGTATCATCTGCAAACTTGCTGAGGAGGCACTCTGTCCCCTCACCCAGGTCATTGATGAGTAAGTTGAATGAGAAGCGACTCAGTTCTGAGCCCTGGGGAACTCCACTAGCCACTGGGCTCCAACTAGACTCCGCACTGCTGATGACAATCTTCTGAGCTCTGCCTTTCAGCCAGTTCTCAATCCACCTCACTGTCTGCTCATCTAGCCCGCACTTCCTGAGCTTTCAAAATCGTAATCTGTTGGTCTCTGGGGGCAAAGTCTTCAGGAAAAGTAGTCTGTTGTCAGATGCCTAAATTAGCAACAGAGATTTCCGTCTGGATTGGAAAAAATCTTATAGGCTTTACATTTTCTTTTGTTGTTTCTTCTACACACTGTAAAGTTTACAAACTTTAGGCTTAAAWATATATATATATAAAAAGTACACGAAGGACATACACAATGAACTTTGGTACAGCCAAAGGTATGACTGACTGCTCAGATGATTAGCATGAGCAGAGCTAAACTACAAATATATACCTTKGACTGGAGCAAAAGTACTTGGCCATACTGAAGATTAACAATCCATTCACTTAACTTCTCAAACTGCATTTTTACTAGCAAAGAAAATTCAAAACTATTTGGCAAAAACCAGGAACTCTAGAGTTGCTGACGCTCTGAAACTGATTTTAAGTGCCAACAACTYATTTAGAAATGATTGATTCATTTAAACACAATTTGATGAATGCTACTCTGCCGAGAAGTAGTTAAATGCTGATACTGGACACTGATACTACTGAAATCTATATATAAAGATTATGAAGTGAAATGTAAAGAATATTTAGTACTGCAGAGATGTATGTATGTATGTATGCATGCATATGTGTATAAATGTATTATCTGTAACATAGCTAAAGTATGCATGCAAATACTCCCAAACTTTCACTTTATGTGAGAGATACTGTTTGCTCTATTCTAATGAAGAAAACTTGTGTAAAGAGAACTGCAGATATCTTGCAGGACTTATAGCATGCTGTATGTGTAATCTGAAAGCTAGCTAGAGTTGTAGCTGCATCTGTAGCTGAATAAATTATTTTTCAAGTGATGTATTTGAGATTGTACTAACCATATGCCTCAAAAGAGGCTTTCATTAGCTTATTCAGTATTAGGATAAAACTCCTATTTTGAGGAATGGCATTGAAGCTTATTTCCTCTCACAAATGTAACCATCACAGGTAACAGAGTACAGGTTTGCTTACTACTAGTTCAAGAAAACTAGCCATGATGGCCAGTTAAATTGTGTGTGCGCTGAATATGCAAAGATATTCATGCAATCTGAACATTCATTGTGCATAAGCAGATGAATTCTTATCTGGAAAGGAGGTAAATAAGTCTCTGACCAAAATCTATTTGAGCTGTCAGTTTGGTTATAATGGTTTTGGAAGGAGAATACATAAACCTACTCTCACAGTAGTAATGGAAGGTTTCTAGGATTCTCTTGGTAAGAATTTTTATTCTAACCATTGCCAGAGAATCTGATGACAAGCTTTATCAGTGTGTCAGACAGGCTTTTTTCCTAAAGCCTCACTAACTCTTACAGCTTTGCAGGAAAGACATACRTATCCAAATATATCCACCCATCTGGTACCTGTATTTTTGAAGAACTGTCTTTTCAGAGACACAAAAAAATTTCCTAAGAGGTTAACAAGTTTCTTTAGTCCCATTGAACACTTTAAAAAATTATATTCTTAATGTCAACATAAATTATATCCCATATTTAGAAGAAACACAAAAATACGGCTTTTCAAGTAGACTGAGCACAATCGGTAACTGAACAAAAGCCTGTAAAGTCCTTGGTGATTTCTTCTGACTTCAGAATTAAATCTGACAATATTCAGGAACTTCAGATCTGCTCATGAACAGTGCTGGAAAATTCTGAATTGATATCTTACGTTTGCCCATCTATGAGAACGCTGTGCTCCTGGCACCACCCATGTCAAAAGAAATRGCAGTATTTCAATTACTTTCAGAAATGGAGTGGGTAAATGGGGAAAAGAAAAATCCCTAAAAAGTCCTCTAGCAGAACAGTAAGGAAATTTAAGTGGAATACTCAGTGTTAAGTTTACTTGATAAACCGTTATAGTCTTCTGTTTGACTTTGTTACCCTATTTTAAAGAGGGGGGGGGGAAAAAAACCCAACAGACTTCCAAAGCTCAGTCTATTAGCAGCTTTCTTAATTATTATGCTTTATTACTACCTTTTTAACTTTAGTAACACAGATCACCTTGAGTTTCTGTGGAGGTAGTGATTTCAGGGAAAACTTATTGTGCTAGATATTACAGAAACAATCTCTGCATCAAAGTGGCTTCTGATTTATTTTTTTTTTGGTCTTTGTAAATATACATGGAAAGAATGGTCTGTCTTTTCATTAAATTAATAGATTTCTAAATTAATAATTTAGAAAAACCTTATTTAGTCTCTCAATCTCTTTCAGCAATAATTTTTAACATGTTATTTTAGCTTGGTGTTCCATAAATATATTGTTTCACATATTTTCATATAAAAGTTTAACAGTTATTTGCTTCTGGGACAGATTAAASATAACAGAACTATTTGACTAGTTTAATTCTGTACATTTATCTTAAAACATATAAAATGAGGTACATTAGGATTATTTCTGCTCCTACAATGAATCATTACACAGTTCAACAATCTGTACCTTATCTGCAACTTAGTAATTAACAGTTAAAAACTGGAACAGACAGCTTACCCTTTMAGAAAATTATGCATGYAAATCACATCTGGTAACTTACACAAACAACTAGGCCAACACTTCTATCTATGAACAAGTATTTTGACTTCCATGAACTTAAGCGACCCTTTAGGCATAATTTTGTATGCATAAATGCATATGCAATTTAAGCAGGCTATCATAATTCTTAAAATTCAGCTAAAAATCTTGTATTTAATTACATATAAGACAAAATCCCTTTAGCAGAAAAGGAAAATCATATGCACATAAAAAATGCAAAAACTGGAAGAAAAAAGTCTTACCTTATATGAAATGTACAGTAATGTAATTATTGTGAGAGAATATCTAATCACATATGTCTAAGAGAAATCACAAAAATAAACACTGGTTAGTTCTGGTGATAAATTTATTTGGTTAGACTTAATTTTTAATGTATTGATCCCTGATAAGTTTGTCACACAATGGAATTTTAAGATCCTATTCTAACTCTGTTTTAAAGTAAACCCTTATTTTAAAAAGTAATATAAGCTATAGAAAAAGTAACCTACTACAAAACTGATAGTTTGTATCTGCATACTTAAACCACAAAGTGAAAAAGAAACCACTATGTCATTCAGTGTAACAGTGTAGATGTCTGTTCAGGATGCTGTGATGAAGATATTTTAGTAAAATTGTAGTGATTTTTCATAGCTGCATCTATATTGCCATCTAGTGTATTCAGATGGAACTGTTTAATATATAAATATTAGAAAATACATTTCACGTATTAAAATTAGTTTATACAAACACACTTCAGCAATACCTAGACTAAAGGGACTACAAAACATCATTCATTTGATACATGGCTTATAACACTGAGTCTTGATTGTTTTAGCTTTGGAGCAACAGATTTTTGTAAAATGCAGTAAGTATAGTGCTAACCCTTCGTGATGTGTAGAGACGAACACATTTCAGGATCAGTCCCCATACTTCTGTACTACACAGACCAAAAGATGCAAATACACACATGTGKGATGTCCAGAGGTACTTCATTCTGGAAGAATACAGAGAAGTTTTTGCTGATTATTCACAGCTCTGCTAAACTGTGTTGATGAGATCAGYTATGTTAGAGAAATTTTGAACACAACTTTCTTAGACTTTTAGGACAGTGAAAGAATTGAGTAAAAATCAACTTTCCCATTAATTCTTGAGCACATCTCTGCTCCCAACTTTGTGGCAAGACTTTTGGGAAGTGTCTCAGTCCAGAAGATGTGCATCAGGAGTAGCTAGAGAAGGAAGGTTGATGGCCAAAGYAGATTACGGCCAGTATATTTTATACTCTTAATAAGTTACACTTTTTCTCGTAAAATCTTTCAGTAAAATGACTTTAAAAAAAATACCTCATTGTGCTTAATGCCAAACATCCAAAAAGAACKGTGTGAATCAAGTTGTAAGCAGCCCCAGGCTTCAGTGCTATTGTGCAGTCTTCCATTTTTTCCATGAATTTTCCAGCTTTAGTTGAACCACTGATTAAATACAAGAAATAAAGTGTTATGTCATACACTTCAAACAGTACAGTTGCATGCATTTTAAAAACTATTCTATCCTTCTGCTGCTAGAGAGAAATACTGTTGCTATTAGTCTACAGTCATTTATTCTTCCAASAGGAAATACTCTATCTATGATATAATTAAGCCTGATAGCACTAAATTGATACAGGACRGGTATTTTTCACAGTTTTTTTCACWTTTTTTTTTTTKGAAGTATAATGGGTTTAAATGAGCTATTATAAAAACAGACAAATGTTTACAGAAAAGCATGCCTGAGCAGCTTGGTYTATTGCTTTAAGCACCTAATCTCATAGGTCTTATTAAGCGAGCTCTTAATGCAAGTGAAGAACTTTAACTGTGATTTGTGGGCTGTGATGGTGTATTTGGATTCTACTGAAGGTGTAGAATGGAAGTTAGCTTACAGAAAAGAAACACTGAAAGAACTGGTTATTGCTTGATGTAGGTGGAAGACTAGTAAAGAAGAAAGTTTGGGTTTTTTTGGGGGGATGTGTGTGTGTGGAGGTAATTGGGATAACTGGGCAGTATTTAAAAACTACGGTAAAGTTTGGGATTGTATTTACAATTACAAAAATACAGAGCTGCAGAATCYATTTGTTTTTGAATTGATTGATGTAGTTAGTTTTGCAGAGCTTGGCTAAACGGTACAAAATGCCTTGCAGATGGCTGACTTCACAAGTACTATCTTACCATAATTTTRGTTCGGTAATAATATCCCTGTGTCTATGTCTCCTTGTCTCTCATCCTGTCTTCCATAAAATCTAAAATTCAGGGCATTAATTCAGGGCATATAAGTTTCCTTGAATTTTTCATTAATTTCAATTTTCACATCATCCCTTTTAATTTTTGGCCAGATTCAATGTAAAACGAGAGGTCTACAATTAACTATTTACTTTTTTAAAAAAATAAGTTTAGCACTCATTTTCTTCTAGTCTTCTGTAAATACCTCTGAATGCTATAAAGCATATAATAAAGTAAGTTGATTAAAGCAGCAGCTGAACTATCTGGCTAGGGAGACTACCATTAGGTGGCAGCTGGTGGAACAAAGTTGCAGTCTGCCACTCTTGTCTCACCTTTTTACGCAGATCACAAGGAGTTCAGCATTGATTATGCTAGCTCACCTCTGGGCAGCTTGAGGATATCTCCAGAGGAAATCTCTCACAATTTTTTTCCCCCTCCCAAAACAAAAAAAACAGACACACAATGAGCAAAAGAGTTTGGAGAAATCTAGGAAAGATTTTGCTGTTTTGTTTAATTTTGAAACATACTTCACATTTTTAGCATTAGCAGGGAGTTACTTATTTTGCCTGATTCGTATATCTCATGTACTGCTGTTCTCTTAGTACTTGTGGAAAAGAAAACTGTRTATTACTGCATTCAACTGTCAGTTCCTTAGCCTACTGAAGAAACACGTCACAAAAAATCTGAATTTTTAGAAGATACTGTACCTAAGGTTCTGAAAGGCAACAATTGCAGCTGCTATTGTCATAGGGAAGAGAACAMATATGTAGACGTAAAAAAGTAATGTATCCGAGAGTCTTGAAAAAGTATTTAATGGTAGTAGACCAAAAGCTTCTTCGCAAAGATACAGGTTAGCATCAAAATCTCTAAAGAAAAAAGAATAATTTTGTCATCATGTATCTCATAACTTGCTGCCAAAAAGGACCAAAGTTCCCTTTCTCCAAGCAATAATGAAGCCACAGATGTGATTATTAGGAGGAAAATATGAGAAACATAAGCTAAAGATCTATGATTTATGACCAGTTTTTTAAATGAGTAACAGTGTGCAGGCTTTACTTAAGTCACACAAAAAAAAAATTGCAGCTGAACATATACCTTGTTGCGCCAAATCCAAATTTTGCTTTCAGGAATTTGAATATATGTTCATCTGACTCAAGATTTAGAATTTTCTATGAAGGGAAAAAAAAAACAATTATATTCTAACTATAAAAACTTTAAACTTCACGTAGTAAAAAGATAGTGGGTTTTTAGCATTATTTTCATGAAACTGCAGATCAACACAGGCTTACTGAAATATGGAGCTGTGCAAYCAAAAGTACATCATAAGCATTCAGTTTGCAATTGTGGTTCTGCGGTCTAAAGACAAGTTATTTACTTTTTTTTTTTCTCTTAAAAAAACAACACCAGAACCAAAACGTAGGGTAGTTTTTTTAATTACAGATAAAGTTTATCCAGGACAAGTTGGTTTTAACTATATTTGAGTTCAATGACTTACCACAGCTTACTGTGATACTTCAATGTGTACTAAYTTTTAATCTGCTGTATATGCAATCTCTTGTAAAGACTAAAACTCAAAAGCAGAAAAAATGTTACTGTTGCTAATGTCTGCAAATATCTGCACAAGAAGCAAATAAAAGTATGGAATATTCTACATCATTTTTATAACAAGTATTCATTTTTTAAGTAGATTCACTGAAAAGTAAATAGAATTGGATGAAAAACTTGAAAACGTTCAGCAGTATCATAATACAGGATAGATCTATATTTGCTACAAAACTGCAGGTGAACTTCAAGATATGCATAGGTATTTGATTAGGTAGTATTAATTTACAATAGGACTTTTGAATATATGCTTTAAAAAAGATTAACAAAGCAGTCTTCAATTTCCTAAAACCTATTCTCTCAAATGTAGTGGAATCTCACTGTAGTTTTTTGTTTAAAGACATTATGGTAGATAATCTTTTTAACAAATAGCTTTTAATATAATAAATTTGTGTAATTTTTAAAATAAAACAATTTGCTTACCTTGATGAGTTTATTTACTAGAAGAGTCAAGCATGAGACAAATAGCACATGGAGAAAAAGTTTCCCAAGCCTACTAAGCAAGCTTCCCTTTTTTAGATTTTTCTAGAAATAAGAATATATTAACATTTTAAAACATACTTACACTTGACATATTTAGCATTTGTATGTATTTGGAACAAAGACAAYATAGACTATTTGAAATTACTTATCTGTTTAGCCTAACACAAATTTAAACCTGATTAGACCTCTGTAAGCAAAAAATATAAACATAACCAAGTATCCAGATCTCCCCACCCACTTTTCTCAGAAACTGAAGGTAATGAAGTCAAATACTGCCCGGCTTTACTTATCTGGCTAAGTCTTATGACCAGCCAAAGGGACATCTTTCAGAGACGGCCCCATTATGCTTACAGAATTGCTGAAACCCAGTGAAAAAATAGTGGTTGTGATCCAGGAATTTCCCCCAATTTCAACAGCTTTGTGTGCCTTTCCATGTATCTATTTGATAGATCTTCCACCTAACTATGGCAAAGGTATGTTCTGATCATAACTGTCAGGTGATACTCTTTTCAGTAATTTTCTAGTTCAAAGCTCCAGATCTGAGAGTTGTCTTTTGTCTGCTTACAGGCAATTTGGAATATGTGCAGACATCATCTAGCTATAAAAAACACAGTCCTGATTTTAAAAGGAGTTACAGAGAGAGATGCAGTACTAATGGCTATGTAAATTCACATATTCTGGTTGGAAGCTGTCAACAATGACCAGTAACAGAGCAAGAGAACTGTAAATGAAGGAAAAAAAACATTCTGATCTTTGAGGGATACAACAGATTTCAGGAAAATGAATTTGATATATGATTACTTCTCATAGAGTATTTTTCTGGAAGCATATCTGTAAGTCCAAGACAAGCCCTGCTAAAACAAAGTCCATGTGCAAATTTCTTTTTTTCTTTCARGAACCAAACTGCAGCTTACACAATCGTAGCTGTTAACAGCAATCAYAATTACAGAGTGTGATGTACTCAGTTATGCTGCAGCTAGTGTAATTAAATCATTATTTGATCATGCAATGTTTTTGTTCCTTTACAGTAATTCTTGTAATTAGTATTAGTAATTTAAGATTATCATGCAAGGGGGGAGTTTTTTGAAAACTACTTCTCCTTCTCTCTCTCTCTCTCTCCCATCGTTTATTTACTATCTCAAAAATACTTCAGTACGTACCTGAATTGTCCTTGCAATCAACACAGAAGCATTAAAACTGATAAGTAATGATCCAAGAATCATAGAATTAAAGAACTGCAGGACACAGACTAGCAGTAATCCAGAAACTTGAATGATATAGAGCCACATAACCTGTAATAATAATGATATTTTATGCCTACAAACTTAACTGTCTTAACTGTTTTTCCTCGAACATTTTAAAACTTATTTCAACAACATTTTTACAGAAATATACTGTGTYGCACTGAATCATTATTCTCATAGCCATTACTCTATTTATACCCAGAAGTCATTAGATTAATATTTTATATTTTTGCTATGGAAGCCTCATGCTATACCAAATTGGACATCTTAAACACTTGTAGAGTGAGAAAAAGCTAATTACTTAATGTAATTAAGTAYGTTAACAAGTAACAAAGCAGATCCTGAGTTCAGTCCTGTATTACAGCAGTGGTCTAGTCAATATTAAATGGTCCAATAAGCTCCAACAGTTTTAAGTTGCACTTCTTGGAAAATTAATATGGAACAACAGTGGTGCATTAAGTCCATTTGATAACAGTTTAAGATGAAGYTGGAAATGGGCCAAACTTCAAGGTAGCTGATTAGTCACATTAATTGCTAACTTCAGCTTACATTTGCAGATATAATGAGTGGAGTTTAGAAACTATTAAATAAACCACTTATTTTGACATGCAGCCACTATACTAATTTTAAGTTAAACACAATCTCTAATAGGTCAGCTTCAAACTCACACTGAAATTAACATGAGCTWCTGTTCATCCTGCTGTAAACTTCCTTAAAGCTTAAGTGAGAACCTTTTTCAGACAGTGTAGTATTTATATGGGGTAAGATCATTTCAGTAGAATTTCATATTGAAACTGAATTCAAAAACAGTATTTTCATATACTACAGCATATTTCTGTTTCTTGGGATTGACAATATAAGCTTGCTTATCCTCCCAGTAACACTTGTTTTATTTTTTGGCTCATTCAGTTCAGCAACGTAGCTGTGATAATGTTGCTGTTTTATGGTGAATTTTAATGTAGAAAAGATACTACTTTTCATGAGCAATCTGGTCTATTCTATTTCTTTGTTTGTGGTACAGTGCCTATACAAGAATGGACAATAGTCAGGACAAAAGTCTTACATTGTTATGACTATGTCTCAGGCAAAGATTTTTTGTGTTTCATTTCCTTCYGGCCAGTTCTAGAGGAGATGCTCAAGCTATTACGGTACATTGACTTATTAGATCTACCATTATGATGGTGGTTAAAAGTGATCYCTTAGTAGTGTCAACACATAGCTGTATCTAAATATTTTTCTATTAAACTTCAATAGCATGTAATAAATTGGAATAAAATTAGACAATGAAGTGAATTAGACAAAATGAAATATAATCAGCTGGAAAAACAGAAGTGGTGTACATTGTGTTTATTCATTTCTATAYCTACAATAAATATACTGTAATTATTGAAATTATATCAAAGCAGTGTACATTCTGCATTACTTTTGATATACATATCACTGAAGAACGTAATACTCCAAAACTAAAATTATTAGTTAAACGACAGAAAAAAATCAGTCATTTCCAATCATGATCTTACCTTTGCTGTGGGAAGCATGTCAAAGCAGTCTAGTATGAATAACACCAGTGCCTGTATCAGCATCATAAACTGATTGAATTGCCAAGTCAGGCTAAAGAGGAAGGTTGCTAAGAATATAGCCAGAAGTGTCAGCCTCTGGGAGAGGGAGGAAAGAATTTTTATTTAACTTTGKTTTCTACAATAACTGCATCTAGAATAACAGTAATTTTTTTTAGAATTCCAGGTTCTTGTATTTATACCTATGTTTTACTGTTTTAACACTACCTGCAAGAAAATAGTGATTTTTTAGGTCCTTTCAATGCATAAATTAATATGCAGTATATATTTTATTATGTCATAAATATTAGTTCACCTAAACAAATTGAGGAGTAATGACTTAGACTGCTAGTCAGAGGAAACGTATCAYGAATCTGCTTTTACTCCTTCAGATGACAAGAATCTCCTATTAATACAAATGAAATCAAAAGAAGAGCTTTAATCCTTGAGCTTTACGAGCCTTTCTTCTACCCACTTTGTGTCAGCTTCTTATGTTTCTCAAATACACAGCACTCTTGTCTTGTACTCTTTAGAGCTTCCCATTAAAGTTAAAAGCATCCCTTTAATTTTCTTCCAAAGTTGAGCATATGTATTTCTTCATATTTCAACTACATCTAAATCAAYAGAATGTTTGTCTGGTTAATGTTCTCATTTTTCAAGTGCTATATATCTATATCTATCCACTGCTATAAATGCTTATGAAGTATTTTTTCCTTAAGTTTTATAGATGGTTATCTGCACTTCATGTTCCAACCAGAGACCTGATGTTTCTGATACTMGTTTTACCGTCACACTTGTTAGAAATACTCACCTCGTGAGCAGGCTGTAAATGAGTTCTGAGTAGGTATGTGATGGCTGCTATTTGAACTGCAAAGAACGGCAGTGCCCAGTTCTCTCTTAAAGGAATGGTGAATTCTACTCTTGTAGTATCTATTCTGTAGAAAAGAAACAGTTTCATCAATACAAAACAAACAATTCCAACCTGGTGATAGAGAGGTTGCAATGAAAGGCATGTTTCCCGTTGTGTGCTTTTTTTTGTTTTGTTTTGTTTGTTTGTTTGTTTTTTACTAAAACTTTCTTATTCTATCAATAAATCTACAGGCTCTGCAGTCTATTCCCTTCAACATGTCTGACTCTGAAAAACCATCAGCATGAAAGTTCTGCAAATCCTCCATTCTTTTTGTACCTCAAATCTTATATTTTAACTTAGCTTACTGTTAAAAATTGTATACTTTGAATTAAACCCTCCTTACAAAGCAGATGATTTAAAAACAAACAGATTCCAAAACAAAAATACCTCCAAAATCCAGCATGTGGAGTTCACAAGTAATTAGTAATTTTACTCCATTTTTGGTTTGTATAAGGCACATATAAGAATAAACAGTTAGAAATTTCTGCCCTATGACTCCAGTGCATTGGATYTGAACACCACTAAACTGATCAGAAACTTTTGATCGTTTTTGGAATGTTCTAACATAAAACTGTGACAGAAGTCAAAGCTCCCCAGAAGGCAGTCATTTATGAAATCTCAATTAAAAGCAAGGAAAAATATCTGTTTTGTCTTTTGTAGAGAAAATATTTGCTAAAAATGAAAACAAGCAAAACAGCTGAGACATGCTTAACYACAGGAAGAAAAAAGATTTCTAAAATGGAGTTACTCCATAGCTTCAGATATACTTCATTTGGACAGAAAGGCTTTATCCAAATCAGTTCTACGTATTTATTCTATTTGGGGAAAATTTAACAAGCTTCCATTGTCCATAAATTATTAGAAAGCTGGACAAAACAAATCTGTTCCAAATCTTTTATGAGTGGAAAAGATGACCTCATGAAATGAAGATGCGACTACTGCACTCTGCATATATTTTTAAATTACTTTCCTGTTACAAGAAAGAACACTAGCTTTACCACTATATACCTATAATCATGCTGTAATTGACATGCTTGCAGATTAACTTCTTTAGAGTTGCTGATTAACATATCAAATAGTTTTGATAGAACTGACACTGTACTTTCATTTCCTTGATTAAGTTACAAATAACAGCCTGTGTTACCAGTCTTAGCCTCATTCCAGCTGCTTTGTGCTGGCCTAAAGCCAGTTCCTTAGTGTTTCTCTCTGAACTGAGAAATCTTCAAGTGATGAAGCAGCAGAGTAGTTCAACTGCCATCTTTTTTCTGACTCTTAATGCAGGAGATGTCTACAGGAATAATGGAATGGAGAAGCTGAACTTCTGATGATCATAGGTTGTTGAAACAATCCCTGGAAGTTAGGTGTGGGGTGGTGAGGAGAGGCATGAAGGGCATGTAAGAGGATGTCTGTAACATCTAAGGGATCCTAGGCTGGAAAAGATGGGATACATCATCTGAGGATCTAGACATGTCCATAAGATGTCTATTTTTAGATACTGATTTGACCAAAACTTTGTACTCAAACATTTGAAACTTTAAAATTCAAATCTGCAATTTCAGCTCATTTCTAATTTTATTATCTAACTTTGTTRTATCAACATCGTACTGCTTTCTGGTTAATCTGCAGAAAGACCTGGTAGGTTCATTTTTTCCCCTCAAATTAATCATGTATTTTAAGGTTCAATGCCTTACTTTTGACATAAAGTAAAATTTTATAAAGATAAGAACGTTAAATCTGACTTACCTGTTTGTTATATACCAGAAAGCTGCCAACAACCCTGAAAGCCATGTTCCACTAAGAAGCCAGCTTGTTACATACAGAGCAATGACATAAACTGCCTGAAGTCCAAATAAAGTGTAGATATAAAAATAAACAGGTTCTAAGTATTGCTGTAAAACAGAAGGATACTCATGTTGACATAAAACACTTGGCCGGGGGATGTGTATTTAATATGAATTAGGTTTTGCCTTTACAAATTAAAAGGGTATCAGGAATATTTCTATTCAGAATATAACTGAAAAGGGGAGCTATGATTAACTGGGGAATCTTCATAATGAACTTACAGTCTGAAGCCATAAATAAATGCCTACCTGAATTGGAAGAATCCTATACAGAATGCTGAGAAACACCTCCTGGTAAACATTCATTCTTTCAAGTATGTTAATTGTCCTCACAGATTCAGTTTTATTGTCATATACTAAACCATGTAAACCTTAATGATAAAGAGAAATTGAAATAGGAGATTGTCATTTTTCCCCCTCCACCTTCATTTGAACAGCGAAAAACTTTTCAAAAGTACTTTAGAATCTTTCATCACAAACTTTGGTAATGTTGTAATAACACTAGTGAGGTTAATACTGACAAGTGCATAGTAGAAACAAAATTACTACGGAGCTTACTTAGGCACCTAGAAAACACGAAACCACCAGAAACATGACTTGCTTGAAAGCAGCTTGCTGTGTCACTGACTGAACAAGCACAGAGCAAAAATCRCCCTTTTCCACAAACAGTTTATAATTCAAATATATGCTGAGAGAAAAATAAAAATCAGAGTATGGAAAAGAATGTACAAAAATTTAATCTGCTGAATAAACCAATAAGGCTGAAACCTAACAGATATGGAAGTTGTCCCTCCAAGTAACTGCACAATCTCTGGGTGACAGTGTGGCACARAAACCAACGTATCACTGTGAAACTGCTGTGCCCGTAACTTTGTGACTCTTTGCAATATGAACAAAATTGATCTGTCTCTAATGCAACTGTAGCACCATCTTTCATACTTATGGCATTCCTTGTCTTCAACTGTATTTGGAAAAATATTAGAAACAGTCATCTGACATCACAAAGTAAAACTTACTTTACAGATTACAATACCTTGCTGGATGGATGCAGCCTGAACCATCTGCTTGTAGTAGGAATAATAGAGTCCACATTCTGTTCTGAATGAAATTTCTCTTTCTACTTCCTGTAAGTAAGTTAAACAATAAATTCACTTCATGTTTGCATTTCACTATCACATAAGTCTACTTTTTTTCCCCATTAAGTCAATTTGACAGATACAGTAATTAGCCAGCTTTAGTCCGAACTGTGTTAAATTTGCCTACATAAGCCATCTTACACCATTTTGATTGGATGAATCTGATGTGATATTCATCCAAATAATAATTACTGTGGTGACAACTTCCTGAATAGGAAGTTTATTTCAAATTTCAGTATAAATAAAAACTATAAACTCAGAAATTCTGGCTACATTGGGGAAATTCACCTCTACATTGTCTTGAGTCCTTGGGTTCACGTATTCTATGCAACTCTTCTAAATTAAGGTAGAAACTGCTGTGACAGTTAGGATGAGAGGCAAATGGCTGATGTATTAATACCTCTGTTAACTGCAGGAACATATCTGACTTTCGTGATTCTGATGCGTAATTCTGAAATATATTGGATTCTTTTTGTCATATAAGATGTTCAGGCAGGTGCAGTGGCCAACAGCTGGATTTTAAAACTACTCCTGTTTGGTATATGCATTTAACTATTTCTTCCAGATGTAGACACCCAGAAGTGTTCCACAGGTTTACCACCTTAAGGCTTGATTAATCCCCTATGCTATACTTGGGACTACATCACAACACCATTCTGAGATTTCAGCTGGCAGGATGTGCAGCTGCCCACTTGTTAAACGATGTTTCTTGCAGGATGCCAGTTGTTCATCACTCCTATAGTTAAATGATAGGTTAAAGGAAAACTGATTCTTTTCTTCGTTTTAGGCATAAGAAGAGATATTATTAATCTGAATCCAGAAATGTTTAAATAATTTGGGTTAATTACATTTCAGACTTTGCCTTTCTCTTTGGCTGATGTTACAGCAGGCGAGGCCTTCTGAAACATGAAAGCTCTTGATGTCCTAGAGAAAACTACTTTCAGTACAGGATCTCTGCCTTAGAATTCACTTCCTTTTAGTAGCTCATTAGGTATGAACACTTAATGAAATTTAAGAAATTCAGAGCCTTGAATGATCACATTTACACAAACAAAGACTACATAAACAGTCAATTTGAAAAGAAGTAATACAGCATCTTATCCAAAGTTATTTGATTATTAGGGATTTTTCTTAGATTCCAGTTTATAAAAAAACACCCCAGCAAACATCTTTGTTAAGCAGAAAATTAGAAAAGGATTAATCTCTATTGGAAAACCTAGCAAGATTCCCATTTGTGGGGTAAACAAGTCATACATTAAGAAATCTAAGCGAGATTTCTAAAGATAATCTTGTTAATTCATCTTCCTTTACGAAAGAACATTACTGAAATAATAGAATGGTACTGTTTTCCCAGATTTTTATGAATGTCATTCTGGGTAAAGCAACCCTGCCTAAACTCCTGAGTCTTTCATCTTTTTTATGCAGTCCCATTGATTATCTTATCTCTTATGTTGGAACAGAATCAATACTATTTCAGAACTAACATAAAGCTAGACAAAAAACCCTGCCCCTCCTTTCTCTACTGTCCAGTACAGAATCTTATCTGAAGACATGTTTTATTGAAGTCAACTCTTGACAAACTAAACCAATATAAGCTCTGGTCTGAGAAAAATCAACAGATAAGGATGCATTTGATTAAAAGTAAGTCTACAATTAAACTCTACAGCTGCTTTACAGTCTACAAAACATTGTAATACCAGCAGAAGAAAATGACATTGGCACTAAATACTAAAAGCCACATACTTAGCAAAATGAGAATACTAGATTTTGAACAAGCTCTAGTTTCAAATTCATCACTACTGAAAAGTTTTCTAATAATACCAGAAAGTGGCTGCTATCAAACAGAAGAAGTGTTAACATTTGGAATTTATTAAGGGGGAGAGAGTAGTCTCAGAGGGGGATCTAATTAGCAAAAATGCATTCAAACATGATTAATTTGTAATCCTGGCACCAGCTGTATTCAACCAAATGCTATACTTTATGAGACAAACACTAGTGAGTCTTACATCTGTTTCATGCTAAGATAACATCTGCTTTATTCACTCACAATACTTCTCCAGTTCCATAGCAATTTATACTTTTCCTAGTGCTTCATGTCAATAAAAACATGTAGAGTTATGGGTAAGCATTATAAGAGCACACATTTATCTTACTGTATATACAATTTGTGAATATTTAACAGAGAAGCTACCAGTGGTCCAAGGGGAAAAAAAAAAGACAACAATATATCCTCTGGGATACATAGAGTTGTATCTTATTTCAATTTATGCAATTGTATTCTAGTAATATTAAGTATTCAAAACAAAATACAAAGGAGTCTAGTTACAGTTGACATTCCTTCTTCCTCTCAAAGGCAAAGCAAAATTTTAGAACTCAGGTTTCCTCAAAMTCCTTAACCAAGTCATTCAAAATACTGTGGAAGCAGACAAAGCCCAAGTTGAGGAATTCTACAAATAGAGAGTGTAAGCAAAGCTCTCCTTACATTGACTATTCTCAGTAAAATTTCTTCCTTTTTAAAAAGCTAAAGACAACTTGTATTACTGAGAATATTTTTCAGTTGTTCAATTTAATTCAGATCAGAAAGATTTTCAAATAACATAGAAAAGGAAACACAATACAGCAAGCTGCTATCAGTGTTCCAGGCTGCAAACCATGCCTTCAGCAAAGGTACTGAATCCACATACATGGTCTSTTGGCTGGTTAACCTCATGGCCATCTGTTAGAATGACATGGTTCCTTCACAAAGGTTCATCAGACTTTTGATCTAGAGTAAAAGTACCCAACAACCACYTAATGGGCACTTCTTTGGAAAGACACCACCACAGCATTGGGCTGCCCTTCTTCTGTTTATGGCCTACATATTTACTTTTGTGGCGTTTTAATTAGCTGGCTACTGGTTTCCCCACTTCTTTTTCATCTTTTGTATTCAAAACATAGGCAGAAAATAAAAAACACCTCAGAAAAGAAATTCCAGGATTCTTATCCTGCATGTGTAAAAGATTTACAATTTTGTATCTTTATTCCTAATTTCTTACAAGTAGCAACTCCAGGAAAAACTCTTTAACAGTAGTATAAACACTTGCTCAGGAAGGACAAAGAACAAATGAAAGCTCTGATGCTTATCTGTTTGTGTTACACTATTAATTTGCTGYGTGGCCTTTGTCCAATCCTATTCAAGGCTTCTTCAAAGCTTGTATTTGAACAAGCAATACAACAGCTGACAGAAAGGGTGATGCAATTCCTTGCCTCACAACCTTGTTCTTTTCATAGTGTAACTTGTTCCCAAATAACACTACACTTGAACATTCAGTAAGCTGCTGCTGAAAATTACTGAAAAAAGTTGAAAACAAAAACTAGTCATTTTATATGTATACTACCAGAAAGTGTTTAGGAAACTGAGAGAAGAATCTTGTGCAAGAAACCCCCTTTGGCTTGCACCACCATAAATAGAAATCTTTATTGTTTTGATTCATATGAGAAGTGATTAAAACTTTTTTCCTTCTTCAAAATTGTTGTTTGACCAAAATACGTGATTGTAACCTCCTATGACTTCCACTGGAAATTTTTGCAAAAGCAACTTTTCATTACGTGACATGGTATTCTGCATTCTGATTTCTTTCGCAGTTCTTACAGGAGCCAATTTTTGATTCTTTTTCTTTGGAATCAAAAGAGAACACCAATCATGCACCTGCACCACCTCCTTCATAGCACAGAGCACTCCTCAGAGATCTGCTTTTTCTATTTTTGTGAAGAGGAAACRATATTACTGTCTTTCTCCAATGACTATRGCAAATTTATAATACTGGGCATATTTACTAGTGAGTAAGAACAAGATTCACACACACCAAAGCTACTGAAATCACCACCTTCTTGAAAGTAGTGYAGAAAATACTATTTTGTATGACCAYCACAGCATAAATTTCTTCYAATTGTGTAAACCATTGCTGGAGGAACCTGACACTGAACTAGCTTTCCATTAACTGTAATGAAATTACAGAAAAGCCATCACTACAACTATATTCATAAATTGTGACTTCAATTACCTTAAAGTAAGATTCATACATTCGTACGATGAACTCTCTTTATTTTTGATTTTTAGAGTTAAATAGAATTGGCAAGCTTMAAAATGTTGTAACTTAACAATTGTAATGACCATCTATCAATGGAGTCTTATCTCAGAACAAAAATTTGACCTTTTAACCTAAATCATATATTCAGAMACCTTCATCTACTTCAACGAAGATGCAAGAAGCACCTCAAGTGTCAGGTAAACAATGCAGATTTCCATCTACTGCTGTACAAAGAGAGCAGAACCTTAATTTAAAGAGAAAACTAGCAAAACAAGTCTCCCATCAACTCTAATTCATCATAGTATGAAAACCCTGGAAAGCCTTTATTCTAATGGTATAAATGAATGCTCTTCTTCAGCACCCTGATTCCAATGACAGCCCCTTAAAGCGTGAATAGAAAACATGTAAACAGTGGRAAGACAGAGCATACAGTTACAATGAAATATAAGCATCTCCTAAGAAACAGTACATCTTTCAGAAGAAAAGCTTCAGAAGCAGCTTTTGGATGCAAAAGCTTTCTAAATATCCATGTTTTAAAAACTTCTAACAGGTTGTGTCCAATTTACCCCCTTGTAGCCTACAATRTGAGAGACAAAGCTAAAGGAAAATTACCGCAAAGAACTAATCATCATGTATTACGTGATTTTTTTTTTCTATCCTAATTTGAAGTTCTTATCACAGGATGACTGGCTGTTTAAGCCATCTTCATACCTCTGAATGATAACCATTACAGGGAATTCTGACCAACTAGTCACAGAACCGTGCTRAAAGAATCAAGAAACATCTCTAGTGGCAAAGCAGCAGCTGCAGAAAAGCAATTACATTACGTTATTAGCCTAGAATAAGAAAGCTTAACTGGACTTGGACTGCCCTGGGACTGAGTGTTCTAGAAAATGATAAAAAACACTGGCATCTTTAAATTTTCTTTGGAACAATTCTATTTGCACCTTGTGTTGGTAGTGCAGAGAAACATCATCAGCTGACGAGTGACGAGTAAATTTTATAAGAGATTTGAATCATTCCCAAAATTCTTCTATTTGCAAATAAACTGTAGAGGATACAATCTGTCTGTTCTTAAGCTGCATTAAATAATTTGAGAACAAACATTTAAAAGTACCTTCAAACCTTGCTTGTAAARTAAGTGTTTACAAGTAACCAACCACTTCTTATCAACTTACACAGAGTAAGGAAGGATACAGGCCCTGAAGGCTTTTCAAACAAGAACAACTAAGATTGCTAAAGAAACTGAGACTCAATACAGCTCAAATTGACTTTATCCTACACCTTCCATCCTATTTTACTGTTTTGACAATTTGTGCTCCCTTAATATCTGTACTATATATGAATAGAGCTTTCTCTTTTAATAGGAACCTTCACTGCATTGAAGATAATTTATCAGTAGACCTTTATGTATGAATTTTTACCCTCTGACTAATTGTAGCTCATTGGATGGAAGGAAAAAAGTGTTCAGAGAGACAAGATATCACTATACAATTATTATATCAGAGTTCAGTAATATGAACTCCTCAAGCTTGCACTATTTACAGCCAATTCAGAGTAGCTGAAGTTAGTAATCTAAAATGTATGGAGATATGACAAATTTAGAATTTACTCTCACCTATTTCATAACAATGGTGATTCATTACTGTTTCGCGGGTATGGGAGATAATGAAACACTGAGTGTGTATTAGTGTTGATTTTGCTTCCTCTATATGTCATGTTTAGTAAAAATAAAACAAAATAACCTCTACATTTCATTAACTAAGGCACAATAACTGTGTGTCAAAGATTAGATTACGGTTTCCTTCTGGGAATTAGTGTTGGGGTATGCCAGGATATAAAACTTATTACTTCACAAATTTGAGATAATTCTGTTAAAATATGCAGAAATATATGTATTGGCCAAACTATAAAATGTTCAGAGAAAAAAAAAACCCAGAAAATTTCCATTTATTTTCAAGATGACTCATAAGGTTCTAAAATTGTTTCACAGTATATTCTGTTGTTGTCTTTTGTTAGGATATGGTATGTATCACAATTAGACTACACAATTTAGAAACGATGAAAAACATGTACATACATCTACAGATACTAGCCAACTGATGCATTTAGGCACATAGCTGTCCATATTCTGTGTTCATACTGTTTTACAAATGTTAGGATGAGGCTTCCCATCTCAGCTTACCAGTAAATTTCACAAGCTCTTCATAGGTAGTCTTCTCTTCCTGTATCACTCATAAAACAGTATTTTGTTTAAACTTTCTCATCCTCATATATTCTAATGTATTATTTCTCTGTTTAGTTAAGAGAAAACATCAAAATACAGTCTAGACTCGTTTTCTTGCTAGTCTCACTTCTGGCCATAAAATGCTATGATATGGATACTGACAAGACAAGGARTCTAGACTGTATTTTGAGCAACACTAACACTTTTGGAAGCTTTGTGTAAACCAAGTGAAAGCACAGTCAGCTTCTGATTTTGCAGACAATTGCAGCAAATTTTATAAGAGACCTGAATCATTCCCAAAATTCTTCTATTTGCAAATAAACTGTAGAGGATACAATCTGTCTGTTCTTAAGCTGCATTAAATAATTTGAGAACAAACATTTAAAAGTACCTTCAAACCTTGCTTGTAAAGTAAGCGTTTACAAGTAACCAACCACTTCTTATCAACTTACACAAATGCAAATACAAATTGCATTTGAATGACCACTCAAGAATTATTTGAGAGCGAGTACTTGCAAAACACCCAAAAAGGATACATACACTAGACATACAGTTCTGAAAGCAGGGGGATATATGAAGCTTGGTCACTTTTGGCTCTGCCTTAAAACTGGTTATTATTTCTAATAATATGTTAACTCTCACTGAAATTTTTCCCGTTATTATTGTTTTAAAATTAACACTGCAGCCACATGGATTTTCTGGCATAGTAAACAACTCTGATCTCACATTATACCCTTTTTCGCTGAGAGTACCTTCATCTCTTTCTTCTTTACTCTGCTGGTAGACAAACTTACTGTTTCTGAGACTCTTATCTTTCCATCAAATTGGCTGAAATTGCTCAACAGGTTCCAGTATTACTCGTTATCATACCAGTTTCTTAGGACAAAACAACAGAGACAGCAGAAAACAGACTAGAATGAAGTGCCCCTGCCCCCAGTTTGGATATCTAATTGCACTAGAGTGCACTGACAATTAACAAAATACTTATCAAATAAATTGGGCATTTCATCCAGTTTTGGGCAACTTAATTTCAACTACAGACCTATTTCTCTTGGTTCAATCTGCATATCAGTTAAACAAGAGAACATAAAACATTCTGCTATGTTCAGACACAGACTTGTGGCCACATACAACCGTATATCAAAAAATATAATACCAGTGGAATTAATCAATACTGGCTTTAGGAATAAGGCAAATCTGAGTGGCATCTTCAGTATATATCCATTCTATCTACACATTCAAAGAAAGATGAGACTGGGTATAGAACAATATATGTTTAATACAGTATTCATTGTTTCACTAAGTGCCAGCTATTTTTATTATTACTATGCAAATGTATAAAAMTATCTTAAGGTATTTGTAATTTATATATACACATATACACACACACACACACACATTTATGAAAACCTTAAGRGGATGRGGCCGAACTCTTTTCAGTAGTGCCATGCGACAGGACAAGAGGCAACAGGCACAAAGTGAAACACAGGAAGTTCCACCTGAATGTGAGGAAAAACTTCTTCACTGTGAGAGTGACAGAGCCCTGGAACAGGCTGCCCAGAGAGGTTGTGGAGTCTCCTTCTTTGGAGATATTCAAATCCTGCCTGGATGAGATCCTGTCTAACATGCTCGAGCTGACCCTGCTTGAGCAGGGAGGGGATAGACTAGGTGATCTCCAAAGGTCCCTTCCAACCTCAACTACTCTGTGATTCTGTTTCTGCAGTATGAAAAGTACACAATATAGGAAAGAAGCGGAGTGCAATACAAGCATTCCAGTTAAATATATTTAACCTTAGCATAATGTTATAAACGTAGACCTATCACAGAGTGAATTTACGCTTCTCCAAAAGGAAAATGACTCACCTGTTTCTTTTCCCTGGTTAAATTTAGCTGTATGTACAATTGCATTATTCTCTCATGCAATGATTCGAAGAAAAAAAACTAGTCAGTCCTGGATCCTGAGAATTAAAGTTCTCCTACATTGTGGATGTTGGTTTTACATCAGTAAATGTCTGAAAAATGTTCTGAGGTTTGCAAATTTAGGATAGTGTTATATAAAAATAGTACAGGATACTGAGAGATTGTGCCTAAGCTAYATTAGAAGATCACATTATAAACACAATTGCAGAACTGTATGTCAGGATTCTGCATATAAAGGTTTTTTGCTTGTTCTATGATTGCTTTGGATACAAGATGATTACAGAGCAACATAYAGTAGATTGTTCAAACTCTACGTAGTGATCAATGGTTGGCAGAATTTGAGTAGCTATTTCTCAGGCAGGAGAATAATGGCACAGTTGTATGTCAATGTGTGTAGAGCACAGTTGGGAAAAAGTCATTTATGGAAATGACTGAGTATGTACAAAGTAGCAGAGAGCAAAGCACAGCTCTTGATTTTACATACAGAATTCAAAAAAAGGAATATTTTAAGTTTTTGAACAACTTACAAGAAAAATAGGTAAATAAATGTAATTTCAACTAACGCTCATATTAGTGTTCTATGAAAGCACTGATGAAACTATGAAAATAACTGTTACCTTAATATTGGAAAACCAGAGGTCATTTTCATGCAGTGTAGCAACATAAACCGAAGTAAGAAGTCCAAGACAGATGGCAACAATCCCACCAACTGTTAGTGAAAGTATGTTCCACAGCTTCCCACCTGTATGATCTTGGAAGAAAAAAATTTCACTTTGTAATCATGAAATGCATAATTCAACTTAAATGGATTTTGCAAGCCAGATTATATTGTGCCTGTGCTAATACAATTTACTTTAACATTCTTTAAGTAGTGTCACTTAGTTTTAGGAGTTTTTTATGGAGACGTGTTTTTTATTTTTCTAACATAGGCAAACTCGGGGTACTTCCATATGAAGTGAAATAAGGTGTGCCTCAACTGGAAAATCGAAGTTTTAATTTAAGAAAGAATACCATGATCCTACAATGATCTAGACAAATACTATATCTGATTAAAAATCTAAATTACAAAGACATTGGAATATCTTCTGGAGCATCATTTTAATGAACGCTGTACAGAATGACTGTTATGTCACAAAGCAAGACATCAAATTCTTCTTTAAACTTCCTAATATGCCTTTTTTTCCTCCAGTGTTACTAAATATCCACAGAGAGGCCAAGCACTGGTCAAAGCAACCTCTGGTAATGATGTCATGCTTTCAATCGCAGATACCTCCTCTTGCCATCAGAATGAGATTACAGAGAGAATCATGTGGAAAAAAAGACTGTTTTTCTAAGTAGCTGCATCAATTTATTCTACATTTACATTTCCCTTTTAATTTTTTATGTTGCTATAAGATGGTATTAATCTTAGTGATGCGGAATTATATTAATAAAATGGCTATTTCATACTACAGATAACAYCTACATAATAGGTGGCAAGCATGCGATTCAATGGAGTTGAGGGCTGGACAAGAACTAAGATTACTTTCCGAATGTGTATTTAGCCTAAACATACTGATGCAAACAAAGGCGCAACTTTCCATTTGTCTACCCAAAACCCATACATAGAGAGGATCAGAATTTATATGTGAATATCTCTTAAAAACAAACAAAAATCCTATAAAACCCAACAAACTTTGCYAATTCGTAAGCTGTAATTCCAAGCAAAAATGTTGTTAGTATTTATTACTTAAATACATCATCAAAATAAGACACTTAATGCCTCTCCTTTAAAATTTACCTAGTCTGTCTTATAAGGTCAAAATAAAAAGGTTTGCAGTTAAGTTCAGATTCATGCATAATCTGCTTATATTTAACTAGTACTGATCGGAACCTTCAAACTGTTCTGTATGTTACAGATAATTTGATCTGTGACTCCTTTAGGAACCTATACACAGGTCCATATTACTAAATTGACAAAATATTTTACTAATTTAAACTAGGATTTTAGAATAGAGATTATCATGCAGCAATCTATGTTTAATTCTTTGCCCTCTGTCTCACCCAGTTAAATCTGGTAATATATAGTATTTGGTAAAATACGGTATGACTATTTATTTGGTACATACCTTGTTCTAATCCGTATTTAGGATGGACACCAAAAGCTAAATGCTAGTTAAAAAAAACAGCAAAAAAACACAAAAAACAAAATACCCCCCAAACCCTCAATGTTGCAATCTTTTTCATTACCCACCAGATTGAATTTTTCCATCAGGCTTCACATTCTTCTCCTCTGAAAGCTGTTCTTCAGCCAGTTCTGCAACTCTTCCACCCTTTCTTTGTCTGATGGTTGTCATGATGTCAGTCATTTCCATTCATTATTTTTCAGTCCAATTCCTAAATAGACACATACAAGCAACGTATATGCTCAGACTTTCATTTAATATTGTATGAAATCTCTGAAAACAGAATAGTATTTATTGTGGTTAGAGACTTYAAGTTTTAAAACCATAACTTAGCTGAAGTATAAACTTACTAAAATGCAAGATTATTTATTTTTACAACTTAGACTTCAAATGAAAACAGAGGAAACACTAAATCCACGAGGACYTCAAGTTCACACTTGATTTCACACACCCTTGACAGGGTTTTCAGAACACTCCTGATTTTGACCACCTGCACTTTTGGGTCCTTAACTCAAAACACACATCAGGCTTTTGTTTTTAGAAAATATGAAGCATAAATCCTTTAAAGGAAAAATTGGTCTTTTTAGGGTATTTCAGCTGGATACTGAAAATAGAGCCATATGTTTTTAAATCTTGGCTTTCATGAAATCCTAAAATGGAGGGTCGTAAGACGAAAAATACTGTCAAAGAATGAGTGCAACAACAAACTATATGAAGACACACAGTATTAAGTAATTCGTGACCTTCTGTAACATCATCGCGAAATTCGGAAACGTTAATAAAGACAAGGAGAAGGGAGCAGCCAGCCAGTCAGCTGCTCTCCGCCCTGCGAGCACGGTTCATGAAACTACCCAATTTTTAATTTGCCTTTCTATGTCTGAAAGCCAGCAACGTCCGCTCCTGAACGCACGAACAAGCCGCCACCCCCAGCGCGCAAGAGGGCGGCGGGTGCCGGGGCGCTGCGC
>NW_028186150.1:1537266-1565536 GCF_003343005.1 Rhea americana
GGGGCGGCCGCGCTTGGAAACGTGGCGGTGCGGAGGCCCCGGCTGCGCGGGTGGGCGCCGGGCTGCGGCTCCGCGGGGAGCGCAGGGCTCGCGGGGCGCCGGGGCGGAGCGAACAGTCGGGTTGCGCTGTCTCGGCGGGCTTGGGAGGCGCACGGAGAAGCGTCTTTTGTAAACTCGACCTCGCTGATTTATTTTTGTTGTTTTTCCAAATATATATAGTTCCAGATATTTGCGAAGTGATTTTTTTTCCATTAGCATCTCAAAGCTTAGCGGTGTATTTTGTCTTCCGTTCTTACTTCTTGATTTAATGGAAGAAAAAAAACCTTTTTATCTCTGCAGCAGAAAGGTAACTGCAATTCAGACTTCCTATTTTTGCTTAAAATGTAGAACATGCCCATAATCCTTTATTGTGATTTTTACTTGCAATGCCTTTAAAGAAGTTTACCATGAAAAAAAAGATCCTCTTAAAACCTTTCCCAGCAAGCTAACTCCCAGATCCTATCCCAGAAAGCGTATTTCCCCAAAACAGATACAAATTTTGTGGAACAGGCAGAGCTAGAGTTCAGTTTTGCAGGGCAATATTCAGCTGCACCATTTTACAGTCCAGCAATACTTTTTTTTTTTTTTTTAATTCTAAAATATGATTCATTAGCAAAATCAGTATTTTGGACAGGAAGAGTCATGATGATCATGCAAAAGGTATTCAGGCCAAACTAAAGCTGTATAAGTAGTAATCATGGCATTTTAGAGCTTTGAAGCCATTGATTTAGGAAATCAAATGTAGAAAAAAATGTTAGTACCTATTTTTGCACACTTACTATATTTTACAAWTTTTTTAAAAACAGGATGATTGTTTTCTGTTAAGCTCACCAAATAAACTCAGTCAAAATCTACACTACAAGTTGATTTACAACAACTAGACTGCATGTGTATTTATTTTTAGCAGTAAGGCAGGTGGTACATATTGATGGGGAAATGAGTGCTTAAACAAAGAATATGGGAACTGAAGAATTGTGGACCTTACAATGTGTAGCATTAGTTTTACCTCGTTTTTATCACTAATAGCGTCAAACAGCAGGCATGTCCTGTGGGTCAGGTGTTTGCTAAAGTACTATATTATAGTATGAAGACATACTATATACAGATCACACAAATGTTTTAACTGCACTAACTAAGAAAAGATAAGTGTGTGTATGTTTTCATGCAAATGAGSTCAGGTAATACACTTAATTTCTGAGAGAGGGAATTCTGTGGAAGATGTTTCTTACAATGGCAATTCTGTTTTTCTACTACCTGTTAARAAGCTGATGCAAAATAAATTCTGCGTAGAGCAAATCACTGCAGAAACATTTTAAAAAACTTTATTAAGAACTTTAGAAATCTATGCATGTTCAAAACAATGCATGTTCAAAACATTTTGGACCATGACAAGTCCATTCTGTACAGAACCACAAACCAGACTGGTCTTAGGCAGCTGTTACTGGAACTGAACGACAGGCTGCATAGCCTGGTAACAACAGGTAATGCTACTGAGAAGAGTCCTCTTGTATGTAATGTATCTTTATGTGATAGATACAAGCAAGTTACTAGGGCTTGAAGAATTTTTCTGTTTTGTGGAAATGATTGCAGATTACAACAGTACAAATTCCACTGACATTCCTGAACTACTRATGCAATCTGCTGTGTAAAATATGGCATTATTCAAACAGAAAATAGTTTGTATAATGGAAGAGTTTTAGGCAGCCTTATATAATGCTTAATGTATTAAGAGTAAGTAAATGTTAGCTTCAAGTCCTTTTAGAATAACCGATCAGCTGTAGCCCTTACTTTGAAATACTATCATCTATTGTTCAGTTTCAGATAGCAGAAGACTAGACAGTAAGGAAAATACAAATATATTGTTTTCTTTACAGTTCTACATAGTTAAATTTTAACAAGACATATTTCCTGTAAGTGTTTTGGTACTGCACTAGAAAAAAAGGAGTGGGAGACAGACCCCTCTGCCTTGATCATGTGTCTGAAAGTACTTAGGACAGACACATTTGATGCTGTTTTAATTTGTGGTATTTAGGGACCATGGCTGGACTGCAGTAATAGCTGGAAAATATCATGCAACAGCATTCTTTATTGTCTCTTTTTGCCAGGGATGAGAGCAATGGAAATGGGTTTGTTTAAAAAAATCCTATGCCATGAGGAAGTTGCACCTGAGAGTTAATATTCAGCATATTCTTGCTGAAACGATGCATCAGTTAGGCAACCCTTCTGTTGATAAGAGGATTTAATGTTTTGAGTTGTCAGTTTATGGGAATATAGTAGAATTTCTCAACTGATACTAATCTCTGAAAACATGATTATAAAATGTTAATTAAAACACATCAAACTAGCTCTTTCTGTAGGAGTGTGTTTAAAAAAAAGGACAAATTATTTTCTTATTCATCTGTATATTGCTTAGAACAGAAAATGTAAACATCTCTTAGATCTATGAGGTTAATCAACAGAGCCACCCAAAAGATGATTTAAACTAGAATTACCTACAGGCCAACACACTACCACATACATACTGTAAAGATGGCTTTATACTTGAAAAAAGAAAAAAAATATTATTTATATTCTTGTTCATTATGTTTCAATTAGATCATATGATAACAAAGTCTTAATGTTAGTAACATCTTAATTTCCGTTACCCTGAATGCTAACAAAGATTAGTCACCATCTACAAAATGTGTTTGGAAAATGATTCTTAAAACTTCAAATTCAGCTTCTTTATACTATTTGTGCATTTGTGTTTTCTCCTGGATTGTCAGATTGAACACTGTAGAAAAGGTATTTTGAACTAGAAACACAAAAGGACTCAAGTTTTGCCTGAGTAAATTTTGAGTTTAAAACCATCTTTTCAGCTTCCGTTCAACTGCTGTATGATGTGCTGCAGTCTGTTTTCAACATTAAAGTTTGTCAGGTGCCTGAATTTTTGTTTTTGGTCAGACTCATCTTAGTTTTGCCAATTCTGAGGTTTTTGCCTAGCCACTATTTATTAAATAAAGTCAGGATTAGTGCTGTTTGTTTCTGAGGGGCTCAGTTTGACAGCTGTTTTACAAATGTGCCTATATGGAGCTGTGAAGAACAGTGCTGGTGCATTAATGTGTATGCGATCATTTGGTCTATAAATGCTTGCCAAACATATAAGACATACTGATTCAAATCCATTTCTCCCAAACCCCCAGAAGAGTACTGCAAATTAACCAGCAGGTCAGTGTAGCTCTATCCCAACAGCTGTGCGTCCAGTCCCACTTCTGCAAAAGCTGCAGCTTCCAGGAGCAGGCAATGTTCCCTCTTTACTGGCAGAAACGGCCCAGCTCTGGGCTGGTCGCCGCTAGCGCAGAGGAAGTTGGCTGTAAGACACTGTTTCAGGAAGGAAATGTGCTGCACATCAGATGTGGTGTTTTAGGACGCCAGCTGGATCACCTGACTAGGTTATTTATGGGTGGAAATAACTTCTGCTGAAGCTCTTCTGTTTATTAAGTCAAAGTGAGCATGGTATTTTAGCCCAGTGAATAGGACAGTACCTGGATGCTGGAAGCTACTCTAGAGACTTTTTTCCAGGTTTTACATTAGAGAAAAAGTTAAAAAGCTACACAGTGTAGCATTCTGTAGCATGGCAGCTAAACCTTTTTGCAGTTTCAGCTTTTTTACTTTAAGGTGTTTGACACAGGGCCATAATTGTAACAAACAAAAGGAAGAAAAAAAATTGGTCATGTAAACCATGATAATGCCAGCAATGGGTACTCTAATGGTACTTTCTCCTTTCTTTACTTGGCCAGCAACTGAGTTACACCTTTTTCCGGAAAGCAATGGGAAAAAAGCTCCAGCAAGGCTGAGAAATATGCTATATATTAAAAATCAAGTTGCAAGATGTTTTAGTTTATATGATGGATGAGGCAAGAGTCAACTACTTATACAAAAAAAGCTGTGTAAGGTTTTCACTCCATTTGCATCAGGGGAAAAATTCCCACTAGCTTCATTATGAAATTTGAAGGTACACTTCTGTCTTTCAGCATCATTCGCTCATAACTGCATCCAGACTTACTACTATTTTGACTTATTTTAATAGTCTTGTATTTCATCACTACAGTTTTACAAAACTTATATTAACAGTATTAGCACCTTATTTTGACACAAGAGTAAGAAATGACAGCAAAGTGTTCCAAATACTTCTTGATTTAAGCAGAGACCCATCTCTCTAAATATTAGTTCAGTGTTTGAATTTCCCATAGTCATAATCACATTTCATCCAAGGCAAAAAAAGTGACTTCAGCATTTAACAAAAAAGGTTTATTACCAAAATACAATATTAAAGTCAATACGTGACAAACTCCTGTAAAGCAAAATAAATTATTCTAACATTGTACAGTATTTCAGAAGGTAGTTAAAGTAGTACTACAGACTTTGCTTCATAGTTCCAAACAGACAGTCTATCAGGAATACAATCCTAGAGAGAGCTTAAGGCATGCAGCTTAATGTGCTGGATAATTTTATAAAATGAAAGTCATCCTATTTAATAAGATACAGTATCAGAATTAACTGCAGTCTTTACATGTCAGTTTTCTAAATTTTTTATACTTTGGCTATAAAAGCAGTGCCATAGTGTTACAATATGTTTTCTTAAAAAAATACATGTACCCATGTCCATGAATACCAAATGCAAACGTAAATTTCTATTAAATATATTTTAACAAATGTTACTTTGAGCACCAACTGTACATTTTTTAAAATGATTAAATAAGTGCTTCTGAAAGAGGAAAATACAGTAACTCTGACTGAAAACCATTTTATTTTTCCAGATCAAGGATAAGTCGGGCAGATGAAATACCCACCTATTTATCAGTATAGTCTAGTATGAATGAAGTCTTCTCTTTAGAAGTATACTTAGAAGCATAGGCATTTAAAAAAACAAGCTGCAAGTTATAGTTCATATGCGAAAAAAATCTATTTAAAGCAAACAGCAAGTGAATTCCTGATCAACTGATAGTTTTGTGACAGAAGATGCTAAAATATTTTAAAATCTTAAAGACAGGGGAAGACTGCAGTGTTGGTAACCTGGAAATGTGCTTGAAAAACCCTTAAATAACATGCAACCAAGCCAACCACACACTTTCTAAAGTAGATATCCTGAGGAATAATTTGCTTTCAAAAACCAAGCCTATAATTACTTCACATGCAGAACTTCTGATAAAATCCATGGGATTTTTGAATGGATAACTAATGGCAAGCAGCATGGAGACAGTAAATTAAAAATCTTCGTGCAGATGGGGAAGAATTATTTGTTGGCGTGTGTCAGGACAGGTAAGAGCTTTCAGAGGCAACCAATTTCCTGCTATTTTATAGTAACATGCTCAAACTGAGAAAAGCAACAAGATGGCAAAGAAAAACTGTAATAGATGCATCCTGCTCCGTGATCTCATTACAGTGACTCTTGGTGCGTTGGTGACACTGCAGGTGTGGCCTACACACGCGCGCGCGCGCACACACACACACACACACACACAGCCTGTTCACTTTGACTCGGTTACTTGCTCTGTGAGTCTTGGTTCACTGCCATCTTCCTCTCAGCTTATGAATGCAAGTTTTTCACCTTTTTTTTTTTTTTCCACTAGCATAACAACTTTAAAATACATCATCCTTTTACTGAAAAATAAGAATGTGGCAAAATATTGTTTCAATGAACACAGGTCGCTAGTTTAACATTACTATGGATCTCTTTGTACCGCTGAATTTTTCAGCAAATGGAATCTCTGAATGATGAAGACCAGATAAATTTGAAATAGTTTACTGCTTTCACATGAATTCTCAATTGAAAATAAAATATTTGTGTCAGTGGAACAAAAACAATACCCCATTAAAAGTTATCTCAATTTCAACTAGAGATAGAAATGAAAATGAATCATATTTTTAAAATGTAAGATCCATCTGTATGACTATAAAAAAAATCAGCTTTTTGACTGAGAATTTTGTATACTTACTTTACATCTCTGTAAAGTATCTCAAATATCTCTGGCACAAAAATGCTTTGATATTAGAGCCAGACCAATTTTAAAGTAAAATGTGTACCTTCTGCAGTCTAATTTGTAAACAAAATGATACTTAACTCAAAAGAACAAGTTGAAGATGCTTAAGGAAATCACTTTAAAAATCACCAAATGTATTTGGAATCTTAGTGCCTTTTACACTGGCCTTCAGATTTTGTGTTGCTTCATAAAACTTAACAAGACTTTTTTGTTGTTTTCTTGTTTGCCACTTTTAGTCAGCAATAGCACAATAGACTGTATACTACAYATGCCACCTTCTTAAATTTATAGTTGTAGCTTATTTCTGCTAGTAGAAATATATAAATAGGAAATAAACATAAAATACTATTTTTTTTCTAAGAGTAAGTCTTTTTTAAGCAATGAGCAACTAAAACACAGGTACTGCATTACCATGTCGTGAAGTAGGCGTGCTTCTGCGCAACTTTAAAAGCAGAATTAAATGTGGGCATTACCAGACTAGGAAGTTTTAATCAAGCTGCTAAAGGGCTTCTTCAGAAGTGCTACTACTTCACTCAGTAGGAAGCAAGTTTTTCAAACAATTTAAGTAGCTGACTTATAAATAATCTCAACGAAGTTGCCTATATAATAATATTCCCAGCTTATACATACACAGATGTCTTCTACTGCAAATTGCTGAAGCTGTAAGAAAGATCAGCATTGTAATCTTTGAAGCTAAAGGCTTTAAAAGGGAGAGATTTCTACGTGTTTCTTAGAAAACAAAGTAATCCCTAATTCCCTTTATTAATCCATACTATATGCACTAGTAAAATTTATTCTACAACTGACTGGATCCAGCTTTTACTTAAAATAGTTTCCCAAATTTTATATTTTGAAATGGAATATTCTGCAGGAAGATATTATTTCCATAGATACAGTGCTGCCAGACAAGTAGGAATTTTAGACAGTGGGTGGGATTTTCAAAGAACTCCAAAGCATGTAGGCACTTCTCAAAATCCCACTTTGTGCTCATCCACATCTTTAGGAATCTATGTAACATCAAAAATCTCTTCTTGGCAATTACATATCTTTTAATACCTTATTCTCATTAAAAAAAATGGTGCTCATGTGAACTGCAAAAAAATCACCACAAGTTAAAATGACATATCATCTGCTCAGGCTTTTTCTTTTGAAATAGGATTCGCTAAGTGTGCAAGGAAGGCCATTATTAAACAACAGGACATTATTATAAAGGATCCTTTACATACTTTTACTTAGACTGTATCTATCAAAAGATGTCAGATATTTAGTGAGGATCTAATCAGCCAAATAGTTAGCAAAAAAAACTTCTAGGCCACTCAGCTCCTGCTGCTCTGAATAAACATAGAGGATATCAGACTTATTCAGGAAGAAGACTTGGGAGTTTTTAAGGCCTTAAAAATAGACTGGGAGAATGAAATGTCTATGCACACATACAAGCACACATATGTGCCCTCACCTACCTCTGCTCTCCTTGCCTTCAGAAATCTAGGAAATATGTTTTATATGATCATGCTGTAAAATGTCTGTATTTTGCCAATTATAAAAAAAAAAAAAAAAAAAGTTGTTTTCCATCCTATCAAAATATATTTGCCGTTCTGTTTTTTTAAATAATCTATGCCAAAACTATTAAAGACTAGTACGAGACAATAAAAAAAAAAAAAAACAACCACACACACACACTCTTGGCACCATACAGAGAAATAACAGGTTTAAATGGATTGTTCTGCTAACCACATCTGAAATTTCTCTCTTAAATGATTCATCTGCCCCTGGCTAAGCAAATGTTCTCTTAATGAAACAAGGAATTGGGCTCAGAAATCAGCAACTTTTGCTTGCATTTCTTCTCTTAGCAAGTTTCTCAGGCAAAATTAGTAAAGATAGAAAATATCCACTCTAGAAAATCCTGTTTTTAACTTACTCCTTCATCTAGTTTGTGCTTTGAGTTGTGCTGTGGTCCTTATTTAGAATGATGTTTATGATTTCACCCTCATGTTCTTTCATATGATCCAACAGATTTTCCTTGTTGGTAGACTCAAACCCACAAATGCAGCAGCAGAAGAGAAGAACACAGTATTCTGTGCCAAGATGGGGCAGAGTGGAGTTCTTTTCTAAGCTGCACGAGGTATTCATCAAGTTAGGTTTTTCATTTTCATCAGAACCTGAAATTTCATTAGCAGTTTGGTTCATAGACTCTGTAAAAGACACCAAGTTGTCTGAACTTCCTAGTATAGGTACTGTACTTTCATCAGTGCCTTCTAATAAGTTTTTTTCAGGAAGCTGTCCTTGAAACCTAAAGCAATAGAAATAAAAATAAAAAATGAAACAAATTCAAAACACACTTTTTTGTTGCTTCTTGATAGAAATTTTTCTTTGAATCAGAGTTGGATCCTTTGAAAATTCTAGATGATAAGGCTTTAAAGTAAAACTGACATACCTGCTGCTTTGTGAAATTGCATCATTAATAGCCTTGTTCACTTGTTCATAATTATAATTTTGGTCACTTGCATGTTTCCACATGTGGGACTTTAGGGAGGGAGGATGACTACATACATATCCACAAAGAGAACATCTAAGAAAAAAAGTAGAGAAGGAAAAAGAGAAGCATATAGAAATAAAGTTTTATGATTTCAGTAATTCCCTAGTTCTTCCAAAAGGATCAGGGAAAAAAAAAAGCTTTCTTTCTTTTCCTACTATACAGTGGGAAAATTCTGCTTATTCATTTCAGGACAGTAACACCACAATAGTTGTTTTGTACTACTATAATGAAACATGTCAGTCCCCCTCTCCCTCCTTTTGTTAAGTTTCATACCTACTTATATTAGTTTGCAAAGTTTCTTTCTGAATTGTACACTGTTAAAAGGTTCAGAGAATTTTTAAGCTTAGCTTTTCTGACTTCCTAAATAATTAAAATCCTATCTGTTTGGTTTGCTGAAACTGTTTAAATACTGCAAAAATGCAATGGTACTCATAGCTGCAGGAACGGGGAGTATGTCTATGTGGTATCTTGCAGGCTGGTAGTGTGGCACTCTGCTGTTGTTCTGAACCAAGCAGATGCTGTATGAGTATGAACAGCACTGATAAATGAACTAATAAAGTCTTTCTTGGTGTAGCCTATATTAGTTTATTTGAGGATAATGATTTGTCTAGAGAGTTTTCTATCAACTTGGGGTACTGTAAGAATAAATTTCCTATCTCCCTGTAAAATCTTACATAGTTATATGATGTCTTGTTCTTCAACTTAGCTTCAAGTTCATGCACGGAATTCAGAAAAAAATAACATCTGAAATAACCTTAATTGTTAAACAATCTTTCATCTTTTCAGGAAAAGCACTGTTTGAAAAATGCTTTACAAGTTTTAAATGTAAAGCAATTTTTTGTCCCATTAAATTTAATTTACATTCCTAGTATTTAGCATATAGGTCTTCATGTATGTGATCCTAATTATCTCTTGTAGAAACAAGAAAGATTTTAGTGTATACTTCAGTAAATTAAACACAACCAAGAATGTTTAATAAATGTAATACTTTGATATTTCTTTCTCTCATTTTCCCAATACTCCAATCCCTCTTTCTAAAAAAGCTGCAAATTCATACTACTGAGATGTAAACTGAATAGAAAATGCATTTTTTGGCAAGGTCTGATAAAGCTGAATAGAAATGTTTGTTCCTCCTGTAGTATGTGGCTGGATGGGTCAAAAACCTTGAAAAAGAAACTCTATTTGCATACAGATGTATATTTATGGCCATAAATAACTGAAAACTGATCAAATCCCCTAGGACTTTTTTTCATACATGAATATACAAAAGTAGAGATTTTTAAAAGCATTTTCCAATTATTATAATAAAAACATATAAAAGTATRTTCTAATTATTAGTCTTCTCAGTATGAAGCATGAAGAGTGATAGTGTACAGTATCACTCCAAAGCTGAACAGTATTCATGCTAAAGATGAGGTTGCTCCTGCTACTTTGGAACTGTTCAGTTTTTCAAATTGCATGGAGTTTGACTAATTTTTTTTTTTGAAATCCAAAGTTACCTAGTTCTAATAAAATATAACTAGGGATCTTTCTCAGTTTATTTTATTCTTTAGCAAGAGCAAAATGGTTTTCTGCACAAGCAGAGTGGTCTTCTGATATGTTACATTATGATGAATCTGTTAAAATAACTACTATAACTAGTTGTTTTAATAGGTCATTAATTAAGTCTTTACTAAGTTGTTTTAGTTGGTTTAATTTTTTTAACATTTTTAATTAAAACTTTTTCAGAACTGAGACTTAGAAACTACAAAAACCAGTGTTAAATGCCAGAATTCAGTAAGGCTTCACCACTGCTTCTAAAGATATTGAGATCTAGGACTTAATGCCTGGCAAATAATCTCATAAAAGAAACTATTTCGACTCCGCAGAAGATTGTGGAGAGTAGGAGAAATCTGATACATTATGTGAAGGCATGGTACATTACCTTGCTTATGTAGCAAGATAATCCTATTCTGCTGGTGAACAGTATGTCCTTCTAGCTCACTTGTCTCTATTACTTGATTTGCAATGTACTATTCTATTTTTTCCTCCTCCTTCTAACTTGAAGCCTTATAAAGAGAATGGTTGCTTTCAAATGTATGCAAGTTCACCCTCAGATTGAGAATTTTAATATATTTAATAAGGCTGTTATAAAATGCCATCATTTTTAATCAGAAATAAAAACASCTTATAATTCCTTTTATGGATAAAATTAGGCCAAAATGATTTTCTGCATAACAAAAGTCATTAAACAATCCTAATTCTATTCAATATGCACATGTATTCCAGTAGTCTTTTGGTATATGTCTCTGATTGTATGTAGTTTTTCTACATTGCTAACACAGCTTGGTCAGTGGGTTGATAACATAATGAAGGAAGCAACAATTCACTGTTTGTTTTCATCCACCTTTAATTAAGTCTTGTTTTCTGAAATACATTAATTCACTTGGCTAATTTACTAACCCGATTTACTTTGCTGAGGACAATATCATGGGCTTAATGCCACTGACTACTTTAGACTGGCATGTAGTTCAAATCAAAGACACAGAAATTCAATAACTTTTAGTCTGATGCACTTATTTTAGGATCATCATACCTAATACAGTGTAAGTTAAACAAAATGATCTGAAGGGAAATATATAAATTGAAATGGGAGGGCAGAATGGAAGTGAAGGCAGTTTACTACGTTGCTCAATCTTCTATAGTTTGTCTTTTTTTTTTTTAAGTAGTGTTTTTAAAAGAAACATCAGTTAAAAACTATGGAACTAGGAGAATACCCATTCCTAACCAAAGTCTGAATTTGCTGCATAGTTACAGTATATGCAAGACATTTTCAGAGAAATTATTTTTCCATTGAGTTTTGTATTTTAATAGTGGATTTCTTTCATTTCTATAGCATGATTTGCCCTACTGATTGACCTATGCTGAATTATTAAACTATATTATTCACRTGTATCCTAAATTGGTCTACTGAGGAAATAATTATCTTGCAGCTTTTTGATAGAGTACTTCCTAGGGATACAGGGGCCAAAGTTTGGAGGTTTGCAGTAATCTTGGGTAATACTAAGAGTACTTAGTGACAGTGTGTGAAGTATGACAGCAGAGCATACAGAACTTAGTGCTGCTTCCTAGCAGCACTATTAGGGAAAAAATGCAGTGKAAGGACTTTAAAGTTACAGAATCAGATTTTTTTGAGATGAAACCCCATATGTGAATATACTTTATCTGAATTATTCCTGTTCCCTTTAAAAATGCTCAGATTCTCACTGATTTTTTTTTCCTTTCCATGCTTTTATTTTTTGTTGCAAATTTCTAGTAAACAACTATTCATTTTTATGCCAACTTTTCCTGATATATATTTATGTGTGTGTGTGTGTATATATATTTATATATAAAATACATATAAAAAAAAAATAAGTGTGTGTATATATATATATATATATATATATAAAAACCAAACCATATCAATGGACAGACTACCACTTAAACATAATAACCCTTCATACTAATTCTTATGTAGGGCATTGCAGTGCAAATATGGATTCTAACTAGTGTGTGTACACAAAGGCTGTGCCTAGACTAGGATACTAGAGATACCAGAGAACATTCCYCAGCGATGGAATTTAACAATCTGTAATACTAAATTGTTAAGAGATGCCCCAGCGTGGCTTTGGCACATGCATTCCCTCAAACAGTTCCAGGCATCTTTGGTAATTAACATGGTTCAAAATTACTTGCAATAGGCAGTTTATATGCAACCATCCCATTTTGGAAAGAAAAGGTTGAATACTCTATCAGAAGAAGGTCATAGACCTGTTTAATTTACTAGCATAAACATCATCTAGGAATGCCATATCAAATCTCTCTCCCTTTCAA
Source organism: Rhea americana (assembly GCF_003343005.1). Lineage (NCBI taxonomy): Eukaryota > Metazoa > Chordata > Aves > Rheiformes > Rheidae > Rhea > Rhea americana. The sequence goes on from NW_028186150.1 coordinate 1,549,720, forward strand.
CAACAACAAAAAAAAGTCACTGGAACAAAGAATGAATCTAGGAGGAGAAAGAATAGAATCTGAATTCTGCTTTATTTCGTAACATAAAAAAAATCATTACTATCACAACTTTTTGCCAAAGTAGAACTGTTACATACTTGTACTGTTCCATTAGCTGCACTGCCTGATGCTCCTGGGGATGGCGCCTCATATGGCATTTCAAGCTATTCATATTTGTGGTGGCAAAGTCGCATACTCGACATCTAGAGAGACAAAAACAGGTAAACTAATCTGATAATTAACTGCCAAAATTATGCCACTAATAAAAATCGAGGAGAATAAAAAGGTATCTGGAAAGACTACAAGGAAGACTAACAACATTTACAGATGTCCAGGTGGTAACATTAACTTTCAGTTTTTGGACTATGAGGGTTTTTGCGCCCACAATACCCTTCTACTTTTGAGCAAGAATCACTAAGCATATGGACCATGTTCTGTCTTGAAATTCATCCTGTGCACCTTTACTGAAGCTGGCACATCACTGAGACATCTGGGTGCTCTTGAAGCATGATACAGGTTGTTTTATTTTATGCAAAAGCAGACTATGATCATAAGAGCTATAGGGATGTGGTGCATTACATAGTGGATCTTGTTCTTCAAGAATACAAGTTCTACTTAATGCAAYGGCAGTATTTCTCATGACACTTTAAGTGCCAAACTATTGGTAATAAAACTTCTACATGTCAGAGCGTTATAGCTCAAACAGAAGTCAGGGACAAGATCAACAAATTAAGATTCAAGTGCCAGTAAGACAATAATGTATCACACTGTCTAAATGTTTATTTTTTTGACTTCACAGCATTTTGTATTAAAAAAGATAAATAAATCAGCTTGGATCTAGATCTAGGTCCCTGGATTTAGGTCTCAAAGTATTACACAAAATACTATGCTATGCATAAATAGCAATATACTACCCAGTAAGTTTCCTATACATAACATATAAAAAACATATCAAATGGTAGCTATGAAGCTCAGCTAAAACTTTGCATATTTATCAAGACTTTAGTTGTTTTATTTTGAAATGATAAGATATTCAGTATTTTACTAAGTCTGGCTACAGTGTGAAAAAGTTGGAGAATGCAGGATAGTTGATTTGAGATTACTAATACTATGTTTTTAAAAGGGTTTAATTGTGCAGTATTAAAATATATAAAGCTACCAAATCTACCAAAATAGATAATTTTAGCCATAGATACATAATAATTGGAAGCTATACAGTTTAATTTGCAGCATTTTTTGTCAAACAAATAATAGATGTTTTCAGGTAGAAATATAGCTGCAATATAGTAGTTTGTTATGTGGTCCTGTGAAAGGCTTAAGGACTACATGTTTCAGAGGAAGAAATACCGCAAGTACTGGATCTTTATTTTTGTTAGGCTGTGGCCTGAGTATTCTGTCTGTTCTACAGATATGTGCAAGGATCCCATGAAAAGTTAGTAAGGAAAGCAAGCCAGATGAGTAGACTTAAATTTATTATGCAGCAATCTATACCTCCAACTGAAATTTCTCTTGTGTTCCTAAATCAAATAGGCTGGCTAACACCCTCTCAAGACAGCTACCAAAACCAAGATGTTTTACAGTATCTGTTCTTCCAGACCCACTAAGCAACAAATGATGGCAATGAGGAAGATTCTGAGGAGGAAAAAAAAATCTATTTTTATTCCACACTTGTGCTCTGAGCACATATATTATAATTTAATAGATAATATATATTATAATGTAATGTGTTATACAATATATATAGTACCTAGGATGCCATATAAATAATATATTAACACATATTAATATTCAGCATTAATATGTAGTATTAGTATATAATACTAATATGTAACATATATCAAACACATCACTATTATGGACAAAATCAAAATACAGCGTATCTTGTGGGGCTTTTTAGTCAAAAGGGAAAGTCTCCTTTTAAGTGCAAGGTTTCAAGCTTGTAAGACGTGTTTCCAGAGTTTGTACTAAAAAGACAGAAGGGTATTAGCTCAAAAAATTTTACTAACTTAGATCTATTCTTTAGCCACTAGAGAGGGACAGAGRTCTACCCTGCATAAGAACAGACTGAATTTGAAAGAATTTTGCAGAAAAAATAGAAATATGCAATCATGCAATAGAAAAATGCATGATTTAATGATTATTTTTTTCCTCTGAGGACCTGAACAGTAGTATTACAACCAATTTTAGATATCAAAATTTTTATATAAATCTATATAATGTCTTTGAAGGAGATCTTACAAAATTTGTTACTAAATGAGTGTGTTAATATTGATACAGGGGACTAAGGCAAGACAAAGAGCAGAATTTTGCCACACCCTGTAGGAGCCAATACATCATGGATATTGACTCCTCATCCTTCCTCCACTAAGGAGTATGAACACATTTGCTTGCCCTGCTGCTTTAAAACAAACTGTTAAAAGTAGCAATATGATAATGGAGAACACCTTGCAATAAAGCAAACCCAAAATGAACTTAGTGTGCAAGGAGTTTGCTAAATATGTTGTTATTATCCACCAAAGATCAGTATTACAGTGTAATTATTTCCCCTTCTACATCTGGATGCTTCAAACTGAAAACAAGCCATGGACTGCTATAGCTAAAGATGCATCCTGGAAAAGTCAGCAAATCTTAATTATGTAGTTTGAACTGATCAGCAAGCACGACCCTTTCAATTTTGCAGTGCCTTGCAGAAAAATTATGCAACCGGCTTTCTTTAACAATATCTTCAAAACTGCAAGAGCAAGGAAGTAACCTTGTTAAAACAAGCTGACCAAGAGCCTACCATTAGTCAGCAATAAGTGGGACACTTACCTATATGGCTTATCAGAGTTATGAATTCGTCTGTGATTTCGTACACCAACATAAGTTGTACTTGTGTAGTCACAAACATCACATCTATACAGTTTTTGAACTGAAGCCTTATTTCCTATACGAAACAAAATGTATAACTTTAAAGAGATGCATTCATCATTTTAAGAGAAGTTCAGAAGATAATTTCAGCCTACAGTTTCAATTATGAAACATGAATTAACATTTGAAAATGATACTTTAGTATCTGAAGCAAACTGGCAATGGACATAGAGATAATAAAAGTTCATTTACCATACTGTTCTGCATTCTCCCTGCCATTTACTGGAATTACTAAAATTTTAGGGAAGTGCATTCTCTCTCACCATCCGGTTGCTTCCCTTTTTGGGTTACTGTGGTCAGGTAAAAATCCCATGTTACAGTATAAGGTCCTACATGAGGAACCCAGGTCTTTCTCTGCTTTGCAGAATCAAATCAAAGGAAAAGATGGGCAAGAGAGGAGGTATCTGACAGAGGAGAAGTTTCTAATTGGCAAACATAGAAAAGAAAAACAAAAGGCTTCCTGAAGCATTCAAATCCTCTTTATCATCCAGATACTCACAACCACTTTCAGAAGGATCTGAGATGATCAAAAAAAAAAAAAAAAACTGACTAGATATATTAAGAAATAATTTGGAACTTCTCCAAATTGCTAAAAAGCAATTGCAACAGAAATCATTTTTTTCTTTCCAAAATGAAAGAGACTCTTGAAAAATTAATGGTTGCAGAGACAAAGGCTAATGACTAATTTAACATAGGAAAATGTGTGCCTGCAAGTACACACTTTGAATATTTTGGGATGTGACTGGGTAGGCTTTAAAAGCTCTAACTCCTGCACCCTCACTGATGAAGGGATCTGGTTTGGGTTAAAAATACTAATATTTGGAAGGAGAGATGGTATTTTTAATGTAGGTCATTCTTCTGCTCTAGCCTATCATGCAGCCTTCATGCACTCCCAAATGAGGGAATAGCAGAAAGAAGGACAGACTGGGGCTGCTTAAATCGGCACTACTGCCAAAAGAAACATTAAACTAAGACTTAAGGTTTTTTTCTTTCTGCATCTGCATTCTACTTCTTCACTAGCCTAAGTTATTAAAATTCTACTTTTCTTTTTCCACATGTAAGGAAGGTGTTCAAGTTCACGCTACCTTTACACCGAATTCTTACTAGCTGACTGAATGGCCAAGCCATGACTCTCAGTAACGTATGTGGGCTGTGAAGAAACTGATAGAGATCCTTGCAGAGTTTCTCAGATGGGAAAAGATCATTGCTAAAGTATAGGCCAAAAACGAAATAAATATACAATTCAACAAATTACGTATGGGAGACAAAATAAAGCTCAAATCTTGCAGGAATAGGCTTCAGCAACTCTTCATGCTCATATGAAGGACAACTCCAGTACAAAGAAGTTAGTTTGTGTTGTGAGGGGTTTTAGTACTGCTAGAATGCACCAGAGCATCCTAGGAAGAACAGAAAAAGGGGTATCAGCTGGCTGTTTTTTTTTTTTTTTTTTTTTTTTTGGGTAGGTATTGCATTAAAACTCTTGATAATATTAACAAGTGATCTCCCTCCCAGCCCTCTCAGCTACTTCCCAAACAAAAAATAACCCCCCTCCCTGCAGAATAAAAGTTCTGATTTCCCAGATTTGACCCCTGTATTCTGAATCCTGAAGAGCAATTCTGTTAAAGGCTTGCCAAGGTCAGGAGCACTGAAGGTCCGTGTCAAGCTTAGAGGATAGCCTGCCACTGTTAGGACTGCATAGTTTGAAAGGAAATACAAGCTTGAACTTTGAAATAAGAGACTGTTCAAAAAGACAGAAAGCAGACTTTTTTGACATATCTCTGCCTAGGTCCAAATACCACAAAGTTCTTGGCAGTGTGGAGTAACAAAAACTGACTGAAACCCTCTCCTTCATCACGTGCATGCCCATTTTTGTAGCAAAAGAAAGGAAAGATGAAAGAAGCAAATCAAATTCAGAAGGAAATGTAGCATTTATCTTAAACAGAAGTTGCATCTCCTGAATCCAAAAAACTGAACATTTTTTATAAAGATTATTTTGTTCTGGAGTTTCCTCCTGATGATGTTGGGCTCTAATAACCGAGACTGAATCTTTTCATTATCAAAGTAAAAATTAATGTTTGTAGTAGAACTCTGTTTTAAGCAGATATTTTGAAGTTCAACTTTTCACTTCAATCTTATTCTACCACTGGGCACTGAATTATATCAAAATGTTTTATATATATTATTTTGAGGGATACAGTTACTTAAATAGTAAGTAAAAATTAACACTATTTAAATTTTCACTCTTAAAAAATCMGCATTCTTGGCTCAAGATGCAAAGTAATTAATTAGTGCTGGAGTTTTAGGCTGATATTACCAGAGGTTTATCCTGAAGAATATCTCATATGCACTTATATTATCATATAAAATAAAATGACAATCTGAATACAAAGAAAGTCTAAAAATGAATAATTCTGTGTGCAAAGATAACAGAAAAAATATTTTACACTCCCTAAAACAGCGAATTGCTCACTGTGTTGGCATTTTTTAAAAACAAATTAATACAAAAGTAATACATAATATGCACTCTTTGCAATTCAGCCTTAAACTTCTTAAAACAAAATATATCAGAATTTTTCCTACTATGTGCGTATATAGAATTTTTTGAACAGTAACACATTTTAAAAAGCAATTTGATAACAAATTATCAAAACATGACACTTACAGACTTAAGAATTTATATTTCTAGAATTATGCTTCTATGAATACACATTTATGCAGAAGAGCTCAGATGAATACAGACACTTACTGGGCTGCAGATCTATACTAGAGCGGGGTGCGTGAAGGCTGGGCTATTGCATGCTCTACTTGAATGGTTCTTTCATCTTAATTCTGCAGCTTTAGAATAAACTTGTTTTCAAATGTATTTTTTGTTAAGAATTTGGTATTTTATTGGGCAGGCAGCTTAAAACAAAAAATATCTAATGAGATTCTGAAAGCATTACGCAAACATATCTATTGCATAGTTACAAGTGGCTAACCAACCAGTAGCACACACTTAGGAACTATTATACCAATCACTACTTTATTCTTTCAGCAAAATGCACAAAAGTTGTAATACATCATATCCTCTCTGGCTATAGTGAAACAGCAGTTGTTCTTTTCCCACACTCCCCAAAAGGCTTATTTCCCCTGGTTGTGGGGGCTTTTTAGCTTTCTGGATTGATGGTATCAGTCTCTTAAAAGTAAACAGGGAAATGAGAGATCTTTATTCTAGCAGCAGTAACAGGTGCTCCTAAAATGCTGCTTATTACACTATTCCTTCATTATTAGACATTTACAATCTAATCATATTCAGTGTCATAATACTCCCTTTTAATTTATTGTACAACCATGATGAATAAAGAGACTTTTAGGACTAACTATTTCATAAACAAGAAATGAAACTGTTCCAGCTCAGGCATTTTTCACATAAACAGATGCTATGCCATAAACTTCTTTGCTTTGTGTTGCTTTATAGGGATGACATCTGTTTGACAAGAGATAGCTGTACTGCARTAGTGTCACAATTTGATTATAAATTGGTTCTGAAATAATTAAAGCATTCCAAAGTATAAGTTAATAGAAGTTTAAAGGGAGAACTATTTTCATTCAAGCTGTATTACTAAATTTGATGTGGAGTAAAAATTCAATTAACATGCATGGTTATAACATTTTTATAAGATAATAATGAACAAAAGTTATTCTAAAAAAATCACTTAATTAATCAGGCAGATTTTGCAAGCAGGAGTTCCTCTTTCATGGAAGTCAGAWGATTGGTACCTAAACTCTAAAACTACTCTTTTAAAAAGTAGCATTTTCAAAAGCAGCTAGCCATCTTGATTTTCAGTCACCTTAATGAGACTTAAGCTCAAAGATACAGTATTTTGAAAGTCCGACATATTTCAAATGTCTCAAAGTACATATTCCCTTTGAGGAATTTATCATTTCATTGTTTCCCTTARGTCACCTTTAAAAATCTTAGTCTAAAACATTACAGACATTGTCAGCAGTAATAGTCAGAGCTGTGCTTACAGACATTTGTAACTAGCTAAACTAACAATGGTTTACTTCCTATTGCTTCATTAAAACATTTAAGCTATTGCTTTTAAAGAAAAAAGATTATACTTAGTAACTTTCTCACTACCAGTAGTCCTTCCYCAGCCTTTTTTCTGCCTCCCCTTGAGTCCTCAGAAGGCCTATGGCTGTTTGAAGCTTAGGTCTTATGTATGTATGAAGGTCTACAAACTATTTTCCTGAATTTTGTAAATCTAAATGCTGTCTGCATTGATGAGCGCAAAAGGAGCTTGGAGGAGCCATTTTATCTGAGGTTGATGAGATAACTATTAATTTTCCATCTAGTACACTGAAAGCCAAAGTAGAGGCAGCACGAGCTAACAGAACAGAAGTAAGGAGTTAAGCATCTCATCTTATCCTGATGTGTATTTTGCTTTGGAGAACTCGTTAATGGTTCAAGCCGTCCATCCTTACTCATGCTGGTTATACCTTTTTTCAGTTTTAGGTTATACCTGAAATTAGTGCAACAAGTAGTTGCACTTATTTCAATGATTACTTTTACACTCAATTATCAACTGTAGAGATGAGAGTAGAACCAACAAATCGCAACTGCAATCTAACTACTACATTACAGTACACATTTTACTATCTGAACAAACGAGATCATAAGACAAGAAAGAGCTATGTGCATAAAATGGGAAATATTTCAGCCCACAGTTATTCAGAGGTGCTCTAAAACTGCAAAGTATTAAAAATTACAATGTTCCCTTCAGAATAAATGTACTGTAAATAATTTCAGAAACTTTAACTCACCAGAGAAGAGGATGCACACAAGTTGCAATAATAAATATTGGGGTTCCAGGACAGTCACAGCATTTTAAGACCACATTTTCCCTAAACTTCAAAATGTGGCTATTTTTCACAATTTTAACACATCAAGTTAAAAAAAAACTATTAAATTATAAGCAAATAGACAATTAAACAATAACTTAGAAAATGTGTACTATTCTGGCAACAATTACAGGTATAGGTTGCTTTTTTGAACCCCTTACATTTGCCTCTCTAGGTCTAAAATGAATGACTCATTTTGGACCTTACAAAATTAAATAGTAATTTCTAAACATGGAATGCAAAATTGTATTGTATTTATATGGTGATAGCAAACTACGTTACCACAGTGAATTAAAAAAAAATAACACTAAGGCTTTCTTTTATTTATACTAGGCAATTCAGAGAACATTGTAGCTAGTAAACGAAGGGAAAAAAGGTTTTCTCTTAAAAATAAAAGAAATAAAGAGTAATACTTGATACCACTTATTATCTGCAGGTATTTAAAATTTTGTTTTTCAAAAAGAAGAAATCCAAGATATAATTGGGCAAAAAACGTTTTATATACCAACAAATGCCAATAAGGTATCTTGAAACTGCGAATTATAGGAAGTTTTGCAAACTGAAAAGAACATACAGTTAGGTTAAAAACAGGCATGAAAATGTTCGGCCTAAAAGAGACTTTAAAAATAGTAAGCCTACAAATACAGCAACAGAAGTAATTTTGTAAGTAAGCTGTAATTTTAAGTTAAAATATATACAGTACCTTCTCTTTCATCTACTTCATTGGAAACTATGAGTTTGTTAGATGTAGCTGTTGAAAAGATATCTGGAAGACTGTGTTGCTCTCTCTCATGATTTCGCAGTTGGCTCTGAAAAAAGAATTCCTTATGCTTAAACATGTAATGCAAACACACAGTGGTCACTTCAGATACTACAATAATTCACAAAATTATTACTCAAATTTTTGTGACAACTATTATAAAACATACATTACTATACATACAGATTATCACTCAATTAATTTTACTACAAAGAGAATGGATTAAACTACATTTTAATAACGTAACAAAGGACTGATGAGAGTGATTAAGAGATGACTATATGATTTGTGTTAATATAAAAAATTATTGTTCACTGGAAAAGTGACTATGTTTATTACATATTCATTTTTTTCAAACTAGGACCTAACAGTAGGACATATGGGAAAACCTGCATTGCCTATGATGGTTTCAGTTGTAATACCAGATACTGATGCTATCTATTGTATTTTCACAAGTAAAACGAGCATATTTGAGCATATAGCAATGTACTCATAGGCAGTAATGTTAAAAATGGAAACCATAAAACTAAGAGCAATACAGTATTCTGCTCTTGTATGTAATCTTTCAGATCTAMGGTCTGCAGAATGTCCAGCCAACAAAGCAATGGAGGAAGAAATAAAAGAACTTCTATTTCAAAGATTCTCACATATTGCCCCCAAATGCCACTATTACTCTTGCACACACAACTAGTGGGCATGTTTGAGCATTCTTTTGAAGTTTCAATTTTAAAGTTCTCAAATGCTTCCATTTCTTCATTGAGTTACTACAGATTGGTAGAACAACAGGATATTAATATGTCCATACGATGGTTCTCAAGAGAAATAACTTCTGTGAAGAAGCAAGCTTATTTCAGTGGGTAAGTCAGAATAATTATGGCAAATTATATATTTGGAAGTGCTGCAGGCAATAGTCTCCAACTATAATGACAATGAAGCCAAGGTGTCAGACTGAATTAAGTTAGAAAGAGGCATCACTAGTTATGAAAAAGTAACAAACGGGTTATTTAGCTGCTATAAACAGACATAGGAAATAACTTTACCTTATAATGAAAGGATTCTTCACATTGCTTGCAYTGATACATTCTTGTTTTGCAGTGGTTGATCATGTGGCTCTCTAGATCCTTACTATTGTCAGCAATATGTTCACAGATAGGACACTGATACGGTTGCCTCTGACGATGGACTCTCAAGTGTTGTTTTATGTAGCCCTTATTACCACTACTGTAATGGCAGAGGCGACAGCGGTAGGGTCGATCTACATTAGGTATATATTCTACTAGGTTACTTCCTGGAATATTTGCATCAATTGCATTTTGGCATTGTGCGTTGTCTTGTAATTCTTTCAAAATGTCATCATCGGAAGCATTCTGATCTGTCCTCTCCTTCAGTTTTTCAATGACAGTCAGTAGTGACATACTRATGCCCATTTTAATTGGTGCTTCCGATAACTCTGGCCTTTCTTTGTCTATCTCCACTATTGCACAGTCACTTTGGTTTAAGCTACTAAGCTCTCCTGAAGTATTCTTAAGTGAGGATACGACTTTAGAATGAGCTGCATACGGCCCGTCAGCCTCTCTCTGCCCTGTATCTGCATCTACACAGTCTTCCCCAGTGAAAGTCCTAAAGCTAGACTTTGTTAGTTCTGCAGCTCTGATAGGCATTGTAACAAGAGCTTCTGCWGCTAATGAGTGTAGCCGTAAAGACTCTGAGTTTGTCCTTCTTCGTACAGGAGGAGCATTTTCATCAGTTGCTATGGTTTTATTAGAGCTTAATTCATTATCTTTCTTCTCAGTATTATTCCATCCTATTATCACCTCTTGAATTTCATCTGAACGATAAACTTCAGGTCCTCCACAGATAACATGGGACCCCTCCGAGATTAATTTTTTTTCTGTTTCAATGTCAGTGTTCATCAAGAAAGGCTTTTGTAAGACACTTTCTTCAGCACTTGGCAAACGCTCTACTATTACATTAACATGACCCTTTTTATTTGGACTACAATTAATGATTTTCTGTGCTGATGAAAGTAGACTGTCAGTTATCAAATTATCCTGTTCTGCATCTGATACAGTCTCTTCTAAAACTTCTGTAGTAGGAGAGTGTGCCATTGACTGATTTAGCACCTCTTCCTCCTTTACATTTGCTCCTACTGGCGATTTACATGACATTTGCTCAGAATTGCAAATCTGCAGTTGAAGAGAATGTTCACTATGGATATCTAGCTCATTGTTTTCCAGTGAAAGAACAACTGCATCCATACTGTGAGGTGTATGAGTTACAACAGTTTCTGACAAATTTGTAGTTTCATTTTCTTCTTCAAAGATAGGATAGGAACAATCAACTTCGCCTGCATGTTTCCAAGCATGTGTTTTCAACATTCTTTGCTGACCACAGGTGTATCGACAAATTAAGCATCGGTATATGCCATACTGCTCGTAAGTATACCATTTTCTCCTACCCATTTCAGCCACATGAGTAGACTGAGTTACATCTTTGCATTCCAGATTTCCTGTCTTATCAGTCCCTGATTTGACGCTTCCTTCCACTGGCCCTTGCAAAAATGAACTTGAGACATTTACACATTGCTGTGCTTTTGTCTGGATGCTATTTTTACTGTCATTCTCATGGTGATTCTGGAAGTGAGATTCAAGCTCCTCTTGATTTTTAGAAGCAAAATGACATTCTGAGCACATTAATATCACTTCATTTTTCTGCCCATGTTGTTTTATATGTTCTTGTAATGTTAAGAGAGATGGCGATAGAAACTTACATAGACTACACTGGTAGCATGTCACTTTTTTTTTGCTTTGTGGAAGACAGTCAGTCACATAATATTCTGCTTGCAACTCCTCAGTCTTTTTAGTACCAATAACAGATAGCTCTATTGTTTTAGCTGGGATTTCACAAAGATTTTCTGTGTCAAAGGACTGCACAGAAGCACTAGGATGGGAACGCTTTTTCCCTATTAAAAGGCACCTCTGTGACTTTTCACTTTCAACAATTTTGCTTAGCTTCTGAATAACATGAATTAGTGGATCAGTTTTACATTTTCTCTCATCTTCGCTGTTTTGCAGTGTTGGACCAATGACTGCTTCAGAAATCAGTACCGTTTCCTCTTCTCCAATATTTGGCATCAATACTGCAACACTGCTTCCTTCTTCCATAATATCTAGGAGCAAATGTTTAATAAAATATTAAAATATATACATACACAACAAAAAAACCCATGATCTAGTACAATTTATATTTATCTTTCTACGAAACGCAGAAGCCTAAAGCCACCAACTTTATAAAAACTTTCRGAATGAGAATATAAATAGCCAAAGATTTTGAGGACATTTAGTGGACAGCACAGATGCTATGCAATACATCTGCACAGAGTATTTGACAGCCTGTAACTGCATGTCTCTAAGTTGTATAATGGCAAGATAATTATTTTTCAAGTACAGGCTAATTAGAGTTGTTACAAATAATGTCTGTTTCTTTAACAGGACCACACATTTTAGTGTTAGACACTTAAATATGCCAATCAATAGTAACTGGCATATTTAAATTTAAAAGCCAGGATATGATATTAAAAACGTGTTCCTAACATACTTATTCTGATACATTGATGTCAGAGGTGAATATAAATTTGCAACAATATAATTTAAAAACCATAAGCAAAATCCTTCCTTGGGAAGTTAGAAAAACAAAAAGTAGTTCTGGTATTCACTTGCATTTGTCATTTTGCTATGACTATATTAAAGACAATTCAAATGTTAAGTCATACTTTTTGTAAATGTTGTTTCATAGAAAACCTACTAACTGTAGCTTTTGCTAAAATTCCTTAATTATAGGGGGAAAAAAAATCAATTGGTACTTAAGTTCTGAAGAGTAGTTTTTTTTGTTTTGAAGGAAAAAATATTTCCAGAAGCTAAAGGCAGTAACTRTTTCCACTTGTACTTCTTTTAAAAATATCTCATCGTGAACCACAGGGAATAACACGATAGTGTTGGAAGTTAAATTAGAAGCCAATTCATATAAGTTTACACAAAAACATATTTTGTGATGTGAGCAAGGCTTGGGGAGTGGAGAATGAGGCAAAAAAAAAATCTTACAGTGGAATTTACTTCTAAAACATGTCTGAAAATAACCTATTCAAGTCCCACAAAATACATAATTTAGAACATAGAGAGATGCTAGATATTTCTTCCACCAATCATGCGTGGGTATTTATCATGAGTTTTTTCAAGTTTGTTTTTTTTTTTTGGGGGGGGGGGGGGCAAGAAAGAGCTGCATGCCAACCAAGAACTTCCTTAAGATCCTTAAGGATCTTTCTACTTATGCATTTAATATACAACTGTAATATAAAAAAAGGGGAACATATTTGTAGATAATTCTATTATTATGTTGTCTTTGACATATGAAGAGGAATAAAAAGCAACACAGGCCTTACTCTGTCAGTAAGTAATACAYTGAATAAACACGAGAGCAAGTATTAATTTCCACCCCAACTTTTTTGAAGTAGATTTAGGCACAAGCTGTATCTCTTCACATAGTGGTAGTAGGTCTAAGCTCACTCTTCCTGCACTCCAAGCCAGTCAGATGCAGGCTGGTCCAGTCCATCAACACACCAGCTGCTGTTAGCGCATGCCAGTTTACTTGGCCTCTTAGCACCCATCATSCATGTAGACGTGTCAAAGAGACAAGTGAAGCAGAGGAATCTGTTGCCAAAGGTGAGACTTTGTAGAAGTGTTGTGTAATCAAATGTAAARATTGTTTTAGAATTTTTAGTTTGAAATACATTACAAGAGATACAATGTCAGGGAAATATTTACTATAATGCTGGGAGATTTTATGTGATTGCACATTGTTATCACAAGAAAAAGGGACTTATTTGCTGAGGCTGTAGTTAAGGGTATAAATTAAGTATCTTCCAGCTATATATTCTGAACTCCAAGTAGTCACACTTACTGGAACTTAAATACAAAACTATAAGAAATTCCTTTATTGTATAGAAAGGCAGTGCAAATGTTATGGCTCTGCAACAAATCTAATCTATTACTGAAGACAAAATACAATTGCTGTATTTACCCTAGCATAGTAAAGAAGCAGATTGTCTTGTTATTTAATTATTACAGCTAATGAAGTTTGCCTTACACATCCTTTCTTCATATTGTAATTTATTTTTTTATACTAGTCTGAGAAYCCATAGAACTACAGTTGTGTGGTAATATGTTTTTCCTCATCTTTTGATGATGAACATAATCTCTACCTTGACATACTTTCCTTAACACAYATATATAGTTTCTTTGATCCATCAAAAAAGGAAAAACATACAATAACCTGTAATTGTTTCACATTGAGAAATAAGTATTTCTACCAATAAAAATCAGGTTGTGACAAGATCTCTGTATTGAAAGAATCAAGGCTTGTGTCTACTTTAAACAAATTCTTTAAAGCTGRAAAGGTACTTGAGCAGTTGTCCCCTTCTGTCTAGTACACAAGACCTTTAAACCAAGTTAAAAGGTATTAATTTTAAGTGCAACTTCAACAATGACCACTTTCTTCCCTCTTGTGGCTTTGGTAGAGCTAATCAGAATTAAATTTAAGCACAGACAACATTTGCAGGATAAGATCCTTTGAACATTTTCCGCTGTCATTTAGTAAGATGAAAGACTTGCATATAGTTGAAAATAGTTCATGACACACAGAAAAAGGTACAAATTCAGACTGTGATTGAACAGAGCACTGCTTACACTTTCTAGGCATTTGTCGTACAAATTTACCATCCTTAAGGCAGCTAGAATTCAAAAACGTAAGTCATACTTTTGGTCTAAAGAAAAATTCTGAGCAGAAATATTGAAAGTGCCTTTTTATATGCCATTCAGGTTATCTAYACAGTTCCTTTGAATTATAAAGTCACAATAACTGTTGGAAGAACTCAGATTTACACTGAGGAGTATATATCTGGAACATGTCATTGAAATAGTAGTTCCAAATATGAATGGGTTTGCTCAAATTGGACAGATGCAACTGGGAAGTGAATGTTAAGAATTGTTACCATCTTATCTATTACAGAAGCATCAGAACTATCAATATAATCAGTATCATGCACACTTCATGTGGTCAGGTAAAGTCTTTCAACTTGAAAATGCAGCAGTGTTTGTCAAGTCTGAATTCTTAACAGAGATGTCTCTTCAGTGCTATTATTTTCAACATTAGTTTGAAAAAATATTTAATTGGAAATGGCTAAGATCTAATTCAAATTTGAAAAATTAATAAAAGAAAAATAAAAACCCAGGCCAAATGGATGCATGGTAGCTAGAAAACTAAACAAGTTAAGGTGTTACACCTTTAACTGGATCTATGTAAGCAGATTAATAATGATCAATACTACACACTTAGCAGCTCAAACTGGAAGAAATAGAAATTAAAAAACAAATGTCTTTTAAAACAAAAGATATCATTTGATATAAGAGTATACCAAATAGCCAGTTTATTTAATTCAAGTTCAGTATTGCCTTATTAAAAGGAATCAATATGGTATCCAGAGAATTACTGTTAAATCAAAAAAAATCCAAGTATTTACATTTTGAACATAGAAAGTAGATGTCTTAATGTGGATTTGGTACTTCAGTYTCTGTGATGTTTGGCAGAGTGTACTAAATGACTAACTCTAATCTATGTGGCTAGGAAAAAAATTACATCCCTTTAGTATTTTATCTGCAAACCATGGAAATATCTTGCATTATACATTCTTTAATGTAAATGAAGCAATGGTAATCAGGTGACAACAATAGTATAGTTAGTAGTGACTTGCCTTCTATTCAACAAAACTTCCATTGAGTTATTTCAGTTATTTATTGCTTGAGAACCATCCAATTTATTTATACAAAAACACTCCGTTGTTTCACGCGGGCTATAATATGTTTAAGAACCATTATGAGAAGTAACCAAGTGTTTTTCTTTATCCCCCAAACAAGTTTTACATTACATGTAATCCTCAAAGAATAGCATCTACTTGAAGCATGAGTTAAGGAACGTTAYGAGACCCCGGTGCTCCTTCGGGCTGTAGCAGCCATTGCAGAAGCGTCATCAGTACCGTTCGAGAGGCAAGTGTGCTGCCTGCCTCCTTCATCGAGGAGCGGCACGCACGCACCGCCAGGGCCCGAGACAGACGGTAAGGGAGAGGCCTTCCCACCTGGCGCTGCCGGGACGCGCCCGGCGCGCAGCGCGCCC